>NC_050460.1:65372267-65699767 GCF_903995425.1 Onychomys torridus | reverse complement strand
CACAGCCCCCCTTTCCTGTGACCCTCTTACTCTCGAGAATAAATTTCCTGTCACAAGGAAGCTAGCAAAATGGTTCAGCTAGTAAGGGTTTCAGCCACCATGCCTGAGGACCTGAGTTTAATCCCTACGACCGCAGGATGGAGAGAGAACCAACTGCCTCGAGGTGTCCCCGGCCTCCATGTGTGCACCGTGACATGCATGGCACACACACACACACACACACACACACACACACTCACACAAATATACATGCATATATATTTTTTTAATTGGAAACATTTTAAGTGCCTCTCATAAGACAGGTTCTCATGGAGAACCCCGCTAGGCCCCTCCTCCACTCACCGTTTCTCCCCACGGTGAAGGGGGCCCCCAGCCTGTAGTTCTGCCTGCAGACCAGGTTCACAGAGGCTCTGCTCTGCTCCAGGAGGTCCCAGCGTTTGTTCCACTGCTCAGCATCAGGCTCCCCCAGCTCCGTCAGCGCCACAAACATCCCCAGGTCACTGTCGAAATGTAGATACTCCTCCAGGTTGAAGATGAACCTGACCACGAAGCGCACCTTCTCTGTCCCGTTGGTGAAGTAACAGTCGGCCTTTGCCTGAATCACAAAGTCCTCTGGAAACCACAGAAGGATTAGGAGCCGGCTGCTGCTCTGGGAAAGCCTTGCCTGGTACACCAGCTCAAAGGGTGCAGATTTGAGAGGAGGCCTTTTGACCGCAACATGCTCAAAAGCGTAACATTAAGGGACAAAAACACAATGTCAGCAATGCTCAATGGCATTTATTAAAAATGTGAAATCTGGGCCGGAGAGATGGCTCAGAGGTTAAGAGCACTGATTGCTCTTGCCAACATCCCGAGTTCAATTCCCAGCAACCACATGGTGGCTCACAACCATCTATAATGAGATCTGGTGCCCTCTTCTGATGTACAGACATACATACAAACTGAACACTGTATACATAATAAATAAACAAACAAACAAACAAACAAATAAATAAATCTTATTTTTAAAAAATGTGAAATCTACAGGGAAAACCATTTTCAGGAGTCAGTCCTCCCCTGTCCACCACGTGGGTCCTGGGATCAAACTCAGGTTGTCAGGTTTGGCACACATGGCTTTAGCCACTGAGCCATCTTGCCGCCCATTTTATGTTTCTGCACACTACACTCCTGTTGAAGACACACTTGGAATGGTATCCATGGAGAGGAAAGAAGGGAAAGGAGGTGGACAGGAAGAGAAAGAGTCCTTTTAATGATGGCGTGCTGTGACTCAGTTCTGCGCGCTTGAGAATGATAGAGCAGGCCGGTCACGGGAGAGCCCCATGAAACAACTCTAAGCTGTGACTTGAAGGATGATGGCTATTGTGCTTGAGCTGTGCGTCTGCTCACTCCTAAGCTCAGCAGTCTCCTCCAGGAATGCCCAGCCTCCACTAAGAATGACCTTCATAGCAATCCAGGCCCTCTGTCTTAGTCACTGAGTTCAGATGACATGCCATCCTCCAGTCCCTCAGCATTTCCCCCTTCTCCATTCCCTCTTACAAGCTATAGAAGAAAAAACATGTGGATTTTTTTTTTAGCATTTAAAAATCTATGTTGGCCAGGCAGTGGTGGCGCACACCTTTAATCCCAGCACTTGGGAGGCAGAGCCAGGCGGATCTCTGTGAGTTCAAGGCCAGCCTGGGCTACCAAGTTCCAGGAAAGGCGCAAAGCTACACAGAGAAACCCTGTCTCGAAAAACAAAAACAAACAAACAAAATTTATGTTGAAGCTGGGAAGTGGTGGTGCATGCCTTTAATCCCAGCACTTGAGAGACAGAGTCGAGTGGATCTCTGTGAATTTGAGGCCAGGTTGGTCTACAGATCGAGATCCAGGACAGCCTCCTTTACACAGAGAAACCCTGTCTCAGAAATATATAAACAAGCAAAAACAAAAACAAAAAAATCAACTCCATGCTGATTTTTTTTTAATTTATCAAATGGACATGATGAACTCAGAGCATTTTGTTTGTTTGTTTGCTTGTTTGCTTTTGTTCTCAGAGAAAAATGATGTTCCCTCCTCAAGGCTGTTCCTCTTCTGTATTTGATGAGACCCTGACACTAAAGGGGAATCTTTTCTTAGCACATCACATCCTGTTTTCTGCTCATAACCCCACGTTTTCATGGTCTAACAACGCTCGTGTTTGCATAGCCTGTCTCCCCAGCTTAAAAATAAATCACACACGTAACCTAAAGGCAAAAATAATTAACGTATTCAACTTGTCTGACTTCTTCTCTATCCCTCAAAACTGCTCAGTGTGATGCCGACCACTTAACATGGGGTTTAACAGGTGACAGGAAAGGTTATTTTCAATTCACTAGATAAACAGAAAGTCATAACGAGAGTTATAACATAACTCTTATTTAGGAGGCTCAGCTGCTCTCCGACTCTGGCTTTCACAGTTCTAGTGTCTGATGTTGATGCATAAGGAACAAGGAACACTGTCTCCTTCTTTCTTCCTACCTTCCCTGGTGCCTGTGTATGGGAAGTCCTTTCCAGGCATCATTGTGGATGGTGAGGAGGCATGAGGGCATCCTGGTCCGTGGGAAGGCTCTTTTAAGTCAGAGCCTCTCTGTTCCGAGACTTTAATCTATGAGGAAAAGAAACCCCCACACCAATTCCAGCAAACACCCAGAAACAAATTGCTCTGTTCTTACCTGGGGAGTCTCTGCCTTCAGACATGAAGGAATCCGGCCTCATGAGGTTCACTAGGAGAGCCACTACCCAGGGGGCCCTCCCAGCACCCATGCTGGAGGGGACAAGAAGACTGTAAAGAGGCTGATGAGGCTCTTTAGAATGGAGCTGTCTTCCACACAACTGAAAAAAAAAAAATCACAAAGAATAGATAACTCTCCAGCTGCCCTGAGATTGGGAGCATCTTCAGACTGTTAACCAATCAAGACTGAAGACTTCTGCATCATTTGTTGCTAGGCAGAACACTTTGACATAGTTGCATTATGATAGCCAAGAAAGGGTTAGCTGGAGGGTCAGTGTCAGTGGTTCAAGTCAGGAGGGGAAAGTCTACTGAGTATGAGGTCCTAGGACAAAGCAGATTGTTTACTGTGCATCCTGCTGGCCTTGTTTAGTCCCTGAACTATTCTGACCCAGAGGTCTCCCTTCCTGCAGAGTGGCAGACATTGGCAGCAGCAGGTGCTGAACAAGGAGGATGTCGACGGCTTCGTGGACGGGGGTGGGGGGGGGGGGGGTGAGGGAGTCAGTGGCGGGCTCATCACAAAGCAGAAGACAGATTGTACCGTGTCGTTTATGCCAAGCAAGGAGAGGGAGGAAGAGGAGACTGAGACAGGACAGGCAGGGAGACAGAATTCTCGAAATAATAAAACCATGCAAATACAAGGACAGAATGTACAGCAGCCAGGGGCCAGGTCAGGAGAATGGCAGGACAGGATTTTATAGAACACAGTGGTTGGCAGAACTACTGGTCCACGGGTGCAGTGCTAGCCTGGGCTACAGAGTGAGCCCCGGTCTCAAAATAATAATAATAATAATAATAATAATAATAATAATAATAATAATAATAATAATAAAAAACAATGATGAAGATGATTGGCAAAAATTGGACCGGTTATACACTGTGCTGAAAACCACATGGGGAAAGACATGTCAATTAATCCACCTCTGCCGCCTTGTCAGCTTTGTACTGCTGTGATGGACACCACGGCCACAATTACCTATTTCACCCACAGCTTACAGTCTGAGGGAAGTTGGGGCAGAAACTCAGGAAGGAACCTGGAGGCAGGAGCTGATGCAGAGGCCATGGAGGAACACTGTGTACTGGCTTGCTCCCCATGGCTTACTCAGCCCGCTTTCTTATAGGACCAGGACCACCAGCTCAGGGATGGCCCCACCCATAGTGGGCTGGCCTTTCCACATCAATCATCAAGTTAAAAAAAAAAAAATGTCCTACAGATTTGCCTAGGTCAATCTGGTGGGGGCATTTTCTCAATTGAGGTTCCGTCTTCCTAGATGACTATAACTGTTTCAGTTGACAGACACGCTTGGAATGCACGTTCACACACACACACACACACACACACATACACACACACACACACACACACACAAAACTGGCCAGTATACCCAACAAAGTAATTTAATGGCGTGTCTATTATGCAAGGAACCTTATCCTATTGACATGTTTGTATACGTGCATTTTAGCACCTAAACAAGGCATTGTGGACAATGGCAAAAGATTTGTAATAACATCATCCAGCTCTGTATGTCCAGAGGGTGATCTACAATGGCTGAGTTTCTTGTTTCAAAATGGGTGAGTTTATTAAGGAAATAGCAAGCAAAGTAAATAGAATAAATAGCCAATAGAAGAGAGAGATGGCAGATAACAGCGAATCACCACCCATCGGGTGCTCAGAACGCCAGCCGAGAACAAGCAAAGGGACACACCAAACGGATTCCCAAGAGAAATCAGCCGGGGAAGTGCACTGAGGCAGCCAGCTGTGTTCCCGTGGGTGGGGAGAGTCTTGCTGAGCAGAGCAGCAGATAGAGATGACATCATCAATCGGAAAGCTTACAATCGCCCAGCAGAAACTGAGGAAGCTGAGCCAGTCAGCCGGAAGCTGGATCAAGAAAGCCCAGGTGGAGGGTCCATCCTTTCCCTGTAAGGGCGTCGGACTTCCCAGCCCCACCACAGGTAATCTTTGTATATGTGATAAACAGTGAAAACCTCAGTTAGAGATGGTGCACCTCCCAGCTGTTCTCAAGGTCACTGTGTCTCTAATGCCCTTAGCTGTTTGCTATTTTCTTTTCCCCCTATGGCAGTTAGGAGGCCAGTCTGGCCCAGGGGAGGAATTCTGGAAAAGGGGAAGGGGCCTCCTCACTCCCAGAATCCACTTCCAAAGAGGTTAAGCAGCCTGTGCGGATTTACCAACTTAACGTGCACTGCACCACTGACAGGCACGTCCATGAACTAGGGTCTCACATAGCTATTTACTTTCAGGGTAAAAAGTAAATTTCAGAAAAGCACATTTAGGGAGCTGCTCTTTGGGAAAATGTGAAGCAGAAATATGTACACATATATCACAGCTTTCTGTTGCTGAGATAAAATCCATGGCCAAAAGCAACTCAGGGAGGGAAATGTTATTTGGCTTACAAATCTCCATTACATTCCTATTGTTGAGGGACGCCAAGTCAGGAACTCACGGCAGGAACTGAAGCAGAGGCCATGGAGGAACGCTGCTTGTTGGCTTGCTCTGCCTGATTCCTTATATAACCAGGAACCACCTGCCCAGGGTGGCACCGCCCACAGTGAGCTGGACCCTCCCACATCAATCATCAATGAAGAAAATGCACCCCAGGCTTGCTCAAGGCCAGTCTGGTGGGGACATTTTCTCAGCTGAGGTTCCCTCTTCCCAGACGACCCTGTGTCTAGTCAACAAAAACTGAGACAACATATTCACTTAAATGTAGGTTAAATCTCTCCAGAATGACAAGCCTGAAGCTGAAAACCGGATCTTCTGGCCAGTCAGGGAGAGATGGAGTAATGCGCTCCTCCTTGTCTTTTGAATTGACAACTACATTCAAACGTTGCATGTTTATACATTTTTCAAAAGAAGAATATTGAAAGAATTTTTGTTACAAGTCTTTGAAGACTTGTTCCCAAGACAAAGTCCACCTTGTCCAAGAGTGAGACCCAGTGACACTTTCTAAACTTGTGTTCTTATGCTCAGGGTTGGGACAGTCACATGAGGAGAATGAAGTAAGAATATGTATGTCCTGCATGGGTGCAGCCACCGCGTTCAGGAAACACCCAGGAAAGAGTAAGTTCATAGAAGTCCCCAAAACAACCCAGTTTTTTCTAGGGCCACCAGATGGCATCAGACTCACACCAGTCTTGGCCCCTAGCTCATCAGAGTAAGGAAGGTCTCCATCCCCAAAACCCCAACAACTCCACATTCCCTCCTGGGGATCCATGAAAGCTGGGTGACCTCCAGGAGGCCATCCCACTGTGCAAGGCACTGAGGACTTGAAGCTGGATGTTGTCCCCACAGAGAACAGGACAGACTGGGGACCTGCCTCAATGTCCCAAAGAACCTACAAAGCTTTCCTAAGAGTGTCCCCTCTCTGTTTATATTTTTCTTTTGAAAGACTAAACCTTACTTACCTGTCATCCTGTGCCAAAAAAAAAAAAAAAAAAATCAGCTCAGAATGGATCAAGACTTTGGTGTAAGAGCTGGAAACAGAGATACAGGGGACACCACAAGAGCCAGGTGTGAGCGGCAGCTGGAAAGACTCCAGTAGCCTGGGGAAAAGTGAGAGATGAAAAGTGGGATTGCATCAGATTAAAAAGCTCCTGAAGAGCAAAGAAACAATAAGAGAGAGAAACAGAATGGGAGAGACAGACAGAATGGGAGAGAACACTTGGCCGGCTGTCTGCCTGACAGGAGACCAATACCCAGAACACATACAATCTCAGAACTTCAGACACTAAAAAGCAAATATCCCAACCAGCAAATGATACTTTTTAGATGAACATTTGTTTGTTTTCAATCAATCCTGGGCCTTCCACATGCCAGGCTACTGCTACCCACACCCGCAACCCTGAAAATACACTGTTCAAATGAAAAAGTGCATGAAGCCAATGAACATGTGGGAAAAGCTCCTGAAGGAGGAGGGTGAAGGGGTTAACAGAATGCACGGGATGTAAAGTGGGAAGAGGAAAGGGAAGGGTGGTATAAACCTGGATGGAGGGAAGAGAGAGGCCAGTCAACCAAAACTAAGCGTGTTTGAATCTGCCACAAATGGAAGTCTGTGCTTCCAGGGGCTGACTTCAGAGTTTTTGTTTAAGTTCAAAAACATTATTCCTTGGGGAAATGACGGACAAAACTACATTGAGGGCAACCAAAATGGCTCAGGGGTAAAGGCACTTGCTGCCATTCTGATGACCTGAGTTCAATCTGCAGGACCCACATGGTGGAAAGACCGAACCAACTCCACAAAACTGTCCTCTGGCCTACACACACACACACACACACACACACACACTGTGATGGGAGTGAACATCCACACACAAATAACAATTAATAAATAAAATACAATTTTTTAAAAAGTATAGCTACACCTCACCTCAGTCTGACTACCAAGAAAAAAAGAGGAAGGGGCTGGAGAGATGCTCAGCAGTTAACAGCACTTACTGCTCTTACAGAGGACCAGGATTCGGTTTCCAACACCCACGTGGCAGCTCACAGCCATCTGTTACTCCACTTCCAGGGGATCCGATGCCCTCTTCTGGCTTCCATTGGAACCAGGCACACATGTGGTACACAGACATACACATAAATCAAAAATTAACAGATTTTTTTTAAAGAAAGAAAAAGAAAAAATGCAGCACTTGGGAGGCAGAGGTAAAGGTGGGGGTTCACTGTGAGTTCAAGGCCCAGCTACATGGTGAGACCCTGTCTCAAAAAACCAGAAAGAGAAAAGGAAAGGAGGTGTTTGTGGCAGTGGGTGCTTATGCACTGCTGAGGAACGTGTCTTAGTGCGGCCACTGTGAGAATCGGCACAGAGGCTCCTCAAAAGACCAACATTAAAACCACCACACAGCCCAGCTGTACCATGCCTGAGTATACACCTGAAGGAATCAGAGTCAGCATGAAACAGACACCCCCATACCCCCACTCAGTGCAACACAGTAGGTTGTGAAACAGCCTACCATACTATAGGTAGTTTTGGAACAGCCTGCATGCTCATCAACTAACAAAGAAAGAGGATGGTGTATACATACACAATTGAGTTTACTCATCCATAAAGAAGAATAAAATCATGGCAGGTGCAGGAAAATGGATAGACCTGGAGATACCACACAGAGAAAAAAGACAAACATCCTGTATTTTTTCTGTGAGATTTAAAGCAGCCATGGAAACAAAGGGGGCACTCTCAGCAATGTAAGTGGGAAAAGGAGGATAAGAGGGCTGAATACGATCAAATATGTTATGTGCATGTACGAAAATGTCATAAGGAGGGCTGGCAAGATGGCTCAATGGGTAAAGACACTTGCTGCCAAGTCTGGTGACCAGAGTTGAATCCCTGGGATCCACATAGTGAGAGTAGAGAATCAACCAACTGAAGCAAGTTGTTATTTGTCCTACACACACAGTCACATGCACACACATGAATGTAATAAAAATATTTTTTGGAGGATGAGGGTTTTTTTGTTTTGTTTTGTGTGTGTGTGTGTGTGTGTGTTTTCTTCGAGACAGGGTTTCTCTGTAGCTTTGGAGGCTGTTCTGGAACTCACTTTGTAGACCAGGCTGGCCTCGAACTCATAGAGATCCACCTGCCTCTGCCTCCCTGGTGCTGGGATTACAGGCATGTGCCTCCACTGCCCGGCTAATAAAAATATTTTTTAAAAAAGAGAAAAAGTTGTGGAATATTCCTTTACACTGTGTGAATATATATCAGTGTGACTAGCTTAATAAAGAAGCTGACTAGCCAACAGGACAGAGTAAGGTTAGGGGGAGAGAGCCAAACAGAGAATGCTGGGAAGGAGAAGGGTGGAGTCAGAGGGTCACCATCCAGACACAGAGAGAGCAGGAGATGAATATGCCATGCTAATAAAGGTGGCAGAGCATAAATAAGAAATATGGGTTACTTTAAATATAAGAACTACTTAGTAATAAGCCTGAGCTATTGGCTGAGCATTTATAATTAATAATAAGACTCTGCATTTGGGAGTGGGCTGGTGGGACAGGAAAACTCGGTCTACAAAAAGTCACAATGAAACCCACCTATGTTGAAATTAGTAACAGTAACATTTTAGAATAAAACTGGAAAAGTGAGAAAGAAACTGGAGGCAACTGGGGGAATCATGGGGCAGGGAAAGCATGAGGCTGGGCGAAGAAAACTCTAAGTGAACCAGAGTCGCTGATACTTGTAATTGGTAGACAGGCCATGCTCGAGGGGTTTGGCCTCTTTGTTTGGGGACTACCTTCTGTATCCCCTGTGTCTGGCTCTCCTGGGACCCTCTTTACCCCCATGCTTGCCCCAGCTGTATAACAGATGGGCTGAGTGATGCCCGGCCTGTTTCTATATCTGTGAAGACTTGACCACTGTTGTTTTGTTCTTATTATATTTTAGTTTGTGTGTGTGAGTGTGTGTGTGTGTGTGTGTGTGTGTGTGTGTGTGTGAGAGAGAGAGAGAGAGAGAGAGAGAGAGAGAGAGAGAGAGCACACTTTTGGCTCAGCTTGTATACATGAGGGTCAGAGGACAAATTATGGAGTCAGTTCTCTCCTGCCATATTTTTTATTTTTATTTGTTTTATGTACGTGGGCCTGCATGTCTGTCTGTGCACCGTGTGAGTGCAGTGCCTACTTAGGCCAGAAGAGGGCGTGAGCTCCCCGGGGCACTGAAGTTACAGGTGGCTGTGAGCTGCCATGTGGGTGTGGGGAGTTAAACCTGGATCAGCCAGATCAGCCAGAGCCCTTAACCACTGAGCCACCTCTCCAGCCCCTGCTGTAGTATTTTTAAGATGCTCTTCCAGGTTTCAACAATGACAAATGTTGGTGTGATTGTAGCAAAAAAAATACCAAAGACTCCTCACAGGCCATTTTCCATGAGAGTTTCAGCTTCCCTCAGATCGCTAGATGGAGAATTCTTTTCCCCTTATAAAAAGGGGATTTTTTTGTGGGGGAGGGGCGAGGCTCCCCCACCCCCCCACCCCCTGCCTGGGAGGTGGGTTGGTCTCAGGCTGTTGTACACTCTCACCCACTGCTGTGTACAGGCTCGATGCCAGGCTGTGTTGGCAGGCTCCCGCTAGCACTGGAAAGTACCTGCTGCTTCCAGGAACACCTAAATTTCTGTTTCCTAGAACAGGAGTGTACCAATCCCGGCACTCCCAGCGCTGCTGAGTGAGACAACATCTAATTCTCAGTGGTGGATCTTCCGCAGGAGTTCATTTCTCCAACAGACTTGCTATTCATGGTCCGTGAACCTGGGCTCCACGCCAGATCAAATACACACAGCCTAGTGAGACATGTGGTTTTCCCTGGGAGCTCCTGCCTAGAGGACAAGCGGGCTGGGGAGCTTAAAGGAGGTAAGAACCGGCCACCTGGAAAGGAAATCTCCCAACTGAGCCAGGGAGGCTTTTCCTGGAAACCTCCAGTCAACTTCGGAAGGGCTTGTGGGAAACCAGGGCAGTGGCCAGGAGCTTGCTGTGGCCGGGACTGATGGGACCAAGAAAGGGAAGTTGGGGCCCCGTGTATTGGGCAAAGGCTCTAGGCCCAGAAGCAGGTCAGAGATGTGCCACCCACCCACCCCCCAAAAGTCCCCCAGAATGAAAGCCTGCCTTCCTGAACAGCTGGGAGGGAAACCCGACAGAAACCTCTCTGGAGACGGAATGATCTACGGCTGTGAATGACAGCTGTCTTGAGGGGAGAGAATACCCTGGATTTGGATTCAAAGAGCCAGTGGCTTCACTTGGTCTGACTTGGGTTAGAGAACCTGGACAGGGGATACAATGTAACTGTGTTCAGAATTCAGACTCTAGGTGTGTGCAACACCAACGGTGTGTGATCCTAGGGTGTGGTTGGTTTTAAATGTCCACTTGCAGCCTGGAGAGGGAGCTCAGGGGTTTAAGACACTCATTGCTCTTGCAAAGCATCTGAGTTGGATTCCCACCCAGCACCCACACATCAGCTCACAGCCACCTTTAATTCCAAATCAGGGGATCCAATGCCGTTTCTGACCTCCATAGGTACCAGGCATACATGTACAGGTACAAGCACTGCTGGCAGAAATGAATACACAGAAAATAAATAAATCTAAAAAAAAAAAAACAAAAACAAAAACAAAACACCTATTTTTAATGCCAACTTGCCACAACCTAGAATGATGTGGTGCTTTAGTGAGAAACATCATCACCCATAGACCCAGTCTTTGAATACTTGGTCCCCAGCTGATGATGCTTTCGGGGAAGTGATGCAGCCTTGCTGGAGGAAGTGTGTCGCTGAGGACCGGAGGTGAGAGTTGCCCCACTTCCAGGCTGCCCTCTGCTTCCTTTGTGGACAGAGATGTGATCCCTCGGTTTGCTCCTCTGATGCCTTCTGCCACACCTCCCCCACCTTTACAGACGCTGCCTCTGGAGCCACGAGCCGGATAAACTCTCCCTCCTGTAAGTTGCTTCTGGTCATGCTTCTTTTGCCACAGCAACAGAAAAGTAGCTGAGACACCCTGGAAGAGAGTCTCAGTAAGGAATTATTTAGATCCCCACGTCTGTTGGGGACAGTCTTGATTGCTGGTGTAGGAGGGCCCAGCCCACCGAGGACAGCACCGTTCCCTGGGCAGGTGGCCCTGGGTTGTGTAAGAAAGCTGGCTGAGAATAAACCTGCCTGGCCCCCATCAAGCAGCGGCTGCTCTGGTTCCCGCTGCTCTTCTCGATGTGAAGTGGGTTCCTTGGACAGAGGTAGTGCGGTGTGAAAGAGCAAGCCTGCCTGCCCTCATGATCCTTGACTCCCTCATTGGTGGAGTTGTGAGCCAATAAACCCTTTCTCCCCCAGCTTTTGGTCAGGGTGTTTGTCACAGCAACCGAAATGAAACTAGGCACCTTGGGAAAGTCCTCTATCCTCTTTGAGCCTCAGTTTCCCCACCCATAAGAAGGAAATGATAAAGAAACTAGAAGTAGTAATACACAAATCTTATACAGCTCAGAATAAGGATTAAAGATAACACATGGTGTTGGGATCATCTTTTTGTACACTGTAGAGATGTGTCTCTGTTTACCTCACCTGCCTAAGGCACCTTCTGATTGGGTTAATAAAGAGCTGAACGGCCAATAGCGAGGCAGGAGAGGATAGGCAGGAACTCTGGGAGAAAATCTGTGGTGGGAGATTCGCCAGCCAGATATGGAGGAAAGCAGATTTACAGTACTGAGGAGAAGTAACAAGCTATGTGGCAAAACATAGATTAATATAAACGGGTTAATTTAAGTTTTAATAGCTATTTGGGAAAAAGCCTAAACTAAGGCCAAATTTTCATAATTAATAAAAAGTCTCCATGTCGTTATTCAGGAGCTGGTGGTCCAAAGAAAGACCTGCTACAACATGGGACCACTTTGCATAGTCCCTGCTCACACTCAAACTCTACAAATGCAGCTCTTGCCCACACACTTATGTTATTAACACTGTTAACTCAAGAGCTGTGCCTTGCCCGGACATCCTCTAGTTTTCCCCAAAATATCAAGTACAGAGCCAGGCATTATGGCACTCACCTTTAATCCCACTTGAGATGCAGAAGCAGGTGGATCTCTGAATTTGAGGCCAGCCTGGTCTACATAGTGAGTTCTGGGACAGCCAGGGCTACATAGAGACCTTATCAAAAACAGAAAGAAAAGAATTGTCCTGGTGGAAATAAAGAAGGAGACAGAATGACAGCCTTGCGAATGTTCATGAGGTGTTGGGCTATTTGCATATCAAAGTACAGCTACACACTGAAAAGACAGCTAGCAAAAGGCTAACAGTGATTAATCCTGAGGTAAATCACAAATGGACACACTTGACACTTTGTGAGACATCTCTATGAATGTGTACTTACTCATGTGTACATATCATATTCGTTATTTTTCTTGTCTGTGCAACAAAACGCCTGACAAAAGCTTGAGGAGGTTTACACATTTAAGGGTACAGTCCGTCACGTCAGGGAGGCAGGAGTGACAGGCCACAGGTTACATGGCATCCACCGTCAGGAAGCAAGAGAGATGATGCTGTGCTCAGCTCACTTCCTCCTTCTATGCAATCTGGGACCCCAGCCCATGGGATGGCTCCACCCACAGTTAGGGCAGGTCTTCCAACCTCAATTAACCTAATCTATAACTCCATCACAGACACGGCCAGATGTTTGTCCGTGATTCTAGATGCGGTTAAAATGTCAATCAATATTCACCATAACATATACTAAGGAAAAGCATTTTATACATATTTATTATATTCAGCAAAAAAAAAAAAAAAAAGTTTCTAGAACCACAAAATGCTCACTCCACCCAATGACCACCCCACCCCCAACTCTCACTCGCTCAAGCCCACCAAAACATACAAAGTCCAAAATGGTCCCAGACTTTATCCTGACTCCAGCCTGCAGCACAGTCCCTGTGGGTCGGATTCTGGCCTCAGTTCTGAGAAGTGCTCAGTGTCTGGAAGCCTTCACTCCTCCAGCCGCTGCTGTACCAGGTGAGCATAGACATCCTGGTCCTCTCTGAGCTGGTCATGCTCCACCAGACGCCCCTGCTTGAGTACCAGGACCTGGTCGGCGTTCTGAACCGTGTGCAGCCTGTGGGCAATCACCAGCACCGTTCTGTCCCCCTGAGATCTCCAGGCCTGCAGCTGCAGAGGACAGAGGACACGCCTCAGAAAGGCAAGAATGGGACACCACAGCTGGGCCACCCCTGTGACTGGGGTAAGGAAGGTGTGACTGTGCAGGGGCTGCAGAGAGCAGGCGACAGGGGTCTGCCCTCCCTGGCTGTACTGCTGCCACTGGAAAAGGCAGCATTGGAGGACCAGACACCCCACACCATTCTCCATTTCATCCTGGAGATAGATCTTCATTGCCAGCTAAACTTAAGAAAGCCCAGGGCATGGTCAAGGCACACCTTTGGCCTTGTCTGTGAGGACTGACTCAAGAATCCAGAGAGGGTCTGGCGGTGGTGGCGCATGCCTTAATCCCAGCACTCGGGAGGCAGAGCCAGGCAGATCTCTGTGAGTTCGAGGCCAGCCTGGGCTACCAAGTGAGTTCCAGGAAAGGCGCAAAGCTACACAGAGAAACCCTGTCTCGGGGGGGGGGGGGGGAGCATCCAGAGAGGACTACTGAGGGAAAAGATCCACCCTGAAAGTGGGTGGCACCATCCCATGCCCTGGGTCCTGGACCACATGAAAAAGAGGGAAAGAGGGAGGCAGCTGGGAGCCAGTATTCACACCCTCTGGTTCTCAGTCCACCAAACGTAAGGAGTCCAGATGACACACCCCACAGCTATGCTGTCCCCGCCATGATGGCTTGTGTGCTCTCTCAACCCCTGAGCCAAAATAACCTGTCATTTACATTCCTTTCTCGGGTATTTGGTCCAGCAACAGAAAAGTAATCATTGCAATTTACATGATTCACAACCCTGCAAGGTACAGACATTCTCCCCATCAGTGAGGCATCCGCCCCACCCTGCCCAGCTCCACACCACCTGACCCTCCAACCATATCCCTTAATCACACGGGCCCCTCCCTTTCCCATGCTGGTACTCACGGCCTGCTCGCACTGGGCGTCCAGGGCACTGGTAGCCTCATCCAGGATGAGGACCCGTGGGTTCCGCACAAGGGCCCGGGCGATGGCCAGACGTTGTTTCTGTCCCACAGCTAACTGCCCCCCTTTCTCCCCTATTTCTGAAGAAATCAGAGAAATTTCCCTCATGAGACACAGCAGGTCAGAAAACACCCCTCCCCACTAAGAAGGACAGGTTCTCTCTCCCATCGGCTTGGGTTAGCCAATCAGGAGGTAGCAAAGCAGGGCAGGAGGGGAGCACAGGGTTGGTTGAGGGTGGGGGGGTGGCTGGGGGGCTGCAGAAGAATGAGAAGTGGGAACAAAGGGAGAAGCAACTGGGATACAAACATCACCCCAACGTAAGTTCCATTATCTGGGGTGTGTGTGTATGCATGCACATGAGCCTCTGTGTGTGTGTGTGTGTGTGTGTGTGTGTGTGTGTGTGTGTGTGTGTGTTTGTGTGTGTGTATGTGTGTGTACCTGTGTGTGCATGTGAGCCTGTGTATGTGTGTGTATGCATGTGAGCCTGTGAATGTGTGTGTATGCAAGTGAGCCTGTGTATGTATGTGTGTATGCATGTGAGCCTGTGTATGTGTGTGTGCATGTGAGCCTGTGTATGTGTGTATGCATGTGAGCCTGTGTGTGTGTGTATATGCAAGTGAGCCTGTGTATTATGTGTGTATGCATGTGAGCCTGTGTATGTGTGTGTGCATGTGAGCCTGTGTATGTATGTGTGTGTGTGCATGTGAGCCTGTGTATGTATGTGTGTGTGTGTGCATGTGAGTCTGTGTATGTGTGTGTGTGTGTGTGTGTGTGTGTGTGTGTGTGCATGTGAGTCTGTGTGCCTGTGTGTGTGCATGCCTATGCTTCAGCATAAGCCTCTGTGGGGGGGGGGGGGGGAGCGGGAATGCATGTGGGCTGTTCCTCAGGCAGTGTCTATCTTTTGGAACCAAAGTCTCTCACTGGCTTAGAATGAGACCCCAAGGAACCTCTGACCCCAGAGCTGGGATTAGTCCCAGCCTGGCTTTCTTCCCCCACCCCACCCCTATAAAATGGATTCCAGAGATCAAACTCAGGTCCTCCCGCTTGCAAGCAAGCGCTTTATCCAATGGGCTCTCGACCCAGCCCCATTTTATCCCTCCCCTGCCAGGGTGGGCTCGGGACCTGTAGGTACCTGTGTGTATTCCGTTAGTCATTTCCCCTATGAAGTCGTCTGCACAGGCCGCCCGGGCAGCTGCCATCACTTCAGCATCCTCACAGTCCCTCAGGCCATAGGCGATGTTGTCCTTGACAGAACCGGAGAACAGCACAGGCTCCTGTCCCACCAGAACCACCTGGGCAGAGGGGATGGACGGTTTCCTCAGGATGGACCCAGCCTTTCTTCCCAGGGCCTTCCTCATACCCCCTCCTCGCTTGATCCTCTCTCCTGCCCCTCCTACCTGGCGGTGCAGGTAGTGGTGGTCATACTGGACCAGGGGCTGGCCGTCCAGCAGCAGCTGGCCCCCAGTGGGCTGGTACAGATTCTGCAGCAGGGCAGCCACGGTGCTCTTCCCGGACCCATTGGGTCCCACCAATGCTGTCACCTTCCCAGGATGCAGTGTGAACGTCAGGCCCTAGAAAAGCAGGCAAGAGGTAAGGGCAGCTTCCTAGAGAAGAGATGCACAGGCCACGGTGCAAGACCACCGGCTCTCCCGCAGGCACCTGGAGCACCGGCTTCTCGGGGCAACTGGGGTACGAAAAGGAGACATCTTGGAATTCCACGTGGCCCTCCAGCCTGGGAGGGGCCAGGGTCCCAGGCTGAGGCAGATTTGGCTTTCGGTCCATGTAGCAGAAAACCTTCTCAGCGGCACCCACGTTGCTCAGCATATCTCCATACATGTACACCAAGTTCTGGAAAACAGGAACGGACAGGTCAGCTAATTAAACCCCACCAGAAGCCAGGTCCCCAACTCAGCTCCTCACATACTCTGCCCACAGCATGACCTCGGCCAGCCTCTCCCCTTTCCTCACCCCCCAAAAAAGAGCCTCTTTTAATGTATGGGGGTGGGGGACGTTGGAGAAGTTGTTTTTAGTTAGGAATGGAGGGTGGCTTTGTCTTTGTTCTTTTGAAAGTTTTGGCTACATAGCCGGGGCTGGCCTCAAATGTGACATCTTCCCTCAGGGTTACAAGTACCACAAGATTACAGATATGTGCTCCCTTGCCCAGAGTAATTTTGGTAGAATTTTAAAGTTGCAGCGATATTTCAGTGTTTTCAGTTTGCAACCGAAAAGCTCTGACGTCCCCAGAGCGCATCAAGCCCCAGAGCTTTTTCTCACTGCTCTGCACTCTGTGTCGAGTATCAGCCTCCTTGAGACAGGGAGTTCTTTCAAAAGCAGTCACTGTGGCCAACTCACCTTTGAAATTATCAGAGTGCCTGGCACAGCTCTCCACACATAAAGGATGGTAAAGAAGTAACCAGGAAAATTATGGCCCCGGCCCAAAACAAGGTAACTGATTTTTTAAAGTGATCAGATACAAAGAAATAGTTAAGAGTCTTCCCTAGTCAAACTGCACCACTGGGTAACCCAGCAGGAAATGAGATCAAGTCTCTCGGTTGATGTAGCCAAGTTCAAGCAGGACAGAGCAGCACTATTTACAACCCTGGTAATTTAACACATGCCAGGCATTGCTTATCAGTGGCCGACACCAGCACCAAGAGAACCAGATATGTTGTGTCTCCCAGAAAAAGACACAGCCATAACTTAAAAAGGGAAATGCTGAGTCTTAAAGTTTCCATATTGATCTACCAGTGGATAAGAAATAGTCAGAGGTACACACTGAAATAATGCTACAGAGGTTCAACCCACAGAACCCAGGCCATCAGAAACACAAGACAGAAATACACATGCCTTCGACAGATAGCAAGGTGGGAATTTTAAATCAGTAGACACAGAGAGGTTGAAAGGACATCAGTCACACCATATGGACCTGTGGAGACCTGAGCACTGAGTGTACTGGATGAATTTAAGAAATTATTGCTATTTTTTTGGTATGACAGTGGCTTTTGGACTACATACTTCAGATATTTATAATCTACAGATGCACACCGGAATATCTACAGATAAGACTGTGAGATTTTGAATTTGTTTCAAAATAGTATGCGGGGAGGGAGGCCAGACCCAACACTGTTGGGAGTAGGTAAGGTTTTAGGGGAGATTAAGGATAGGAGCAGGGTTGGGTTTGGGATTGCAGTTAGAGATAAGGTTAGTAGTCATGGTGGGGGTTAAGTTATTTAGGGTCATGGCTACTTGGAGTTGTTTGGATTGGGTTAGTTAGGGTCAGCATTATTTATAATGGAGTTAAGCTAGGGTTAGGGAGTTTGAGTTAAGGTTAGGATTATGATCATTGTTAATGCTGATAATAGTTATCTGAAGCTTCGTTATAATGTCTTTTTTTTTTTTCACCCGAGACAGGGTTTCTCTGTGTAGCTTTGGAGCCTGTCATGGATCTCGCTCTGTAGACCAGGGTGGCCTCGAACTCACAGAGATACACCTGGCTCTGCCTCCCGAGTGCTGGGATTAAAGGCATGTGCCACCACCACCCGGCCTTTTTTTTTTTTTTTTTTTTTAGCATGTTTTAAATTATCTATAAGAACATTAACTGGTTTGTTTGTTAAACAAATAAAGCTCAAGGCCCAGAAGTCCAGAGAGAAACACAGCACCAAAGCATCTGCTGACAGCATCTCGCTCACCCGGACATAGGCCCCCACTTCCTCCTGGTACATGAGGAAGGAGAGCAGGCCTCCCCTAGTGACCTCGCCAGCCAGGATCTGCTGCACACCGCAGTTCAGAATCAGTACCTGCATGCCCAAGGCCATCACCTGGAGGGAAGGCGGGAGAAGAAGTGAGTGAGCCCGGGGATCCAGTGCACTATACTGGTTCCTAGAACCTCCATTGTCTGGCTCCTCGGCCCCTCTCCCTCCATAGGCCGCCTCACCCTCCGTATGGCTAAATACAAGGCTCTTTCCAGGTCTCGGCGCCACCACAGCAGTCGACATCGCTCCAGGGCCTCCTTATAGCGGCTGACCTCCTGCTCCTCGGCCCCAAAGCTGCGCACCGTCAGCAACCCTCCTACTGCCTCACGCACCACCTGACCAGCCTTGGCCACCTCATCCTGGATCTCTGCTAACACCGCCTGGAATGAGACCCGGATAAGCGGGTTAACGAGGCGGAACACAACAGGCCCAGGGGCTTCACTCCAGCCCTTCTTCCCTGTTCCTTGATTTTCTCTCCAGAAGGAATATTGAAAGGAAGGAAGGAAGAGGGGAGAGGAGAGGAGGAGAGGGAGGGGATGTGCTGGGGAGATGGCTCAGGGCTTGCCAGACCAGCATAAGGACCTGAAGCCCCAAGAGACTTCACCTTGCTATTAAGGAACAACACCACCCTTGGACGCACATTCTTGCCACACACACACACACACACAAAGGAAGGAGAGCATGTGCCTTGCTGAGCTCTCACTGGTAAACACTGTGGGACATGTGAGATATTTTGTTTAACTTCCATTTGAAGAAAACCCTTCCCCCTGGTGTCAGATGAGGAAAGAGACGCAGCAGTTAAGGAAGATGCAGACCTGACTGTCGAGATGGCTCTGCTGTTTAAAGAGCTCGCTGCTTTTCCAGATGACCAGTGTGCAGGTCCCAGCACCCAGGCCAACTCACAACTGCCTGCAACTGCAGCTCCTGGGGGTTAGGTGCCATCTTCTGGCCGCTGTGGGCAGCCACACACACACATGTGCACACATGCACAAATGGTAAGATAAGTCTTTATTTTTTTAAAAAGGTGGAGCTGTAATTAGAAATGGATCAAAGACCTACATTTAAGAGTTGAAATTGTAAAAACTCTTTTTATAAAGACGTGTGTGTGTGTGTGTATGAGTGCAGGGGCCTCATAGAAGAGGGAACTGGAAGCTGTCATGTGGGTGCTGGGAACCGAACCCCAGACCTCTGCAAGAGCAGTGAGCACTCTGAACCACTGAGCCGTCTCTCCAGCCCCAATTAACTAGCTTCCTGACACTGGACTAGACAATGAATTCTTAAATGGGACACCAGAGTGAGCACAGGCCACAAAGACAAATAGTCCCTGTCCACACTGCAGCATGGGACCCTGTGCACACTGCAGCATGGGACCCTGTCTACACTGCAGCATGGGACCCTGTCTACACTGCAGCATGGGACCCTGTCTACACTGCAGCATGGGACCCTGTCCACACTGCAGCATGGGACCCTGTCTACACTGCAACATGGGACCCTATCCACACTGCAGCATGGGACCCTGTCCACACTGCAGCATGGGACCCTGTCCACACTGCAGCATGGGACTCTATCTACAGTGAAGCATGAGACCTCCTCTGCAGTGAAAGACACCTCAAGATGCATCTTTGTAAATCAGATAAGAGAGGAGGCTGTTGTTCTGGGAAGGCAGCTGGTCTGAGCATCCCAACTTCACAGCAGGTCTGTTTTGCCTCAGGGCAGGCTGGGCTCAGCAGGGCCTTTGACTCTGAACAGGAGTTAACCACTGCAAGGCCCAGGTGCAAAATGTGGGTGCCAGTTTAAGGCCTGTGCTCTGTGCTGAGCCGTGTCTGACTCACGATGAGACCGCCAGTGCCTCAAGATCAAGCACAACAGTGACTATTCCAGGACACTGTGACACTGAACATAGCCTCTGTGTGTGTGTGTGTGTGTGTGTGTGTGTGTGTGTGTGTGTGTGTAAACACACACCCTCATAACAGCAGCCCCTGAGATTCCCGGGTGCTCAGCTTCCTGCTCTCTCTGCTACGGCCATACCACAGTGTCTTGTCACCCTCTGCTGCTGCCTTTCCTGTCTTGATGAATTCTGCCACAGGCCATGCATCACTAGCCTACCCATGCTGTCCCCAGCATGCCAACTAACATCCAGAATATATGCAGACTACATTTTAAAAATACAATTTAAAAAATATAAAGAATGCCTTTTAAAAATGCAAATTTTGTCCGGGCAGTGTGGTGTACACCTTTAATCCCAGCACCCAGGAGGCAGAAGCAGGAGGATCTCAGTGAGTTCAAGGCCAGCCTGGTCTACAGAGTGAGTTCCAGGATAGCCAGGGCAACACAGTAAAACCTATCTCCCAAAACCAAAAACCTAAAACCAAAACAAACAAAACAAAACAAAACAACCAAAACAAAAACAAAAACCCTACAAATTTTTAAAAATGAAAAGAAAAAAAATGGGCATAGGAATTTCTCTTCACCAAAGGGTCAAAAAGCAGAGAGGAACCGGATGAACATCCCTCCAAAGAATGTGTCAAATGTCCCACATGCACGTGAAAACACACGTAACAACATTAATGTTCAGGAAAATGGAAACCAAAGCCCCAGTGAGTCACTGCACCAGCAAAATGGCTTTTGTTCACATTTAAAAATAAGTGACAAAAATTTGGGGAGAAATGTGGAGAATCAGAAGGCCTGTGCTTTGAATTGTGGCCCAAAAGTGAGTAACATGGTGTTTTTATATCCTGTGTGCTTTACTACAAGGGAAAGCCAGAGGCAGAACTGAATCCAGACTCAGGACTGCAGGACTCAAGTCCTCCCTCCCCCACACGCCATCCAATTATGTGTGCTGAGGTCAAAGGGGAAACCTTCTAGGGCCCGGAGAGATGCCTCAGTGGGTGAGAGCACTAGCTGCCCCCCCCCCCCCCCCCCGGGACCAGGATTCCATTTCCAGTACCCACACTGCTCACAACTGTCCGTAACTCCAGGCCCAGAGGATCCAACACCCTCTTCTGGCCTCCTCAGGCACTGCACAAAGATGATGTGCATACACACAAGCAAAACACCCATACACATAAATTAAAACAAAGTGTAAACACCTACACATAAATTAAAACAAATAAAGTGTAAACCTCTTAAGATGTTCTTCACACTAATTCTCAAATGTTTGTGGGAAGGGCATACACAGACATTGAGACACTCATGAGAAGATACCATCTTACCTGAAAGATGCCCCCTTACCTCCCTCTCCCCACAGCTCAACACACACAACACTTCTGCTTATAGACCAGTAGGCCACCAACCTCCTCAACTCAATGGATGGCTGGACTAGGAAAATGTGGTACTGCAGAGGCTGAAAAGAGCTGTCCATTCTACCTATCTATCTCTCATGCTGAGATTTGCACATGGAAGCCTGCACGCCTCTACACTTTAGTCTCCTCTCAGGGCACACATACCTGATGGCGGGGGTTGTACATCTTCTCTGCTGCTATTGCAAGGGGCAAGTCCAGCAGGGAGAGGAAGGTGAGTCTAGGAGACACACTGTACATGAAGATGTAGAGCCCCACCACCTTCACCAGGCTCCGCAACAGGATATTGGCATTAAAAGGGAGCCAGCGGCTCATCAGGGAGGTGTCGGAGCTCAGCCGTGAGTTCAGCTCCCCTGGAGAGGACAGAGAGGATGAGGGGACCTGGATACTGCAGAAACCCAAGAACGGGATCTGGGCCATCTCACTGACTCATCCCACCTCTCACACCCTCTTCCCCCACAGAGACTGGGTTACACCTCTACCCTGCTCTCAAAGATAACTGCCAGGCTCCAGGGGGGGGTCAGGAGAATGACAGGGCCAGGGAGGGACAGAGGACCCCAGACCCAGATGCCAGGTTCACCTGTCTTGGTCTCCTGGAAAAACGCGAGGTCTTGGCGCAGCAAGGACGAGAAAAGCTGCTCTCGTATCCGCAGGTTAATCCTGGACATGGTGTAGATGAAGGAGCCTCCGCGGCAGCCTGCAGACAGGGAGCTGGGGTGGGGGGACAGACAGCAGGAAAGAGAGATGAAGAGAGGGGGGGATGGGGAAAGTAGACAAGAGGCAAAGGGGAAAAACACATGAATACACGGGTATGAAGGGAAGACACAGGGAGCTAGATGTGGGGTCAAGTTCATAACCAGCACAAATCCCCAAGGGCTGGCGGACTCACATATGCTTCCTTTGGAAACAGCATCAAGTCCCTCCCTCCACCCCGTTTTACCGATCTGCAGTCGCCAATCTCACCTTCCATCCTTTGGGAAGTCCCCTTAGATCAACCAAATTTTTATAATAAAAACTTGAAGAAGTATTTTTAAATGCACAAAAGCAGGTGTTTTATAAAATATGGGTTTCAAATGCAAATTTAGTTCCCATGTTGGATAAGCAGACATGAAATGGTGGACTTTGAGAGATCACAGTAAGAATGAAAAGGAGCCACCACTGTGTGACTGTGTGAGTGTGTGTGTGTGTGTGTGTGTGTGTGTGTGTGTGTGTGTGTGTTCAAAGACTAAAGGATGACATCACATCTCCCTCAGTTGCCCTCCACCTTATTTTTCTTGAGGCAGGGTCTCTCACTGAACCTGGAGCCCACCATTTCTGCTAGATTGGCCAGTCACCATGGTCTTGGGATCCACCTGTCTTCACTCCACACCCTGTACTGGGGTTAGAGACTCTCCCTGTGCTTACACAGTAAACACATGACCCAGTTAGCTGTCTCCCCAGTCCAAGGAGACAGTTCTGACAGCAAGAAACAGCAGAGCAGTGCTGGACATGAGGCTGAGGCCCAGAGTACAGGTACTGAGTTTTGTGGATGGGGATGGGAAAGAGGGGCATCTTTAGGGAGGGCCAGGAGGGAGTGTGATGCACTGGGGTTCTGAATATGATTACAAGGTGACAGTGCCCAGCCAGCAGCAATTCCAGCCCCGGGAACAACTGGATTTATAACACAGCTCGACGTAAATGTGCATGGGAGAATCACCTGGCACGAAGAATATTTTTAAGAAATCAAAACACACTGTGTGGCCATGCCTGGTGATGACCTACGTTCCACCCCTGGACCCCACACAGTGAAGGGATAGAGCTGACTCAGCAAGCTGTGCTTTGACCTCCAGTGCACACACACACTCTTCAGGGAGAATGACGGGGTGGGTGGGTGGGGGTGGTTAGTTTAGAATACAACATACTCATGAACAGGCCAAACTTAAGGGTCTAGAAGAGGAAAATGCTCCAAAAAAGTAGAGTAGATTCGAAGGTAGAAGGGAGTTTCATAAACGCTAGTTGCAGAAAGAGATCAATGTGAACTACAAACGTCAAACGCTACAGAGACACCAAAGGGTCAAGCCTGGGCCGGGAGAGCAGAGACCCATAAGGAGTTCACCTGTGCATGCCTTCAGGGGAAAAAAAACAGCAAAACTAGAATGGGGCATAATGAAGGACTGGGAAGAGGGGAGAGGGAGAACCTGCCTGAATCTGCACCCTCTCTCTATACCTGAGCCTCCTCATCCCAGTCACAGCCCTGCTACACAGTCCAATGTTTGTTTACTTGACACTGGGCTCCTGGGTCTATATAAAGAGAGGCAAAGGCAGCCAGTGAGGAAGCCACAAGATTGGGGTGGGGGAGACACACCCTCCCCTGCAGGAGATTCCAGGGAGACACTTGACACTGGGAACAGTCCCTTTGGACACACGGCTCCTTTTGCTCCTCACCACCCTCCTACCTGTCTCTGTAACATAAAATAAACTTTGAGCAAGTTGGAAAACTCAAAGGAGGAAATAAATGGATGGATGGGAGTCCGTGATGGATAAACGTGCATATTTCAGTTGAAGTACTTTGCACTTCTTGCAAAACAAAGTCAGGATGGAGGGCGGCTGTCCAGGGTGGGTCTACCAAAGGGAGCTGAAGTCAATCATCCACTCACCTCCCAACAGAGAATAGGCACATGAAAAAGATAGCACTTGCAAAGTCATCTGGGTCAAAATCACCTCCCAGGATGTCAATCACACGACCAGAATAGTGAGGAATTGAGGCCTCTCCTAAAAGAGGCAAGGATAAGGAGGCTGCGCCCTGCCAAGGCCCTTCTCCCACCGCCCTCTCACGGTGGCCTCTCTCACCCAACACAGCCAAGATGAGGAAGAAGAAGGCAACCATGAGGAAAGGCAGGTCCGGCCGGGAGAGCTTCAGCAACCGCCACATCAGGGCTTTGTTGTTCTCCTGGCCCGGCTCCTTCTCCAGGGCTCCTGGAGGGCTCAGCACAGCCCACACAGCCCTGCCCAGCATGGCAGCCCCATAGCCAGCCAGCAGCCAGCCCCACGAGGCAGAAGCCACTCTGACTGCTGGGGCACTCATGGTGCTTCCCACCAGAGCTCTCAGCGAGAAAAAGAGGGGGGTGGCCAGGCAGAGCAAGGGCAGAAAGGCCCCCACAATTCCCTGCACCCCACCCACTGTTAGCAACCCCCACAGTCCTCCAAGTCGTAGGGTGCCCTCCAGCCACAGTCCTGGAAGCCCCCGAGGAAGCAGATTTCCCAGAGACCCCTGTAGCAGCGCAAGTAAAGCCATGTCCACCAGCAGCAGAGAGGCCCAGGGCCTCAGGTAGGCCAGCGCCATGATGGGCTCTGTAGGGAGAAAGGGAGAAATTAGGGCGGTGGGGTTCCCTGGCCACGGGCCTTCTGCCCCAAACCCACATCAGGCTTCAATTTCTCATTTTATTCAGACTCATGGGAAAGGTCTCCTCCTAGTCACACCTCTCCTGGGATCCATGCCATGCTGCCGGTCTGAAGGAGTGGAAAAGGCCACCCACACCACACCACACACACACACACACACACACACACACACACACACACACACACACACACCACACGGGGAGGTGGGGGGGCTGGTCTGCGGCCACCATGCCTGTCCCTTTGAAGGTTCTTGATGTTAACCGAGAAGGCTCAGTCCCAGGTCACACTCCCCGGGTCCTTAGAGCCCGGGAAGAGCGCGCAGCAGTGGGACGCAGAGTCAGAAGACTTGGGGCCGGCGGCACCGGACATAAGACGAATGACAGGGGACACCGGGCAAGGGAGCGGAGCGAGGACCTTGGACAAGGAGTGAGGAGCAGGGGACCTGGGACACTGGGTGCGGGGCACAGGACCTGGGGCAGAAGACCTGGGACATTGGGTGGGGCAGGGGCG
The DNA here is from genome assembly GCF_903995425.1 of Onychomys torridus. Classification (NCBI taxonomy): domain Eukaryota; kingdom Metazoa; phylum Chordata; class Mammalia; order Rodentia; family Cricetidae; genus Onychomys; species Onychomys torridus. Next base: position 65,674,485 of record NC_050460.1, on the reverse strand, counting down.
CGGGGCAGAAAACCTAAGGCAGGACCCGGAGAGAGGAGCGAGATGGGGACACCCAGGGTTTGGGGGTGGGCCGCACCCCTGCTAGCTCTCGGGCTCTATCCACAAGAACTCACCTGCCGAGCAGCAGCTCAGGAGTGCTTCTGAAATCTGCTTCTTCCCAAACGGGATCCCCCGGGTGCTCCAGCACCCGGGGCCGCGACTTTCGCTTTCACTTCACTGCCCGGGTCCCGCTGCTGCGCACAGCGGCCAGCAGGCGGCGCCTACCAATCTGAGGGTGGGGTGAGCGCCCCGAGTCCCCAGGTAGCTTCATGAGCCCTAGTTGGCCGCCACTAGCAAAAGTCTCCGAGGGTCTGAGATGCTTTGTCATGGGGAAAGCCCTGCATTTCCTCGGTTGCTCTCTCGAACTCCGAACCTATTTTAAGAAGCGCTCATGTGGCTGGGAACATAGTTCATAGGAAGAAAACACTTGCCTGAGCAATAGGTTCATTCTCCGGAAGAAGAACAGGAGGAGGAGGGGAAAGGGAGGAGGGGGAGGAGGAGGAGGAAGGGGAGGGGGAGGAGAGGGAGGAGGAGGAGGAGGGGAAAGAGGGGAAGAGAGTGAAGAAGGAGTTATTTTAGATACCCTCCCAGTCACCCAAACAATTAACAATGGACCACACAGGAGGCCCACTTCGAGTCACTTTGGAAAGTGGGGGGGGGGGGGGCAAGGGGGGGGGGGAGAAGATGAGGGGCTTAGTTGCTTTTTTTTTTTCAGACAAGCCCAGGGACGGAGGTCTTGGGGTAAAGCACAGGGCCTACATAGAAGGCCTAGCCCCTATCACCAGGCTGAAGGTTTCCTTTTGAACCCAGAATTGTCCTCAGACTTCCTTTTCAGTGTGGGGCCTGCGGTGAGGGTCCTGGGTCAGGGCCAGGGCCTACTGCATGTGAGGGAGAGGCTGCTATATAGGCTAATGCTTTCAAACAGAGACAGTTTCTACCCCACTCCTCCCCCAGAGGTCAGTTTATCGGAGAAATCACCCCTCTGGGCTCAAGGGTAGGGCCTTCCTTAGCACGGTGAGTCCCAGGGTTCCATTCTCAGCTTTGAAAACAAAGTATCTTTGCTGCACATCGGAGCCTCCCTCTACCACAGCACCATGCTCAGAAATGACTCAGTGTGCTGAAACTACCTCGAAAGAAAAAGTTTTAAAAAACAACCCCCCCCCCTTTGAAATGTTGGTGTGATTACCCACGAATCACTTGAAGTTTAAGTGTGGGGTGGGGGTTGGGGGCTGAAAGCACTGAAGCCGGTCCTGCTACATGGCCACCTTATCTGCTGCGGGTCTTAGGGCACCCCCAGTGAAGAAAGTTCCTGCAGCTGCTCTGGCTTCTCTGGCCCATGACCTCACTCTTGACCACTCCTGTGCTTCCACAGACCCCGGTATTCACTTTTTCCTCTGCGTTCCCCAATCCAGGGAGTCCTGCTCATCTCTCTTCACTGCGCTCTCACCTGGCAGCCAGGGGTGACATCATGAAATTGAACCCAACGGCATCTTTACATTTCAATATCCAATGTCAAAAAGGTGCTTCTTAAGCGATTCAGTGTTTATAATCATCACTAAGTCCAGTCACCCCAAAACATCCACCAGGGGCCACACTGGAGTCCCCAGAGCATGACACTCCAGAAAGGGCTATGCACCAAATTAAATTAAATGTGAGTGTCCAAAGAGAAGGCTGATGGATCCTCCTGGGAGGTGAGTGCTGGAGGATGTCCAGGAAGAGCCTGGTGATACTCAGCTACTTAGAGAGAAGGTGGTGCCCCCTTCTCAGTAGAAGACCACCTGGTTTCCTGTTTGTCCCCTAACCCTTCTTCAAAAGGACCCCACAGCCTAACTCCATTCAGCCACAACACAGAGACATCCATAACCGTTCTTCTTTTATTGTGCTTAGAAGGCATCCGGGGATGGAGTGCTCAGTGAGACGAGGGTGAACCTGTCCGTCTCCATGGACTCAGAGCATTCTGTCTCCAGCCCAGGCTGGGCCCTTCTTTCTCCAGGACTGAGGTTGGCCCAGGTTCCCGCGTCCACCAGCTTGCCAGGAGCCGCCCGCCTGTCCAGCAGCCACCGCCGTCACTGGTTTGCCTCTCGGTACTTGTGCATCAGGTCACTGACATCGGAACTTTCCACTTTCACCCACCCGTCTTCCTTCATGTGGTACACTGTGAACGAGTGGGGAAAGAATGGCCTCAACCCTCTCTTCAGCAAGTCAGGGGTGTGGCCTGGACGGCAGCAGCGCCTTGGCACCCATCCCCACCCCCACAGAAGCTGAAAACCTTCTCCTCACCCCTCCATCACCCCTGAGTCTCCCCAGTCTAAAACCCCCTTCTCCCGGGTGTCTGGGGGAAGCACTGGTCTCTTACTATTAACAACGCCTCCAGAATAGGAATCTCTGTGGGTGGCGTGAACGATAGCCCTGCGGCCAAGGTCATAGGCCTCTTCAGGACTGAGATCCTGCCGGTAGCCACTGTCCATCACCCCATAGGCATAGGTGTTCCCGCTGCCGGTGGAGAACATCTGTCCTGAGAGCCGAATTCCATTTTCATCTACATAGTAGAGTCCTGGTCCCTAGAAGATGGAAAACCATCCTGAGTTACATTTGGAAATGGCTTGTCGGTAATAGAAAGACTCATGTGATTGGTAAAGTGTGGGCAGATACTGCCATGGAAACATTTGAGTTAAGACAGCACACTTTGGCCAACATCAACACTGAACCAAGCATGTGTAGTGTCCAGTGAGTAAGAGAAAGCTCATCAGGGCGGGGGGCATAGGGACAGGCACCCACCTTCTTGTCCCAGCCACAGATCATGCTGCCCATGGAGAGGCCCATGCCCCGGTACTGGAGCATCATGTTGGAGAGCAGCTTGGAGGCCGCAGACACGGAGATGCGTTCCCCATTCCGCAGGTAGTACAGCCTAGGTGAGGAGGGAGGAGGCCTCAGGGGCAGCAGGTGAGAGTCGGTTTTCTCCCACAGAATGAGGTTAAGAAAGGATGCAGAGGTGAGTGTTGGGAAGGCATGAGCTGGCGCGATGTAAGAATGAGGGAAAGGTTTGGAATTTAAAATATATGAACCACATTTTTAAAAGCCTGTTAAAGGACCCCATCCTAACATGATGGTGCCATGTTAAATAATTAACAGATTACCTGGTCTATAAGCAGGGGCACAGACTAAAGTTGGGGAGATTTTTAATCACACAAAGGCTATTTAATTTCTTTTGTAAAAATCCCTCATTAGCACTAGGATAGGTCGCTGGGAACAAGTGACCTGGGAGATTCCAGGACTGAACAAATGAGATGAGGAAATCTGCCTACCTGCATTCCTTAGCCAACAGCCGCTCCCAGTACTGACAGTCAGCAGCACAACCAGACATGGTACCGAGCAGGTAAGGGTTAATCTCGATCACCTTGTTCACTCTTAAGGTGGCTAGAAGAGTTTTGAGATCAAAGGAATGAGCCCACAGCCCTCACTGCTCACTCCACTCCACAGCTGCGCTACCCTAACCAGTGTGCAGGCCTCAGGCGCTGGCCACAGAGCATGCGTACTCACCAATGTAATTCCCTGCAGAGGCCCGGGAGTCCACTGCCACGATGACTCCATGCTGGAACTTGAAGGCTAGCGTGGTGGTGCCGTGGGCCATTTCAATCTGAACATTCCTTCCTTGGTCACCACCAAAGGACCTCAGGAATTCAGAAGGCTGAGAGAAAAGAGGCACAAAGGGGCACAGAACACCTCAGGAACAGGAGTCTCCCGGGCAGGGTTTCGGAGAGTAGTGGGTGAGGAGGGGTCTCTGTATTCTATAACCACCAATAGCCTGACTCTAGATGGAGAAGGCAGGCAGGAGGCAGGTGTTTTCCAGCACCAGGGAGCAAAGGTCATGGTAACTGACTTCAAGGTGTTTCCCCAACCGTGGCTCCCTTGGTGCTCACAAAGCACATTTTATTGATGTATTCTCATTTTACAGTAGAGAGGCTCGAGACCTAGACTGCCTAACGTGTTCGAGGATGGTGTTGAGGCCAGGTTAGCCACCCAAGTTCATGGGTCTTCCGAGACCAAGTGTGTTCCCTCTAGCAGTGGTGACTGTGAGGCATAGTGATTTGTGCAGTGTCTTGGGATGGGCACCCCACACACACACTTTCTGTCTCTGTCTCTGTCTCTGTCTCTCTGTCTCCCCCTACCCCCACCCCACCTCCGCTTTCCTCCCTCCTCCCTCCTCCCTCCTTCCTTCCCCCTCTCCCTCCCTTCCTCTCTCCCAAGCCATCATCTCCACGTGGATTCTTTAGGGCTGGCCTGAATGCTGCTCTCCTGGGCCGTCCCTCCAGGCTTCCTCACCTCCGCAGACCCAAGCAGCCCCCTCCTTCCTCCACCTCTCCCTTGCATCTCTCCAGGGTCCCTGCTATCCTCACCTGCATTCCCCGGGGAAGTGCGAGCTCCGGAGCTCGCACTGAGAAACTGTAGTGTCCCGGGTCCGAGCGATACCCACTTTCTGCTCCCAGGGCAGCCCACTCGGGCCTCTGCCCCTGAGCACCTCCGCACAGATCCAGTAACGCCATGACCGTTCAGCCCCGGAGATCTGCCGACTCTCCGACAAGGAAGTGAAAGCGAAAGCCACAGCACCAAGGGGAGGGAACCCCTCCCCCCCCCCCCCCCCCCCCCCGCTCCCCATCCACTGCCCTTTCCGTCAAGAACCCAATCAATGGGTATCTGAACCAAGATCATACTGGGGAGAGCTTCCCTGCTGCCAGGTCGGTGAAACCAGACAGAGAATGGGCCGGGATGGAAGAGGTGCGCCTTCAGAGGCCGCCTAGCAGTGGGGTACCTGAGTACCCACAGGCGGGCATCCTCTGGGAACCGCGGAGGACTGGGTAGGGTCCTGACATCCAGAGGTGCTCCAGGAAAGCTGGAGCCTGAGAGGAGCATTGAGCAGCTTCACTTAGGCGTGCGTCCTGAGGACCCGGGCAGCATTCAAATAAGCGTCATTTTATGGAAACTGGAAAGTACGATAAATGGGCGCATAGGGACGACCAGAAGGAGGAATGGGGAAAGACACCCTAGCGCGTGGGGAAGGGCCATTCAAGATGAGGGCCCAGTTCGGGTCTTTCCATGTGGTCCCTCCTAGGGCCCTTGACGGTTCAACGGTCTCACCACCCTGAGGCCACCCACCAGAAGGCGCGCTTCTGCGCTGGGCAGCTCGCCTGGGTCCCCGCTGAACCCTCCTTCCTCGTACTCTTCTAAACCCCGCCTCTCTTTGCAACCTGTGCGGACCTCATCTGCCCAGCAACAGCTGACGTCACATTCATCCGGCTCTCCCTATCGGCTTCTTTGAGATTATCCCGGAGTATGCCACTGAGGAGCAAAGTGAGCGGTTCAGAAGGGATCAGAGCGGACGTGAGGTGGCCCGGTGTGGCATCCTGGCCTCCCCAGCCGCTGCCGTGCTTCCTCCCGCCTCAGCGAGGAAGAGTTGAGCTCAGAGATGCAGCTGCTGATGCTTTGGGCTGCGGGGAGGGAGGGGATGCCTCCCCGTCCTGCTCGGCACGGGGAGTCGATGGGTAGGTAGAAAAAGAGAAGCACAGGAAATAAAAGACGATAGGACCCAGCAGTAAAACAGAGGATTTGAAGAAGAGCGAGAGGCCGCTCTGTGTGGGGAAGGGCGCTGGCTAACTCCGTGAGCCCTTCGTGGATGCTGAGAAACAGGAGAAGCCATAGTACAAAACACCACTTTTATTATAAATATCAAGAGCCCACGGGTTATCCATAGGCCAGCCTATGCCTCTGGTTAATTACAAGCCGCTGGTCCTTCCTCTCTGTACATTTTGGTCGTTTCTTCTCACAGGTTCCAACACCACATAAACCAAGTTTGCTGATGCATGCTGTGATGATATCAGACAGCACCAGGAGAGTGGAGGCAGGAGGATCAGGAGTTCAAGGTCTTAGACGCAAGTTTAAGGCCAGCCTGAGGTGCCTGAAACCCAGTCTAACTAAGGGACAGGGGTGGGGATAAAATTCATGGTCAATTCTGGCCATCTCCTAGGTGTTACATTTTATCTCGTAGCAAGAGCATCAGCGCCTCAACTCCCTGGTCAATGAGTGTGGTGCTACCTTTGCTCCCAGGTTCTCCCACACTGAGCAGAGAACAAGGGAGGAGGGCAGCGCACGCAGTGGGCAGCTCCGGAAGCCTGTCAGTCTGAAGAAGCCGCAAGGGCCTCCACCATGGCCCGGTAGCACCCTCCACTCCTCTCCATGAGCTGCAGATGGGTGCCCTGCTCACAGACAGAACCTTCTTTGAGAAAGAGGATGTGGTGAGCCTGCTCCACCAGGCTGAGCTGCTGGGTGATAAGCAGCACCGTTGGAGAAGCCCGCCCCGGGCTCTCATACAGGAGCTGCTGGACCTGCAGAAACACAGACCTTACAGGGCAGGGGCCTCTGGACTTCCAGGCCTGGGACACACTGTCACCTGCCCCAAACCCAAGGATGCTGATGTTCCTGGTCTGACTGCTTCTCTCCAAACCCTTGTTCTGTTAAGGCCTCTTCGCAAGAGGCGGCCCAGATGCACGAAAGCACAATATGGAGGGACTCAGCAGCCACTCATCCCTCATAATAGTCTGCCCATGAGTTGGGAAATTTTAATTTATTTTTAATTTCTTCTTCTCTCATATTACATCCCAACTGGTTTCTCTTCCCTTCTCTCCTCCCAGTCCCTCCTCTCCTCCCTTCCCTCCTCTCCTCCCAGTCCCTCCTCTCCCCCTCCCCTCTCCTCCATCCACTTCTCCTCTGTTTCCCTTCAGGAAAGGGCAGGCCTTCCAGAGATATCAACCAAACATACCAAGTTGCAATAAGACTAGGGTTGCCTCGTTCAGGCTTAACATGTGGGAATTTGTTTTTACATTCAAGAATATACATTAATTTATGCTTTGAGAATTTCATCCTTGTATACGATGAAATATATACCACCTCCCATTTCCCTCCTCTTCACCCCCCAGGACGCAACCCACACATCCCCTTCCCTACTGTATACATCTTTTTAAATAACTCCTAATAAACTGAGAATTTTAATATTCAATTTAAAGAAATTTAACTTCGGAGCTGGAGAGATGTTGCAGAATATTCCTTTACACTGTGTGAAGATGTGTCACTGTGATTGGTTTTAATAAAAAGTTGAATGGCCATTTCCTAGGCAGGAAGAGGTTAGGTGGGACTTCTGGGGACAGACAGGACTTGAGGAGGAAGACAGCAGGGTCGCCTGTGAGATAGACAGGAAGCAGGATGGGCGTACAGAGTAAAGGTAACCAAGACACATAAAAGAACGTAGATATGGGTTAATTTAAAGTTATAAGAACTAGTTAGAAACAAGCCTAAGCTAAGGCAGAGCTTTCACAATTAAAAATAAGTCTCCAAGTCTTTTTTGTGAGCTGGTGGTCCAAAGAATAATCCATCTACAGAGAGATGTCTCAGCAGTTAAGGCACTGGCTGCTCTTCCAAAGGATCCGGGGTTGAGTCCCAGCACCCACATGGTGGCTCACAACCATCCATAACTCTAGTTTCAGGGGATCCAACACCCTCTTCTGACTTTTGAGGGTACTAGGTACTCATATAATGCACATATATTCAGGCAAAATGCTCAGTACATAAAATAAATAAATGCTCATACACATAAAATAAACACTCATGCACATTAAATAAATAAATCTAAAAAAATTAAAGAAAAATTTAACTTAGTAACAAAGAACGTGAGAATTCAGGTAAATGACTTGGATTTGGAACCACTGTTCAATAGCTGTGTGACTTTTAGAAGGTTGATCAACCTCTCTTAGTCTCTATTTTGCCATCCACAGAATAAGCAGAGCTGAGGACTCCTGATGGACATGGTTGAATGAGTTCAAAGGGTGGGATGGCTCTGGTACACAAGCTCAGCCCACATCGGCACTGTTGGGACAGAGGCCCTTCTCACTGGTTCCCAGTGTCCTGGAGAAAAGCTAACGGGAACTGAGAATTCCAAAGACAGGTTTGAACAGTGATGTGATGGTGTAACTAACAGGATGAGCAACAAGCAAGATCTTGTGGGACCGAGACCTTAGGAAGATGATGCAGCAGGGTAACCCCGCCCTCTGGAGGTGGCAGCAGGAAGACTGCCATGGTCTCCTGTGGAATATTATTTTAACTGGGCAAATTTGTGTTACGTTTGTTTATGCTGTAGAATGTTACTTTAACTGTGTAAAGGTGTGTTACATTTGTCTATGCTGTAGAATGTTACTTTAACTGTGTAAAGGTGTGTTACATTTGTCTGTGCTGTAGAATGTTACTTTAACTGTGTAAAGGTGTGTTACATTTGTTTATGCTGTAGAATGTTACTTTAACTGTGTAAAGGTGTGTTACATTTGTCTATGCTGTAGAATGTTACTTTAACTGTGTAAAGGTGTGTTACATTTGTCTATGCTGTAGAATGTTACTTTAACTGTGTAAAGGTGTGTTACATTTGTCTATGCTGCATTTGTTTAATGATATAAGGATGTGTGTTACATGTGTTTCACCTTGCCTGCCTAAGGCACCTGACTGGTCTAATAAAAAGCTGAACAGCCAATAGCTAGGCAGAGGAGGGATGGGCGGGGCTGGTGGACAGAAAGAATAAATAGGAGGAGGAGGAATCTAGGTTTGAAAAAAGATTGAGAGAGAAGGAGGAGAGAATGAGGGAGAGAGAGAGGGAGATGCCTGGGCCAGCCAAATAGACCCAGAGGAAGCAGGAAAGTAGGTCATAGAGCAAGAAGAGGTAAAAGCCTGAGGGGAAAAGTAGACAAAGAGAAACAGGTCAATTTACATTAAAAGAGCTAGCCAGAAAAGAGCCTAAGCTAGGCTGAGCATTCAGAACTAATAAGTCTCAGTGTCAGGGAGCTGGGTGTTGGTCACAAAAAGAAAGCCTGCTACACATCTGAGGCCAGGGTGGTCTTCAAACTGAGTTCCAAGCCAGCCAAGACTATAACCAGACGGTCTCGGAAAGACGGATGAAAACGAGAGCCTTACCCGTAGCTGGTTACCAGCATCCAGGGCACTGGTAGCATCATCCAAGATGAGCAGGCGAGGCTTCCGGATCAAGGCTCGGGCCAAGGCCACTGCCTGTCGCTGACCCCCTGATAGCTGGTTCCCAGTCTCACCCACCTCTGCAGATAAGAGACCAGCTGAGATGTAGACAGATGTGTACATACACACACATATACACACACACTCACAATGCATTCACACATATACATTCACAAATAGATACCTTCACACACAGAGAGACACTCTCTCACATACACACAAACACATACAAACATTCACATAAACACCCACACTCACACATAGAAACACATTCACACACAGAGACACAGTCACACACACACACACACACACACACACAAATACACATTCACACACTCACACATATGCAGAGACACATTCACACATAAACACATTCACACAAACATACACACTCTCACATACAAACACATTCTCTCTCTCTCTCTCTCTCTCTCTCTCTCTCTCTCTCTCACACACACACACACACACACACACACACACACACACACATACACACACACACACCCAACAGAGGCAGATGGAGTTCTGAGGATGTGAATCACAGAAACAAGAGTTTCAACTACATATTGAAGTCCAAAGGGAGGAGGAATTGAGTAATAAAGCAGGGTTATCGGAGTCTGGAGGTGAGATGGAGATACCTGTGTCATAGCCCTGAGGGAGTCTGGAGATGAAATCGTGGGCTCCAGACTTCATGGCCACAGCTGTGATTTCCTCCATGGTTGGATCTCGGGTCAGGCCATAGGCAATATTTTCTCGAAAACTTCTTCCAAAAAGCAGTGGCTCTTGTCCCACTGCGGCCACCTAAGGTGAAATTCGAAGAGGCACAGGAGTGTCGCTGTCTAGGGACTGCAGACTCACAAGCAAGTGCACACCTTACAATCATGTGTCCTACATACTCACAAGCAAGTGCAGACCTTACAGTCATGTGTCCTGCACACAGCCCCCACTCTGCCCATGACTGCCTGCATCCCCAACCTTCGGAAAGAGTTTTCACTGAGAATGTTCTCCTCCCCTCCTCCACACTTCCTCCTTGCTCACCTGGCGGTGCAGGTAGTGGTGGTCATACTGGACCAGGGGCTGGCCGTCCAGCAGCAGCTGGCCCCCGGTGGGCTGGTACAGATTCTGCAGCAGGGCAGCCACGGTGCTCTTCCCGGACCCATTGGGTCCCACCAATGCTGTCACCTTCCCAGGATGCAGTGTGAACGTCAGGCCCTGGAGGCCAGAGAAGCACATGGTGAAAAGCTCCTCTAGCCTAGAGCCAGTCACTGTACTCAGCGTATAAGATGACACGTTACCCCAAAGGAAAAATGGGAGAATACACAGCCATCGCTGGCCTCTGTACGCATGGACTTCTGGGATGACACCACCAACGGAGAGAGAGGGGCTGGGGCAAAGGAATGGGCAAGAAGCGTCACTGGGGAGTTAAAACATGAAGCAGAAATCATATCTGCATCACAAATGGCAACTGGAGTCACATGTTGCCCTGCCAACTCCTTTGTTATAGGAGCTTTCTCTTAATTTTTTTTAGATTTATTTATTTAATTTTACGTGTATGACTATTTTTTCCAGTATGAATGCATGCATGCCATGTTCATGCCTTATGCCCACAGAAGTCAAAAGAGGGTATAGGATCCCCCTGGAACTGGAGCAGGTGGTTGTGAGTCACCATTTGCATGCTGGTAATTGAGCTGGGGTCCTCGGCAAGAGCAGCACATGCTCTTAGCCACTGAGCCATCGCTCCAGCCCAGAAGCCTTCTCCTCGAAGCCTCTTCTCCATACCACTGGAAAACCAAGCCCATGCTTGGGTTGGGGTGATGTATAAACACATGGTTCTCATTGGTGCCTTTGAGGGTTAGGAAGGACCTGGGCCGTTAGTAAGAGGATAGAAGAGGCGAAGTTGGGATTCAGGATTGGTGGCAGTACCTGAAGCACCTGGACATCGGGATGGTTTGGATAGGCAAAGGAGACGTTTTGGAACTCAACAAGACCTTCCATGTTTACAGGTGCCAATAAGCCACTGAGTGAAGAGCAAGGAGTCCAGTCCAGGTATTCAAATATTTTCTCTGAAGAGCCCACAGCCTTCTGCATCCAGGGATAGAAGAAGAGCAGAACCTGCATAGTAGAGTGGAGTGTGGGTGAGGGCTGGGCGGACCTTGAAGGCAGGTGGGAGGGCTAACCTGCTTGATAGCATTCTGTGATGTGAAGAGGCAGAGAATTGCAAAGACAGCCACAGACAGCCAATGGGCCAGCAGAGACAGCCAATGGGCAAGCAGAGACAGCCAATGGGCAGGCAGAGACAACCAATGGGCAGGCAGAGACAACCAATGGCAGGCAGAGACAGCCAATGGGCAAGCAGAGACAGCCAATGGGCAGGCAGAGACAGCCAATGGGCAGGCAGAGACAGCCAATGGGCAGGCAGAGACAGCCAATGTCAGGCAGAGACAGCCAATGGGCAGGCAGAGACCCAGGCACTGAGAGGGGGAGGGGGGCTCACCTCAACAGCCTTGGTGAACTGCAGCTGATACAGAACAAATGAGACAAGGTTCCCGCTGCTGACAGCCCCTCGGGTCACCAGCTGCCCACCGAGGTACAGGATTCCCACCTTCAGCAGCATTCCTGAGATCTATGGGGAAACCATGCGATAAAATGGACTGGAAGGGTCACAAGTGCGTTCTCCAAGACAGGAGAGACAGGGAGAAAGGAGGGATCGGATGGAGGGTAAGATTTGAACACAGCTCAGGGAGTCCTCCAGGTCCTCATCACCATCATCTCCTTGATTCAGGAACATTTGACTCTTTTTAAAAAAATTATTTTTTACAATTTCAAGTTATATGTGTGTGTGTATGTCTCTGTGGGTATGTACACATGAGTGTAGGTGCCCACACAGTCCAGAAGAGGGCATCAGAATCCCAGGAGCAACAGTTTCAGGAGGTTGTGAGCTGCCCTACATAAGTGCTGATCATCTGGAAAAGCAGTCTGTGCTCTTTTTTGTATTTTGTTTTGTTTTGTTTTTTGAGACAGGGTTTCTCTGTGTATCCCTGGTTGTCCTGGAACTCTCTCTGTAGACCAGGCTGGCCTTGAACTCACAGAGATCTGCCTGCCTCGGTCTGCCTCTGCCCTCTGAGTGCTGGGACTAAAGGCGTGCACTCTTTTATTTATGTATTTATCTATCTATTTATTTATCTATCTATTTATTTATTTTTGGTTTTTCGATACAGGGTTTCTCTGTGTAGTTTTGGTGCCTATCCTGGATCTCGCTCTGTAGACCAGGCTAGCTTCGAACTCACAGAGATCCGCCTGGCTCTGCCTCCCAAGTGCTGGAATTTAAACGCATGTACCACCAATGCCCAGTTTAAGGCCTGCACTCTTAACAGCTGAGCCATCAGCTTGTTCTGACATCAAGAGCCTTTGTGAATGAGTTTATTATTCCTTTCTTGTTGCTGTTTTGGTTTTTTAATTTACTTTTTTTAAAACTACATTTATTTACTTGTTTATATGTGAGTGGACGTTATGGTGCACCTTGTGGAGGTCAGAGGACAACTTATCTCCTTCCATCACATGGGTTCCAGAGATGGAACTCAGGTCATCAGGTTTACCTCCTGAGCCATCTCATGGCCCTCACTCCCCACATCATGGCCCATGATGTCTGGGAACTCACAGCAATCCTCCTGCCTCAGCCTGAGAACTGAGATTACAGGTGTGAATCGACACACCAGTTTTTATTCCCATTTTTCTAAACAGGGAAACGGCCTCAGAAAAAGGTAACGTGTGGTTATGGAGCTGATTGATGGCAGGATCAAGCCTGGAACCTCTGGTTACCACTTTTAGTTCCTTCTACGTCATTATACAGATGCCCCTGGCCACTGGCCTCTGGCACTTCTCGTAGCTCCCACAGTGCCAGCATGAGGCACACATGGCACAGGAATGTATGGCTTTCTGAGAGGCAGAGGAAAGACCTAGAGCTGGAAGAGTGGTGTCTCTAACACACAGGTCGAGTAGATTTTGTCTCTGTGGAAGGACGCTTCCCAGCACCACAGGACATGGAGGGGATTAAGGACAGAGAGTAGAGTGATGAAGACACAGAGCCAATCACTTCCCACAGGAGGAGGAACAGAAGTAGGGTTGGGAAACAGTAAAATCAAGACATGTTGGGACAAAGGAGTGGATGTTCATCTCCAGATACTCACACTCATGGTCCAGAGTTCAGCTACATAGGCCAAGGCCTCTTTCTTGTTGAGAGTCTTCATCTCCTCCAGTTTCTGCCTAAACTTCTGGGCCTCTCCCTCCTCATTGGCAAAGCTCCGCACTGTGGGCATCGCAGACAGGGCCTCGATGGCCACCTGCGTGGCCTCTGCTAGAGAATCCTGCACCTTCACTTGCAGTGACTGCAGGGGGACAAGGAGCAGAGACATCACACAGGGCTGCAAATGAGAAGGACCGCCGATGCCCAGGTTACCTACATGGAGATTAAAGTCAGCAGTCAGAGGGACAGAGCGAGGATAAAGGCCTACAGCCATACTTCTAGGTTTTTGTAAGATTTACTTTTAATTTTATGTATGTGTGTGCATCATGTGTGTATAGGTATCTGTGGAGACCAGAAGAAGACATCAGACTACAGACCGCTGCGAACTGCCTGGTGTGGGTGCTGGGAACCAAATTCAGATCCTCTGGAAGAGCAGCCAGCACCCTTAATTCTGAGCTGCCTCTCCACCCTGGATCCAATTCATAAGGACAGACTGAGGCTAGACGTTAGAGAGAAGGCAGAGAATAAGGCTGTGGATCCAGGGCAGCATGGAGCCAGCGGCAACAGGGGCTCAGGATGATGGAGAAGCAGAGGGAAGTCGCACTGACAGAGGTCTGGGAGAAACATCATGGGAGCTGAGGACCCTGAGAACGTACCTGGTACACTTTCCCCAGCTTCGGAGGCAGAAGGAAAAGCAGGGGCAGGGCGAGCAGGGTGACCACAGTGAGGTACAGTGACCCCCAAAACATGACCGCCAGGAGACACAGGCCTCGCCCCAGGTACCACATCAGCCCGTTCAGCTTGTCACTGATAGACTCACACACCTTGGCTGTGTCCTCAGTTACCCGAGATGTGATGGAACCTGCCATGTTGAGGACAAGAGAGACAGTAAGAGACTGTGGTTCACAGAGACAAGAGGAGCTAACAGACAACAGGACGCCAGGCTGGGCATGTCAGCATCCTGAGGAGGCTGCAGCTCGCAGGGGCAGGAGCTTGGGTAGCTTGGGAACTTCAGTGCAGGGAAAGAGAAAGGAAAGTTCTGGTGGACCTGCAGTGACCTATAAAGAAGCTGATGGAGCTGGGTGTGGGTGTGGTGGCACACACCTTTAATCTCAACACTGGGGGGGGGGGCAGTCAAGGTCAGCCTGGTCTACCTAGTTAGTGAATTCTAGGCCAGCCAAGGCTACACACTGAGACCCTGTCTTGAGAAAGGAAAACAAAAAAACAAAAAACCAGTTAATGTAATGTGACTATCTAGATCCCTGAAAGCTTCCAGCTTCTAAAGAGCATGAATATGCTGTCTGCATCCTGCCGCTGGTCAAGTAGACATACAGAGAAAAGAGAAGCAGTCCAGGGGTCCACTGGAAAAGGGAGACCCTGGGGTCTAGCCCCAATGTGTCTGCCTTTGCAGGTTTCCTCCTTTAAAATGAGGTGTTGGACATCACAGCCTCCAGCTTTCCAGGGTTTGAGTCTGTGGTTTCTATCTGTGGGGAGTTTTAAATGCAGAGACTGTTTCTCTTTGAGTAAAGAGAACAATGTTTTACTCCATTTGAGATACATTAAGAATAAGGAGGCTTGGAGCCCAGCGGTGGTGGCGCACGCCTGTAATCCCAGCACTCGAAAGGCAGAGGCAGGCGGATCTTTGTGAGTTCGAGGCCAGCCTAGTCTAACAAGCAAGATCCAGGAAAGGCGCAAAGCTACACAGAGAAACCCTGTCTCAAAAAACCAAAAAGGAAAAGAAAAAAAAAAAAAGAATGAGGAGGCTTGGGAAGTCGCTCAGTGGGTAGGATTTTTGCCTAATTTACAAGCCCTGGGTTTTAAGACAGGATGGTGTAGCCCAGGCTGGCCTCAGATTGGTTATGTGGATGAATGGCTTTGAACTTCAACCTCCATATCCTTCCTCCTTCATCCAAGTGTTGGGATTGCCACACCCCCTTTATAGGTGCTGAGGATTGACCTAGGCATGCGTGTGTACATGTTTATAAAGGCGGGGCAGTCGAGCGTGTGTGGAGATACACAGATTATTTTACACAAATGAAAAAGTTTCCTGAGATACCTGCTGGGTTCTGCAGGAAAAACCCTGTCTCCTGGCGAAGGACAGCCCGAAACACCTCTCCATGTGCACGGCTGTGCATGTGGCCCATGGTGATGTGGTAGATACTGTCGCCAGCAAACTCCAGCACTGTACTAGAGTGTTGCAGAGATGGAAGGAGGGTCAGGTGCGCTCCTCCCTGGGACAGAGTCCCAGATCCCTGCAGAAGTATCCTCAAACAACAATCCCAGCATCCAGTCCCCTCTGCTGCGGGGACCCCCGTTCCCATCCTCCACACCTGGCTATGGTGAGAATGGACATGAGCCATATGTTGCGAGTGAAGCCAGGAACTGCCTTATCCTGAAGAATCCAGTCAGTGATGCGGCCAGTGAAGAAGGGAATGGCCATTTCCCCTGGGGAGAGAGAGGAGATGTCTCAGTCACAAGCATTAAGAGCACACCACTTCCGATCTCCTCCTGCCCCTCTCCCTTCACCATTGTCCAGAAAGCAGGAGCTGAGCTCGCCGACAGAAGCCTGTTCGGCCACATCACACTTTTCCAGGACTAATTAAGAAAGATGGCAGTTAGCAGGGCTTGAGACACACGCCTTTAATCCCAGCACTGGGAGAAAGAGGCAGGCAGATCTCTCCGGGTTTCAGGCCAGCCTGGGCTACATTGTGAGTCCAGAACAGCAGAACTACATAGAAAGACCGTGTCAAAGGAGGAAAAGGAGAGAGAGAGAGAGAGAGAGAGAGAGAGAGAGAGAGAGAGAGAGAGAAGGAAGGAAGGAAGGAAGGAAGGAAGGAAGGAAGGAAGGAAGGAAGGAAGGCAGGCAGAAAGATGACAGTGTGGACTCACACTAGGCTGTGATGTGAGCTTCTGCTCCCAGGAAGACCCCCCTTCGGAGCAGAGCTCCTTCTCGGGACAGGGTTCTTCCCTTTTGGTCTAGGTTGGCTCCTTAGGCGCTGACACTTCCCGGGAACACTGTATCTTCCTTTCTGCCGGTTGCCCTGGGTTCCTGCCCTGTCCCCTGTGGCCTGCTCTTTCGCCCTGCGTCCCTCTTACCAACACAGGAGAGGATCAAGAGAACCAGAACCAGGTGGAGGCGCCGCTTCTCGGAACCCAGGAAGCCTAGCAGCCGACGCACCATGTCTCCAGCGCCCCCGCGGCGGCTGGGCGCCCAGAGGCTCCCCAGCTTGTGCCACAGGGCGGCTGCGGGCAACGCTGCCACATAACTAAGAACGAACGCGTCGAGGCGACTGCCCCAGTGCAGTACTCCAGCGCTGTCACCTTCCCGGAGTGCTCCCCAGGAGGCCAGCTCTCGGAACGAGGCAAGTCCCGGCTGGGCCAACCCCAGCGCCGCTGCCAGCGGCTGCAAAGCAGCCATCCATCCGTGGGCTCCCGTGGTGACCCCGAGGACCCCGCGGACTCCCAGCCCCAGGATGGCCCAGCGACTGAGGCCCACGGCCCAGACCCGGAGCAGGGGCTCCGGAACCAGCAGGGAGAAGATCCCAGGGAGCCCGGGCCGCAGCAGCAGCCAGTCGGTCAACAGCAGCAGCGCGGCCGCCACCCAGGCGAGCGCAGCCATCGAGCGCGCTGTCCAGGCTCTGGTCCCAGCCTGGGACTCTCGGCGTCCGCGCTGCACGGGAGTCTCCACGGGAGGGGAGAAGGGCGGGCCGGCGGCGTGCGCGGAAAGTCCCGGGCGCGGGCTGGAGCTGGTGGCGCTGACCTGAAGTGCAGGCGTTTAGAGGAAGGAGAAACCGAAAGCCACCGCCTAATCACTAGACACGCCCCCCTTCTGGGACCCGCCTGCCCAGGCTGGCCTGCTCCGGCTGTTCTGGAAGCTGCCGCTGAAGTCAGATCTGAAGTTCTGGCTAGCGGTCCTGGCGCCCCATGTTTTTCTCCATCGCTCCCATTCTCCTCTCCTTTCCCACCTTCTTCCCACGCTCGCAAGAATTTTCCCACCCCAGCTTCAGGGCGGGACCCTCAGTCGTCACTTGTCTCTGGGCAGATCTGCGCGGCTCAGGTTGGCGAAGGGCGCCAAGTGCCTGGTAGAAGTGCCCGCCCCTCGCAGGGTGATGGGGCGGAGCCGCGGGCTGCAAGCTGGGAGCGCCGAGCGAGCGCGGCGGATTGGAAAGCCGAGCTCCGCTCAGTCAGGATGCTGCAGGCAGGAGCACCCACCGCCGGCTTGTTCCGGACAGGAGAAGTCCACACCGGGGTAATGGGTCTGGGGTGAGAGTCAGCGGGTGGGGTGACCAGGGAACCCTAAAGCTCTAGGAAATGAACCCGGAGACTGAGACTTAGGAAGCTCGTGCCACCCAGCGCTTGCGCTCCACAGTGAACGTAGGGTATCCCTGCTCCGAAGCGTGGTGTCCGGGGGTCTGTCGAGGGCCCCGCAGGCAGGCGAAGCTAGCGGGAAGGTGCGTACTTTGGCTCGAGCTGGAAGCATCTAAGGGAAGTTGCTACAAAGCGCTTTCGCTTTCACTCTGGTCTGCGCAGTGGGGGCTAAATCAAGTGAGGGGCTTGAGGACCCTGCAAAGAGATGCTGAGAAAGTGTCCCGGATGAAGCACCTGGGTGAAGGTAATATGAGGGCTCCGTTGAGAAGGACCTACACATCAGACAGATCTTTGCTTAACCTGGGCTCTGATAACCTTCACCCTGAGCGAGGACAAGCTCCCTGACGCGGGGTTGGGGGGACGGGGTGATGACCAGTGGTCCTCCTTGGTCAAGGTGCTGCCCTGTCCCCCCTACCCCGTGTTCACCCACCCCCGCACTCCCATGCTCGCAGGAGAACTTTGCCCTGGCCTAGGAGCTGGGGAGGAGATGGAAGCTGCTCTCTGAAAGCCACCAACCACACTCCTTGCGTGGTTTGGGAGAGCAGCCGCTAGAATCGAGTGGCCGTGTCTAGGTTTTTATTGGTGTCAGTACGTCAGAAAGCACACTCAGATGCCGGGTCCCTGGAGATCAGAGTGAGGTGTGGAGTGCCAGAAAGGTTGGGAAAATCTCCCCTTGATGCCATGGAGCAGTGGGAAGGAGAAGTCAAATTAATCAAGGGTTCAGAGTGAGACCTGCGTGAGCTTGGAAAACTCATTCTGAGTTGGTTTTCTCAGTGCAACCGATCGAGGGTCTCTAAGGTGCCCTTTAGCTGAAAGGGCGTGGGGGAAGTAGACGTGTCCTCCTCCTCCTCCTCCCTCACTTTTCCTTAATCCTCTTCTTGACCTGGAAAAAACTCTGCTCTCCAGCAGCCCCTCCCTGGCTGCAGAGAAGTCCCTTAAATGAGACTTCTGCTCTCTCTGAGCGACCCTTGCAGCTTCGCCCTGGCTCAGCTCCTGGCCGCGTTAACCACTGGCCTCTTCTGTGTCCCTTGTTCAGGAACATAAGAACCCGCTCCTGATTAAGCGAGGGTGCAGGGGACAGATCCTGGACCAAGCAAGGCCCGGCCTTGTGTCACAGTAATTCACCTGCACCATGCACACTGGACAAGCAGTGGAGACAGTCCTCTTGGTGGCGGCCTCCTCCTGTCCTGTTCTCCTCTCAGAGGGATTACCTCTGGGAACTGGTCCTTGCTTCTCCATCTTCAGGGTGGGAAGGGTTACACTCAGGGAAGCTGGGGCCTGGAGAGGTGGCTCTCTAAGCTGTACCACAGCCACGCTGGGACCGTTCCCTGCAGCTGGACACAGCAGCACAGACGACAGGGAAGCTCGGGCCTGAAGGACTGTGTGACCTTGAGTCAGTCACCTCCGCCACCAACATTTCATCTTCCTTATGACCGAAGGGTCGGGGCGCTGCTTGCTCTGACATTTCATCTCTTTGTCTCTCTGCAGACAACCATCATGGCGGTGGAGTTTGATGGGGGTGTCGTGGTGGGTTCTGATTCCCGGGTGTCAGCAGGGTGAGTATGTGTTGGGAAGGAGGCTGGAGGCCCCACGTTCACCTTTTGCTTACCAACTTCTGGACAGTATTATAACCATCCAGGAAATGGAGCTGAACTTCCCAGAAAGCTATCAATAGTGCAATGCGTGGGTAAGGACCTGCAGGTCCAAATGTTTTGTAGCTTGATGAACATAAAGAAATCATGTCTCAGAGGGACACGGGGTAGGTTGTAAAGGGACTCCGCTGTCTGCACTTAGGATAAAAATGGTTTTGTCAAGCAGGCATCTCACTTGTTTGCCACAGTTTGAACTGGATTTGCTTGGTCTCCCCTCCTGGCCAGTTTTCTCACACCCAAGCGAGGCTGTGGGAGGACATCACTGCTCTTTGTGCCTGGGTCTGTAGAACTACCAGAGCCTTCAAGGTGGTTAATAGCGAAGAAACGCCAGTCAGAGGCACATTTTTCTCCCTTTTCCACTTCTTTTTTTGAGAAAGGATTTTTACCCTGGCTGTCCTGGGACTCACTCTATAGACCAGGCTGGCCTCGAACTCAGAAATCCCTCTGCCTCCTGAGTGCTGGGATTAAAGACGTGTGCCACCGCCTGGCTCAGAGGCACATTTTTCTTAATTGGGTTTCTTTTTGCTGTTCTACTATAAAATATAAGTCTTTAAAAGTCTAGATTCGGAAGGGGGGGTGTCTAGAGTCTAGAGTCCTGTAGCCCAGGTTGGCCTCAAACCTGCTATGTAGTTAAACTGGCCTTGAACTTCTGATCCTCCTGCCTCACCTCCTGAGCGCCGCCGTGCCCACCTTGTGCCTGGACGGCTTAGTGCCTGCCAGGCAGGGACTATACCACCTGGGCCGTATCCCCAGCCCAGCCTGCCTAACTGTGGTTAGCACGCTGAGTCACATAGCTGAGCTAATGCCTTTCTGCTTTTTCTGCCTCAACCCAAGCATTGCGAGCCTCGCTGTTCTTTTGTCTGACCAACTTGAATGTTTGGCTCCTTCCTGACAGAGAAGCCGTGGTGAACCGAGTGTTTGACAAGCTGTCCCCTCTGCACCAGCGTATCTACTGTGCTCTCTCTGGTTCAGCCGCTGATGCTCAAGCCATAGCTGACATGGCCGCCTACCAGCTGGAGCTGCACGGGTACAAAGCCCCCCCTCCCAGTAAAACTCCCCAGCTCTGTGGCTCCGCCAGCTCTGAACTTGCACTGGAGTGTCTGGAGACGAGTGTCCTGCTTCTGCAGAGAGGAAATCACAGTAGTGCCCCTGTCTCCCCCATGGAGACTTGGAAAGTGCACGTCACTGCCCTGATATAGGAAATCAGGAAGAAGATGACAATATGGCCCACTCCTAATATCAAGCAGTTGCTATATGAGAAATCAAGGTCATTGGGGCGGAAGCAAGGCTTATCTGCTTTTACCCGTGAGGGCAGGGCCCTTAGAGTCAAAGGAAGGAGTTGGAAGGTGGAGCTGGGAAAAGGAGGCTGAGCAGCTGAAGGCCTCTCACTGGTGATGTCTCCCTGGACACACGGGAGAGAAGCTGGGTTCTGCTGCAGCTGCGGGTTCAAGTGTGACTTGGCGGAGAGGGTGACCGTGGTGCCAAGGGTGCGACTTAGAACATTGTCCTGACCCTTACCCCCAATGTCCTCTTCAGGTTGGAACTGGAGGAGCCGCCCCTTGTTCTGGCTGCTGCAAATGTGGTAAGGAATATCTCCTACAAGTACCGTGAAGACTTGTCAGCACATCTCATGGTAGCCGGCTGGGACCAGCGTGAGGGGGGCCAGGTAAGTGTCCCTTCCTGGTCTCGGGGTTCCCCACTCCTCTCACATGTCACTCTGCCAACACGGTCCATAGGCAGTTCCTCTAAAAACATACTACAGGCGTGGTGACACAGGCCTTCAGTGCCAGCACTCGGGAGCCAGGGGCACGAAACCTCAGTGAGTTTGAAGAACCTGACTGTAGATAAGAGTTCCAGGCCAGCCAGAGCTACATAGTGAGACCCTGGTTCAAAACAAACATACATGCATAAAATCAAACACATGCATACCTCAGGCTCCGTTGTGGGGGCCCCAGGTCTTCATGCTCGCTGTCTCAGTGGAAGAACCCGTCGGGTGATCCTTGACCCTGACCTGCGGGAGCCTCTCTCCAGGTGTATGGAACCATGGGGGGAATGCTCATCCGACAACCCTTTGCCATCGGTGGCTCCGGCAGTACCTACATTTACGGCTATGTGGACGCAGCCTATAAAGCAGGCATGACCCCTGAGGAGTGCAGACGCTTCACCACGAACGGTAACTAGCCCAGTGAGAGGTGATGGGGAAGGCACACGGACATGGGAAGAGAGTAGACTGTGAAGAGTCAGGGAAGGAATACACAGGTGAACATCCCATGCCCAAGCTTTTAAAAACTATTTACTTTAAAGCCGGGCGGTGGTGGCGCACACCTTTAATCCCAGCAAACCAAGTAAGGGTACAAGATCACTATGGGAACCAGCAGGGTGCTAGGCTAGCGCTGCCCGCCCCCCCCCTGCTCCAAGCCAGCTCACAGGAATGGTGGATTGCTCAACATTCAAGGATTTGGACAATGAGTTAATCTGTAGGTCACCTGAAGTAGAACTCGGTGAGAACATTTACAGAAGGGACTCAGGCAGGTGCTGCTGGCCGGACAGTTCTGAAAATGCCTCTGTTCAATGAGCTTTGAGGGAGAAGCAGCGCATGGGGGGAAGGGAAGGGAAGGGAAAGAGCGCTGGAGCTCAGCCATTTTCTGCTCCTCTCTCCGACGCGACCCCCCCCCCCCTGCAGCCATCGCTCTGGCCATGAACCGTGACGGCTCCAGTGGGGGTGTCATCTACCTGGTCACCATTACTGCTGCAGGCGTGGATCATCGAGTAATCCTGGGAGATGCGCTGCCAAAGTTCTATGATGAGTAACTCGTCCCCAGACTTCCCTGTCAGGGAACCAGATGCTGGTGTCATGGACAGAAAGTGAAATGGGCATCAGAAAGAAACAGGGTGGGAGGGGAGCTTCCTCCCCACCCAGACAGCAGACAGCCCTTGTCATTCCTTTTTAAAATAAACTTTATTATTAAAAATGCAAATAAAAATAAATAAAACATACAATAAATAAACTGCAAATAGATAAAATATCCAACACCAAAATTAACCCAATCCAAAGCCTTCACAACCCAGTGAACTTCTATACAGTTAGAATTGGGAGTCAAGGGGGTTGGAGAGAGGGCTCAGAGGGTAAGAGCACTGACTGCTCTTCCAGAGGTCCTGAGTTCAATTCCCAGCAACCACACAGTGGCTCATGACCATCTAGAATGAGATCTGGTGCCCTCTTCTGTATACATAATAAATATATTTTAAAATTTTTTAAAAAGTAAGGTAAACAGTGACTGAGGAAGTCACCTGCTACTGACTTCCTCTGGCCAGCCTCCACATGCACACAAAATAAACAATTTTTAAAAATAATGCAAATCATAAAAGTCCTCACATGACCGCTGGGTGTATGTAGCTCAGAGGTAAAGCTCAGAAAAGGAAGATGAGATTTCGCTCTCAGGCTCACAGATGAGGGGATAGAACCATTGTCTTTTGACAAGCAGCTATCACAGGTGCCTCAGTAACCAAGTTAAACACAGCTCCTGGTTCCTGGTTCCCATCTTTGTGTATCCCAAGGCAGGGCCAACCGGCCCCTCATCCTCCTGTGGTCAAATGAAGCCTCAGTGACCCTGAGGTGGTTTGCGTCTCCAGTACACACTGTTATTTTTGCTAATAAACAACTAAATGAGCAAGCATATTAAACTGAACCATGGGTAACGTTGAAGGCTGAGCACACAGATTCAAGGTACTCTGAATGGCCCCGTTCCTCTGGAAGGGGGTGCTTGTGGTGGGGTGTCTAAACTGCAGGTGCTTCTAGCCTTGCTGTTTAATTTATTTTGAAGTCGAAATGTTAGTTTAAGAGCCTCTCTCTCATGACGGCCACTGAGAACTCTGGGTAGGAGTCAGAAAGCAGGAACTGAAAGCGGACAGCGAGCGGAGAACTCCCAGCTTGCTCTGAAAATCAGCCACAGTGCACAGCTGCTCAGCGGCAGCCAGGAAGGAGTCTCCCCTCTAATGAGAAAAACTGAGAAGGGACTGTGAGCAGGACCGTGTGGGGACTCTCCAAGCTCAGTTAGCCTTGACCCCTCAAGCCTGTGACGTGCCTGAACCAGCACCACACAGACCCTCAGAAACAAAACTGAAATATAAACCTGTTCAAAGTGGAACGCTTTGTTTTGTTTATATCAATCAAATAACCGTATCATTACACCCTTCATTCCAAGAAACATCTACGGAGGCAGAGAGTTTAAAAAGCAACAGGGACAAAGGGGGAGTAAGGGTAAGAAAATAAAGAAAGCCAAGGTTAAAACAAATTTATAGCTAGGTGGTGGTGGCACATACCTTTAGTCCCAGCACCCAGAAGACAGAAGTAGGCGGATCTCTGAGTTCAAGGCCAGTCTGGTCTACAGAGTGAATTCCAGGACAGCTAGAGCTGTTACACAGAAAAACTGTCTCTAAATACAAACAAACAAAAAATGCACAACATAAATGTCAAGAAATAACACAGCCAGCCAGTGACTCAGTGGGTAAAGCCATTTGTCACCAAATCTGATGACTCAAGGTCTGTTCCCTGAACCCACGTAGTCAAAGGAGAATGTTGGCTGATAGAAGTTGTCCTCCGAGCTCAGGGCACACATGCATCCTGCAAAATAAATAAATAAACAGTGTGGAACTGGCTTGTGCTAGTTTGCAGATCCATGTAAAATAGTGGAGAGTATTGAAAGGCAGTTGTTAACCACAGGCAACTTGATGTTATCTGCAGTGGAAATGTCTATCCTGTGGACATCAGAAACATACAAGTTGGGACCCTTTGAGTTCTCACAGGGCTAATTAATAGGACACATATGTGTCACAGGCAATCAACAGGCAACAGTTGGCTCTGAGCCACAAGGCAGTGGAAACAAAGAAAGAAAACCAGACAGAAGATTAACAAAATTCTGCCTTTGCTGGGCGGTGGTGGCACACACCTTTAATCCCAGCACTGGGGAGGCAGAGGCAGGCGGATCTCTGTGAGTTCAAGGCCAGCCTGGTCTCCAAAGCCAGTTCCAGGAAAGGCGCAAAGCTACACAGAGACACCCTGTCTCAAAAAATCAAAAAAAAAAAAAAAAAAAATCTGCCTTTATATCTCCTTCCCAAATACCAAAAGCTATATTCAACTTTGGAAGCCACATGCACTGGCACTAAAGCAATCCCTGATCAATTTCAGAGAGCCAGAGTCTTGCAAACTATGTTCTGTAACAACCCTGCAAGAAAATTAGAACATGGCAACAAAAGGACACTTAGAATCCTCATGCTTTGGAAACTAACAAACATTGGTAACAGAGATTTAAGACAAAACCACAAATGAACTAACTCTTTGGGAACTGTCTGGTAAAAATGTTACTTATCGAAAATGTTACATGTGACCAATCCTAGCACTAGAGGGGCAGAGCAGACAGGCCTCTGTGAGTTCAAGGCAGAACAGGAATAGACAGTGAGAGCCTGTCTCCAAAACAAAAAGTTCCATGTCCAGGAAAGCACAGGCTGTCTGTAGGAAGGGAAGCCACATTCATGAGAAAGAGGCAATCAGAGGGGCAGTGTGATCTAAGTACGTCGGATACTTGTCCTAGTCAGGGTGACTGTTGCTGTGAGGCAACACCATGACCAAAGCAACCTGGGGAGGAAAGGGTTTATCTGGCTGACACTTCCACATCACTGCTCATCATCCAAAGAAGTCAGGACAGGAACTCACACAAGGCAGGAACCTGTTGGCAAGAGCTGATTCTGACGTCATGGAGGGCGCTGCTTACTGGCTTGCTCCCCATGGCTTGCTCAGTCTGCTTTCTTATAGCACCCAACACACAAGTCCACACACAATGGGCTGGGCCCTCCCCTATCAATCACTAATTAAGGAAATTACTGTCTTGCCTACAGTCTGACCTTATGGAGTCTTTTTCTTAAGTCAACCTCTCAAGATGTCTTTAGCTTGTGTCAAGTTGGCACGAAACTATCTAGCACAATAAATATATGAAAATGTCCTTATGAGACCCAGTGCTTTGTACAATAAAAAATTCACATGTCAAATTTTGTAGAATGTAGCTAAATTTGTACTTTGAAAGAATTGTATCCCTTCAAATACATTTATTTGGGCCTTCAAGATGGCTCAGTGGGTAGCAGCACATGCTGACCAAGCCTGATCATAAGTTTGATTCCTGTATTCTACACTGGAAAGAGAGGACGGACTCTGAAAGTATTCTCTGACCTCTGCACGTGCACTGTATCACACACAGTGCCTGTGAGCACATGCACACACACACACACACACACACACACACACACACACACACACACACACCATCATCAATGCAAATAAAATAATTTTAAGAGAAAATGTATTTTTATTGTAACAAGATAAATTAGAAGTAAGTGACCTAAAAATGCTCAAAAACCTGAGAAAGATCTGAAGCTGGTGATGCACACCTTTAATCCCAGCACTTAGGAGCAGAGGCAAACAGATCTCTAACAGTTTAAGGCTAGCCTGGTCTGCATAGTGAGTTCCAGGCTAGCCAAGGCTATATAGTCAGACCTTGTCTCAAAAAACAAAGCAAACACCTGTGGAAGATGCTGGTCAGATGGCTTTGCAGGTAAAGGACTTCTTGCTCTTGCAGAGGACTCTGGTTTGGTCCCAGCACCCACATGGTGGCTCACAACCATCTGTGACTCCAGTTCCAGGGCATCTGGTGTCCAGGGCACTGCATACCCATGGCGAACATATACAAACAGCTATAGCACTCATCCACATACAATTATTAAATCATTTCTTAAAAAGACCACATACTGCCGGGCGGTGGTGGCGCATGCCTTTAATCCCAGCACTCGGGAGGCAGAGCCAGCCGGATCTCTGTGAGTTCAAGGCCAGCCCAGGCTACCAAGTGAGTTCCAGGAATGGCGCAAAGCTACACAGGGAAACCCTGTCTCGGAAAAAAACAAAACAAAACAAAACAAAAAACCACATACTGTTCTCACCAAGGGCTGGAGTTTGGTTCCCAGGGCCACACTAGGCAGCTCATGGCTGCTTGTAATGCCAGACCTTTGTTGGATCTGCTGTCTTTACACCATGAAGTAGATCTAGTGAGGGATTTCATCTGCTTTAGACCTTTGTGCACAGAAGTTGCTGTTCCATTGACATATGAGGGTTCTGAGGACTCCTTCCTTTTCCATGATTTGGACCAAATTCCTATTGTTTCTGCCATGGCCCCTAGCTGTAGCCTTCAGGGCTCCTAGGCTTCTTGATAGACTTTATTGCTGCCAAGATTTCAAAGAAACCTTTGAAAATACTTTTCCCCCATGATCTTGCATAAGTCTGTGAGTTATAGAATGTTTTATTCCAGTGGGAACTGGTCAGGATTTAAAAACAAAAAAACAAAAACCCAAAAACTTCTAAATGACCATGCAGAACAAATCATCTCAGGACAAGGCTGAGACAGCAGAAGAGGAGAAGCTATGCCAAAGCCAAACACCTTTATATGTTATAAAGTTAGCCCAGCAACTTTAGTTTAGGATACAAGGAACTTGTGGGCTGGTGGAAACAAGAAATGGTGTGTGAGGTGTATACATTGGGGAGACAGAATGGACCCAGTTTAGGAGGAGCTCAGCCAGCTAGCCTAATAAAACTGCAGCTGACATGTTCTGGGTGGTGTGCATAGGCATGCATGCTAGCTACTTCCCACTGAGCCAACTTGGAGTTTGGCACTGCACCTAGTGACTGGTGATGCACAACCATCAGAATGCTGGGGGCCAATGAGGAAGAGACAACACAGCTAAGAGCTTCTCTCCAGCTGCCAATGAGAAATCGGGATGGGGTATATAGGTTCGAATCATATCTGCAATAAATGAGCCCGCTGTTTGCTTCTCACCTGACTCCCAGTGTCTGTGTCATTGATTCTGCACCCTCATGCCCCCTCCCCCAAGGGGTGTCTAGAGAGAGTGACCCATAACAGCCCAGAGCACTAATTCATTCTATCATGCTCTCTTTTTGCATCCTTCCCAGAGCTCACTTGGAGGACACTCCTCACATATCATTTTTTAAAAACCAAAGATGTACATGTGTGAGTGTTTGCATGTGTGCACAACACATGCATGCAGTGCCTCAGGAGACCAGAAGAGGGTGCCTGCTTTACCCAAACATTTTCTACTTTAAATGTTGCTGTGGAATAATCCTTCTGTACACTGTGAAAATGTATTGCTCTCATTGTTAATAAAATGCTGATTGGTTGATAGCTAGGTGGGATTTGAGGACAGAGAGATTGCTAGGAGGAAGAAGGGAGGAATCTCAGAAGTCATGAGTTGGATGCAGAGGAAATAGGAGATGAGCATGTCCTACTGAGAAAAGGTACAGCCACGTGGCAGAAGGTAGATAAGAAATATGGGGTAATTTCAAATATAAGAGTTAGCTAGTAACCAGCCTGAGTTGTTGGCTGAGTATTTATAATTAATAATAAGTCTCTGAATGGTTATTTGGGAGAGGTTGCTAAGACATGGACAAACTCTGCCTACAAAACATTGAATGCCTCCATCTTAGTTGTTTTTCCTGTTGCTGCGATAAGACACCCTGACAAAGACAACCTGAGGGAGAAAGGTTAACTTGGCTCATGGCTCATGGTATCTTCATGATGGGAAAGTGAGTTTTACTCAGTTGCTTACATGACATCCATAGTCAGAAAGACTCGGCTGCTCATATGACGTCCACGGTCAGAAAGAGGAGAGCAATGAATTCTGTGCTTGGCTCATTTCTCCTTAATTTTTAAGATTTATTTTATTTTAAATTATGTGTATATTTGTATCTGCATATGAGTGTAGATGGCAAAAGCCAGAAGAGGGTTTTTATAAACTCCAGGATCCCAGGGAATGGGACCACCCACTATGGTGATATTTTATTTGTACTGAAATGTGATTTTATTTGTATGTTAATAAATAAAGTTGCCTGGGGGTCAGAGCTAATAGCAAGCCATAGCAGAAGCCAGGTGGTGGTGGCGCACACCTTTGATCCTGATCACATGACATGCAGATCTCTGTGTGTTCAAGGATACAGCCAGCATGGAGACACACGCCTTTAATCTCAATACCAACCATAGAGACCTGGAGGTCTGTATAGACAGTCAGTGAGGAGGAGGTCATGTGGTTGGGTTTACAACCAATAAGAAGGCAGAACAGAAAGTCAATAAAAGGACAGACACAAAGGAAGTAGGTCTCTTTTGAAGGGGAAGATGGCAGCAGCAGTGAAGGATAAGAAAGGATTGCTGTGGGATGTTCAAGTATGTCAAATGTGTTGCTTTGATTGGTTAAAATAAAACACTGATTGGCCAGTAGCCAGGCAGGAAGTATAGGTGGGAGAAACAGAAAAGAGAATTCTGGAAGTGGAGAGTGGAGGCCTCGAGCCATGTGGCAAAGTATAGATTAATAGAAAGGGGCTGAATATAAGAGTAAGAGCTAGACAATGACAGGCTTGAGCTAATGGCCAAACAGTTTAAATAATATAAGTGTCTGTGTGTTTATTTTATACGTGGGTTGTGGGACCACAGGGGCTTGGTGGCACCTGGAGAGAAGCTCTCCAGCTACAAAAGGTTTTTAGTATCAGCTCTTAGCTACTGCTCTGACCTCTTGGGCTTTTAACTCTGCATTTGGCTCTGTGTTTCTTATTTAATAAGACTGTTACATCTACAACCCACAGTAGACAGATATTCCCAGTTTAATTAATCTACTCAAAATAACCCCCCAGATAATGCTAGTTCTCATCAAGATGACTATTGAGATTAACCCTCGCACCTCCACATCAACATCTAAGCGATTGCCTAAATAAGTGAACATCAGAGCCCGGACAAATTGACCCCAGGCTAGCTATCACATGACTGCTGAAACTTCAAGATAAACACGGCTTAGGCAAAGGAAGAAATGAACTGAGTGTTACCAGCTAGAGCTGGATCATCGCTCGGGTGTTAGACTCTTACATCCAAGACAGAAATCATGCCAATGTTGAGTAATAGGGCTGAAAATTTTGTCCCAGCCTTTGGCTGTTTCTGACCACCCTGGGAAGCACACAGAGGACATGGAACAAGAGTAAAATTCTTCATCTGAACTCAAGACATGAATGAAAGGTGTCTACCATCACTATTATTAAAAGGCTATTTGTGTTTGTGTTTCTGGTGTTCCCAGAGGAGGGTGCTGGGTCTCCTAGAGCCAGAGTAACAAGCAGTTGTGAGCCACCCAATGTGGGTGCTCAGAGCCAAACCTGGGTCCTCTGGAGAAGCAGTATGCTGAGCCATCTCTGCAGCCCTCTTTACAGACATCCTCCAGGATAGCTGCTGCAATTGCTGATAATTGTCCTAAAACCCAGCACAGACACGGGGGAGGGCAAGTCTTCCATCTGCTGCTGAGGGCTGTGATGCTGTTGCCTGATACAGTGGCTCCGACAACCATGAGTCACCAAGCCCCTCCGTGGCCTCACTGGTAGAAAGAGACCTATGGGATGGCTCAGATGCAACAGTGAGAAGTGATCGGATCATAAGCGGTTACACCTAATCAATGGGCTAATCCATTGATGGGCTCACGATTTCATCATTATTGGAAAGTGGGGGTGGGTTTTATCAGAGAGAGTAGGTCACAGGGTCATGCTTGGAGGGGTTCATCTTGTCCCCACACCCTCCCCATCTGTCTCCTCCTGCTGGCTGCTATGATGGGAGCAGTTTTGCTTCACCATGTCTTCCACACCATGATGCCCTCCCTCATCTCAAGCCAAGAGCCATGGTCAAACTTAACCTAGAACCTCTCAAACTGTGAGCAGAAATAGACCTATCTTCCCACTGTTTATCTCAGACATTTCCCCACAGCAGCAGAAATCCAACACACGTTGATGTTAGTTGTTGCTATGCAACCATGATGTCCAAACAGCATCTTAATATAGCATGCATTTACCACTGGGTACTTTGGGACATTCTAGTGTAGTTAAAATGGATACAGAACTACCAGAATGAGGTGACAATGTGATGTTATGCAGGAAAAGTGTCTTGGTTCTTTAAAATACACATGATAAAGTATTTAATGTCAGACTTCTTACCTCACAGGTTGTTCTCAAATGGTTTCACAAAATAGTTGCTCAACAGTAAATGGGTAAATAAAATGTATTCAAGAGTGTGGAGGCAATGGAAGTTATGGACACCAGAGAAATGACACCGAGCAAAGCAGCCCCATAAAACATTCACATGAGGGCCGGGCGGTTGTGGCACCCACCTTTAGGCCAGTCTGGTCTACAGACTAAGATCCAGGAAAGCCAGGGCTACACAGAGAAATCCTGTCTCAAAAAACAAAAACAAAAACAAAAGAGAGAGAAAGAGAGAGAGAGAGAGAAAAGGAAGGAAGGAAGGAAGGAAAGAAAGGAAGGAAGGAAGGAAGGAAGGAAGGAAGGAGGGAAGAAAGAAAGGGAGGGAGGGAGGAAGGAAGAAAGAAAGAAAGGAACTCACACTATAATTTCCCACTGTCTGGGTTAGTGAACCATCCCAAACTTAGTAGTTAGAACAAAAGCAGCCATTTTATCCTATGTGGTGAGCTGTGGTTGCCTGGGTCCTCAAAGCCACTGTCATAACCCACAAAGCCACGAAGAAAAGCTCTCATTCACAGCCGCCACCACCTCAAGGTGCCTGGGGTATGGACACTGATTGATTACATTAATTCAGATTTGGAGATGTCAAGGTGTTGTGGAGTTCCCCTGCTTCATAAGTCCCACCTTCTTAAAAATGAAAAACACAAAACTCCCCCACCACCACACACACACCTTTTTTGAAGTCAGGGCACAAATGCAGGAACCAAGTCCTGTTGATCAGATCTAGACACTTGGACTCAAAAGAGCAGCATAAGGAAGTGAGATTCACCCTGTTATTCATTTCGCTTGCAAAGAGCAGTGGGAAGGAGAAGCAGCAGCTGGCTTTGGGGAAGCAGAAGAGTAACAGGGGAGTTTCTGGGGGAGAAGTGGCCGAGCAGGTAGGTTAGGCATCTGGACAGTGAAGCCAGTTCCTTTCCAGGGGACAAACAGCAACTGGGGTGGGGGTGGGTGAGGAGTGATGGGGGGCAGGGATGCCGTGTAGTCCAGAATATTTCCCTTTACCTAAACAAGAGGAGCCTCCTATATATTGCTCCACATTTCCTTATGAAAAGCCAAATCCAGCGAGGCCTGGGGGTGCACACCTGCAAATCCAGCAGGCAGAAGCAGAGGCGAGAACGGCAGACATGTGAGGCCAGCCTGGGATAGAGATTTCCTGTCTCAAATAAACGGAGATGGGGCATGGAAAAGAGGTGGGAGAGGAGGAGAAAAAGGAAAGAAGAGAGGGAGGGAGGGAGCAAGGAAGGATGGAGAATTAAGGAGGACACCCCAACAGTTAAGAGAGCACATTGCTCTTATAGAGGACCAGCGTACAGTTCCCAGCACCCATGTTATGAAGCTCAGTAGCCTGAAACTCCCGCTCCAGGGGATCTCATGCCCCCTTCTGGCCTCCGTGATCACTGCATTCACATGCACATACACAGAAGCACACATACAAATAAAAATAAAATTGAGTCTCTAAAAACGTATTTTAAAAAGCATTTCAATTCAGATTCATACATTGTGGTGGTCTGAGTGAGAATGGCCCCACAAGCCCATATTTTTGAAGGCTTTGTCTCCAGTAAGAGGAACTGTTTGGGAAGGATTGGGAGGTGTGGCCTTGGAGGAGGTGTGTCACTGGGGGTGGGCTTCGAGGTTTCAAAAGCCCAAGCCATCCCAGTTAGCTCTCTCTGCCCCACCTCTGCATCATGCTTGTGGATCTGATGTGAGCACTCAGCTACTGCTCCAGCACCATGCCAGTCTGCCTGCTGCCATGATTCCTGCAGGACTCACCCTCTGAATCCGTAAGCTCCCAATAAACTCTTTCTTCTGTAGGTTGCCTTGGACATGGTGCTTTGTCACGGCGACTGAAAAGTAATTAAGTTGTGCATTCATCGTTTCTTTTATCTGGCTTGTTTTAAGATTCAGATGAAGTGAGGCACAGTGTCACACACCTGTAATCTTAGCATTTGGGAGAGCAAAGCAGGGAGATTTTGAGTTCAAGACCAGCCTGGGTGCCAGGCGTGGTGGCATACAATTTTAATCCCAGCACTCAGGAGGCAGAGGCAAGCGGATCTCTGTGAGATCAAGGCCAGCCTGGTCTACAGAGTGAGCCAGGACTTCATAGAAAGAAAAAAACAAAACAAAACAAAAAGGAACCTGAGCTACAAAAATCTAACAAAAGAAAATATTCAGATGAATTTTAAAGGACTTTTAAATTTTGCATGTATGAGTGTTTTGCCTGCATGTATATACACTGTGTGTGTGTGTGTGTGTGTGTGTGTGTGTGTGTGTGTGTGTGTGTGTGTGTTCATGGATGCCAGAAGAAGGTGTGGCCCCCTGGAACTGGAGTTGCAAACAATTGAGTGCTGGAGACCAAATCTGGGTCCTCTGCAGAAGCAGTCATCTCTCCAGCTCCTCTGGAGAATGTTTAAGTCCTCTGTTACAGCCTGACAGGCGGCAACATCCCCTTAGTTGGGTAAAGTTGGGTTTTTCTTCTAGCAATTCCATTCTTTACAAATGTTGAGGGTAAGGAATGCCTCGTGGGAGCCTGAAGAGTGTCCTTCTCTGTCATTTCTCTCAAGGGTCCCAGCTTTTTCTGGGTGACCCACAGCAGAAGCCATCGGGTGCTAAGCAGAAAGTGTCCATCTGTGACCAGAGTAGAGAAGCCACCCACGTGCAATAATCTCACCAAGCCCCGCCTGTCATCACTCTGAAGTAAGAATGGGTCTTAGACGTGATGCCTTCAGACAGCTTCCACAGCTTCTGTTCAGTTCACGGAGCACACATTTGAATTTCTGATTAATAAGGCTTTTTAACTCTTTGAGACAGGGTTTCTCTGTGTAGCCCTGACTGTCCTGGAACTCTCTCTGCAGACCAGGCTGGCCTTGAAGATCCACTTGCCTCTGCCTCCTGAGTGCTGCTGGGGCTAAAGGCATGTGCTAGCAACAAGGCTTTTTAAATCCAGAAATTAAGTCTTCCCAAAATGGGTTATTAACAATCAGATACAAAATAGGAACTAGAGTATAGACTAACCTGTCCTGAAAACGTATGCAGTCACTAAAACATCAGTAATATTTCACCCAGAGAAGCATTTCCAAGTTGTGGAGGCTCACAAAGGTTTCCTAGTGAGATCTGAGCTTGCTTTACCCAGCAGAGCTGCATTAGAGGATTGCTTGACCATGTCCATGGTTACTAGGTGATTGGAAAGGGTCTGCACTTGGCTGTGCTGGGGGGAGGGGGGTCTTTTGCTCCACTCTTTGGCATTCCTATAAATAGCCCTTTAGATGTGACAGAAGGGTGGGTGGATTAGGATCCACATCCTCCCGAAGCTCTCCTGTGTTTCTGTTCTTTTGTTTTTTTGAAACAAGGTTTCTCTGTGTAGCTTTGGCAACTTTCCTGGAACTCACTCTGTAGCCCAGGCTGGCCTCAAACTCACAGAGATCCGCCTGCCTCTGCCTCCCGAGTGCTGGGATTAAAGGCGTGCACCACCACCGCCCTATCCTGTGTTTCTGTTTCTCTCCCCTCTATCCTATCTAAATCTCTTATCCCTCACTCCTCAAGAGCACCCTGAATTGGGAGCCGATTGCCCAGCCGCGCTCCCACACAAGTGTCCTAGCTTGAGTTCTGTTGCTGTGATAAACACCGTAATCAAAAGCAAGTTGGGTAGGAAAGGGGTGATATGGCTTACACACCCGTTCACAGTTCACAGTTGATCACTGAGGGAAGGCGGGGCAGGAACTGAAGCAGAGGTAGTGGAGGAGCGCTGCTTGTTACCCATGATTCACTCGGTTTGCCTTTCCATACGACCCAGGCCCACCTGCCCCGGGTGGCACCGCCCACAGTGGGCTGCTCCCTGCCACATCAATCATCAGTCAGGAAATGCCCCACAGGTGGATCTGATGGAGACATTTTGTCAATTGAGGGTCCTATTCCCAGATGACCCTAGCTGTGGCAAGTTAGCAAAATACTAATCTACACACCAAGCAAGACTGGACCCCTGTTCTTACTTTTGTTTGTCAGTTTTCCCACGACGTAAATTTGATAACAGGATTACTTTTTAATGAGCGCCAAGAATGTCAAGTACCTAATGTGCTCAGTCTGAGCCGTGAAAGAGTAGGCCTCTGGCGCCACCTAGTGGACAAAACATGGGTATTGGCTACCTGATGAGAAAATTTACAGGTTTGGGAGTGTGGCAAGATAACTTGATGTTTTTATTATCTATCCTGAATCCAAGGTATGAAGTTGAAAATGGCCACAGCTATAGGAATTTCCAAAGGAAACTAGTCTCTTTTCTAAGTGTACAGAATGCGAACATTAGGCATTGTTAGAACTTTTGCAAGAGGATGGAGCCACCCTAAATGCCCTTCATCAGATGGGTAATGAAAATGTGGTATGTACACAAGATGGAATATTATTTATCTGTAAAACAATGAAATGATAAAATTTTCAGGAAAATACCTGGTTCTGGAAAGTACAGTAAGCAATGTCACCCAAACCCAAAGGGGGGAAAGCTCATGTTCTCCATCATATGCAGATTCCAGCCGATCACATGTGCATGCATGTGTGCAAACAGGTGTGAGTGTGGGCACCATACAACAAGATAGAGCAAGAAGGGAGACGTCAGGTAAGGAAGAAAAATGGAATGCAGAATGGAGTCACGGGAGAGAATAGAAAGATTTTTCCCCTAGTTTCAACTCTGTGTGTGTGTGTGTGTGTGTGTGTGTGTGTGTGTGTGTGTGTGTGTGTGTTGGATGAATACATAAAAACTAGCTTTGGCTTTAGTAAATTTTTGTTATGGATAATTGCATAAAATACAATTTACGGTGAAAGCGTAAACCCTGGGCAAAGCCCTATGCTTTACAATCTGCATATAGACATTCTAACTGCGTGGATGCTCATGTGGCTTCAGCCATTCTAAATGTATAGATACTGAGATGGATAGCTTGGGAGTGGGCAAACGTTTGAGTGGTTTCTTTAACCCAGTTGTGTTATCTTTTGATTTGTGAGTTGAAATCAAATTAAAATAAAATGATTTTTTTAACGACAGAAAATGTTTGCTATCTCAAATTCTAGAATTCATGCTGCCCTTGGACTCCTAGCTCTGTCTTCGGCCCCTCAAGTGTTGGGATTGCAGGGTACACCTGCAATCTAGAGCCAAGAGAGCGTGAGTGTAACAGCCTTCCAGATATGAGCCTGCAGTAAACTACTCAGCCAGGTGTCCCCAGTCCCCACACATTACTTAAAGGATAGTTTCACCTGTGTGTTGACATCCCTGTGTCACCAAAATTCTAATTTACCAGGTTTTCATCACCATCACAGAATTCCTTGAGTTTTTCAGCATATATTTTGACGACAACAACAACAAAATCCCTCTTACTTCAAAGGGAATAAAAGATTGTGTTTTTCTGAGCCAAATATAAGTAGATGGCCATGGCCCAGGATCACTGACTCAGTTTGCCCCCGTGACAGGAAAGCAGTTACACAAACATTTTACAGCCACAGAACAAAGGGAAGTCCACCAAATACATTGGTGGGGCAGCAGGTCAGGCAGTTTACAGAAACAGGAGGTCTCTGCTGTAGATTTCGGGTACAATCCTACTTGAGGCTGGTGGAAAATAGCAGTTTGCAGAGTTAATATATTCAAGTCCCCACCCCACCCCCATTGAAAAGACATTGAAAAGGCTTTAACTGTCGACTTGACAGACTCACAATAACCTGGGAAGAGACTCTCAATAAAAGTTTCCACATTGGGTTGGCCTGTGAGCATGTTTGTGGGGGATTGTCTTAAGTTAACTGATGTGGGGGGACCCAGCCCACTGTGGGTGGCTTCATTCCCTAGGCAGGCGTCCTGAAGTGCATAAGAGCAGAAAGGATGAACAGAGGGTAAGCAGGCAATCAATTCATTTCTCTCTGCTCTTGACTTTGGGGGTGAAGTGGCCAGCTGTTTCCAATGGCTGCCTTGACATCCCCACAATGATGGGTGTCACCTGGAATTGTAAGTGGCAATAAACTCTTCTTCCCCTGTTACTTTTTTGTTGGGGTGTTTTCTCTCAGCAACAGAAATGAAAAGAGGATGATGTCACATCAGCTACAGAGATGGACTATAATGGCCGTAAAGACACGAAAGATAACACAAGGTAAGTCTGACTCTAGATCTTCGGCTCCACGGCTCTCCACAATCAGGAAGTTCCAATCCGTCAACCAACCAACCTTACAGAATCTTCGACACGATGTGATTTTTTCTTTTCTGGGAATATTCAAGAACCATTGTCTCGTATCGACTGAGTCTGGGCTGCAGAGGTGCCAGATCTGCAGCCCAGCATCAGCATCCCACAAGGGAGAATTTAAATTGTCGTTTAAAAGTCATTAACACGTTATGACCTGCAGGTGTCAGCAAAGACTGACCGGGAAATGCGGCTGGGTTCTGCCTTATGTCTCTTTTTCCCTCGGTGAGCCTGTCTGCCTGCCCGTCCGTCTGTCCGTGTGTCTCTCTCTCTCTCGCTCGCTCGCGCGCAACCCTGGATATTCCTTGATGAATTGTGTCCAGTTCAAGGAGTCTGGGTTTGGATCTCACTGTGGGGAACGAGCAAACGCAAGCCAGGGAAGGGAGTTAGAATTCCTACTTAAGTGCATCTAGCCACAGTGCCAGGAAGGCACGTCTTTACAGTCTGAAAAAGATGGAGCTGAGCAGGCAGAAAAGCAGTCTTGGGGGGTGGGGGTGCGCTGAGGATGTAGCCCAGTTAGCAGACTGCTTTCCTTTCGTGCAGGAAGCTCTGGGTTTGCTCTCCAAGTGTGGTGTGGTGGGGGGTCAGGAGCTCAGGGTCATCCTCGCTACCTAGAGACTTCAAGGCTAGCCTGGGCTTTATGAGACCGGGAAGTGGGAATCAAGGTAGCTGAGTGGTTAAGGGTCTCCTTATGTAGCCCAGGCTGTCCTGGAACTTACTCTGTAGACCAGGCTGACCCCAAACTCACAGAGATCCTCCTGCCTCTGCCTCCGCAGTGCTGGGATTAAAGGCATTCATCACCACTTCCCGCTTTAGGTTACAGTCGTTCATGGCTACCTTTAGTCTCTGTGGTTTTTATAGCCATCTCAACTTTTTGATATGGCCCCTTTTAAACATTTTGTTAGTGTATTTATGCTAACACATGCGTGCTATAGCGTGTGAGTGGATGCTAGGGGACAACTTGTGGATTGCTTCACTTCTTCGTCCTGGGGATGGAACTCAGGTCATCAGGCTTGGGGTCAAACGCCTTTGCCCACTGCCATATTTCTGGCCTTATGAACTGTTTTTAAAAGTATATTTTGGCCTTGTACATACACCTGAGGAAGGTCTCTTCTGGGTCCACTGATAGTAATTTTGGTGAACCTACCGGGATGGCTTCTGTCATTAGAGAGTGGTTTTGTATAATTTGGATAAAAAGAGTCGGCTGGGTGGCGGCGGCGGCGCCGGCGCACGCCTTTAATCCCAGCACTGGGGAGGCAGAGGCAGGCAGATCTCTGTGAGTTCAAGGCCAGCCTGGTCTACAAAGCGAGTTCCAGGAAAGGTGCAAGGCTACACAGAGAAACCCTGTCTCCAAAAACCAAAAAAAAAAAAAAAAAAAAAAAAAAAAAAAAATTGTTTATGGGCTGGAGAGATGGCTCAGAGGTTAAGAGCACTGGCTGTTCTTCCAGAGGTCCTGAGTTCAATTCCCAGCAACCACATCTGTAATGAGATCTGGTGCCCTTTTCTGTATACATAATAAATAAATAAATCTTAAAAAAAAAAAAAGTTGACCCAGAATTCTAGGGCTTCACCGACAACAGTCAATAGAGCTTAAGTTGCTCCAAGGAAGACAGATATCTGGATGTGTCCTAGAGTTTCGGAGCTTTTAGCTTCATTGGTAGAGTGCACATTATCTTAACGTCATTAATATCAACACAAACAAAGTGATCCAATTGGCTGGACATACTTAATAATTTTTCTTAGTAGGAATTATTGGTTTTGGTTCTAGGAGCTTAGATCAAGTTACCCTCCCTGGGGATTCCCTTGGGTAGCTTTAAAATAGGCTCTGTCTAAAATCAGGAAATGTTTTCAGCCAAAATATTCTAGACAATAAGAGAGGCTTTTGGGGCGGCAGAGAGAATTTGAATATTCTCAAGCATGAAGACTTGCTTTGAATAAAGTAGGAGGTTTGGGTCATCGACAATCACCACAGAGCTGTGGTTAGCAGCAGGATCTGCACTACAGGCCTCAAGACCAGCGTCCTCACCACATAAGAGAATATTCCACGGGGATGGTTACTTTTTAAAAGCTTTTTAACATTAAAAAAAATTTAAGGTAGATATGAGCCAGATGTGGTGGTGCACACCTTTAATCCCTGCACTAGGGAGATAGAGGCAGGTGGATCTCTGGGTTTGAGGCCAGCCTGGTCTACAGAGCAGCACCCCACCCAGGCATGGTTCCCTTTGTTGACTCTGTCTGTTCCCACAGTCTCTATGCTGGCGGGTGGGATTTGTGTTCCCCGAGGTCAGCCTCTCACTGTTTCTTAGATGCCTTCTATCCATTTACAGGATGGAGCTCAAGACACTGGGCTATCATGTCCCAACTGTGTTTTCACAGCTCCGTCAAATGAGGTGCCTCCTAACCCAGCGCTGGGATAACACAGTAGAGAACCTTAGTGTCTCTATGATGAGGTGCTCAGAGAATTCCTAAGCTGAAAGGAAGCATGGCTGTAACCCACAAGGGAAGCCGCAGGACATGCAGAGTTAGATGCTGGTGACAGCAGGAGAAAGGGGCTATGTGTTAGCCAACAGTTGTTATGGGAACAAAAGAGAGCCCCCAGAAATCCAGCTCAGAATTAACCAATGAACCACTGACCAAAGCAAAGGGAGGTCCAGCTCCAGAAGGAATTCACCAGCATCCACCTGAAGAGACACCACAAAGCCCAACTCATATCTGTCGGCAGCTTCTCTAGTGAGACAGGTTCTCGATGAAACAAAATAAGAACCAGGGAATCGTGGCGCTGGGGTGAAGAGGCAGGAGAATGGGCGTTCTAGGTTGTCCTTGGCTACAACAAGCAGTTCAAGGTCAGCTTGGGCTACATGAGACTCTGCCTCAAAAAAATAAAATAAGGGGCTGGAGAGATGGCTCAGTGGCTAAGACACTGTCTGCTCTTCCAGAGGACCTGGGTTCAATTCCCAGCAACCACATGGTGGCTCACAACCATCTAAAACCCCAGTTCCAGGGGACCCAGTGCCTTCTCTGGCCTTCAGTGGAAACAGGCACACACATACATACATGCAGGCAAACACACATACACATAAAATGAAACTTTAAAGAAAATTCAAACACAAAATTAAGTATAAAAGACCCTGGGTTGTAGACCAGTGTCTATGGTGGTCTGAATGAGAACATCGCCCACAGGCTCGGGTGTTTGAACACTTGGTCCCCAGGAGGTGGCGCTGTTTTGGAAGGTTATAGCACCTTTGGAAGGTGGAGCCTTGCTGGAGGAAGCATGTCATCAGAATGGCTTTTGAGGTCTTATAGCCCTGTCCCACTTCCTGCTTGCACTTTCTGCTTCCTGTTTGTGGATGAAAAGTAACCAGCCAGCATGCTGCACCTTCCCTATCAATGGCCTCTAACCTTTTGGAACCTCAAGCCAAAACAAGCTCTTTCTCCTGTAAGTTGCTTTTGGTCATGGTGTTTATCACAGCAACAGAGAATGACTGATACTGTATAGAACATTTATCTAGCATGTGGAGAGCACTAAGTTTGGGCCCTAGGAGGAAGGAAGGAAAGAAGGAGGGAAGGAGGGAAGGAAGGAAGGAAGGAAGGAAGGAAGGAAAGAAGGAAGGAAGGAAAGACCCTCAAATGTTAAGGCAATGAAACACATAACTTTAAGCTTGTTAATAAAGTCCATAAACAATAA
Source organism: Onychomys torridus (assembly GCF_903995425.1). Classification (NCBI taxonomy): domain Eukaryota; kingdom Metazoa; phylum Chordata; class Mammalia; order Rodentia; family Cricetidae; genus Onychomys; species Onychomys torridus. Next base: position 65,634,116 of record NC_050460.1, on the reverse strand, counting down.
ACCAATGGACTCTCACAGACTGGAATCTACCTCAGAGATAGGATAGACTGCTGAAACACAGGACCCCAGACTGAAGGGCAGGCAGTTAGGGAGAAGGGAAGAGATGAGGGACTGGGGTGATGGCCCAGAGGTGGAGGGCTTGCTGTGCAATATGAGGACCAGAGTTTGGGTCCAGCACTGGTGTAACCAGCCAGGCATCCCATGTAGGCCTGTGGGGGTGGATTGCTGGGGCCTGCATCCAGCTGAGCCCCCCAAAACGTGGAGGGAGACCACACCTCAAAAGGAATAAGTGGAGGCTGATAGAGGAGGCCAGATACACTCCTCTGGACTCTGCATTGCCCATATGTATAGTAAAAAGCAGTCCCTCAGCCACTTATAAGATAATCATTCAAGCCGGGCGGTGGTGGCGCACACCTGTAATCCCAGCACTCGGGAGGCAGAGTCAGGTGGATCTCTGTGAGTTCGAGGCCAGCCTGGTCTGCAAATCGAGTTCCAGGAAAGGCGCAAAGCTACACAGAGAAACCCTGTCTCGAAAAACAAAAAAACAAAACAAAACAAAACAAAAAGATAATCATTCAGAGGCTTAATATTATTTACAAACTGTATGGCCTATGGCAGGCTTCTCACTAGCTAGCTCTTATAATTTAACCCAATAACTATTAATCTATGTATTGCCACATGTTCTGTGGCTTTACCAGTCTGCTGGCATTTTGCTGTTCCTTGGTGGCTCATGTCTCTCCAGACTCTGCCTTTCTCTTTCCTGTCTCTCTTGGATTTTCCCACCTGCCTCTAAGTTGCTTTCCATAGGCCAAAGCAGCTTATTTACTAACCAATGGGAACAACATATATTCACAGTGTACAGAAAGACATTCCCCAGTACACATGTGAACACAGAGTCTCATACATGGCACACATACAAAAGACATAAACATACACACAAAAAAAGACTTTATTGAGGGGCTAGAGAGATGGCTCAGCAGTTAAAAACACCCACATTCAGTTGCCAGCACCAACACTGTGGTTCACAACCCTAGTTCCAAGGATTCTATGCCCTCTTTGCTGCTGAGGGCACCACAAATACACAGTGCATAGACGTATGTTCAGGTAAAACACCCATCCACACAAAATAATAAAGTATTTTTAAGATGCTGTTAAAAGAAAAAAGAAATAAGATAAAAACAGGGGCTGCGGAGATGGTTCTGTGGGTAAGAGCACTGAGTGCTCTTGCAGAGGACCCGGGTTCAACTCCCAGCACACACATAGTGGCTCCAACCTTCTGAAACTCCAGCTCCAGGGGATCTAACACCTTCTGCTTTCCATAGGCACATAGTACACACACATACATGTAGGCAAAACATTCGTACACATAAATAAATACATCTTTTAAAACAATGTTTAAAAGTAAAGCAAAATGATCAGATTTGACCCTGGATAAACTAAGATTTGTGTGTGTGATATAGAGGTCAAATCAGCCAGACCATGAATTCTTGGTTTTGTTACAATTTTTTACAAGTTTGAAGTTATTTCAAAATAAAAATCTCAAAATACCATAATCTTTTAAAACACACACACACACACACACACACACAAAATGCTTAGGGGCTAGAGAGATGGCTCAGAGGTTAAGAGCACTTCCAGAGGTCCTGAGTTCAATTCCCAGCAACCACATGGTGGCTCACAACCACCTGTAATGAAATCTGGCACCCTCTTCTGTATACAAAATAAATAAATAAATCTTTTTAAAAAATGCTTAGATGGCTGGGGGTGGGGTGGTGGGGTGGCGTACACCTGTAATCCCAGCACTCAGGAGGCAGAGGGCAGAGGCAGGTGGATCTCTGTGAGTTCGAGGCCAGCCTGGTCTACAGAGCTAGTCCAGGACAGGCTCCAAAGCTACAGAGAAACCCTGTCTTGAAAAACAAAAAACAAACAAACAAACAAAAATGCTTAGAAATGAATAAAAGCTGTACCACTGAGAATTTAGCATAATTTCATTGCTTTTAATGTGGGGCTTGTGAAAAAAAAAAAAAAAAAAAAAAGACAGAAAGACATTGCAGAAGGTATGGAAACAGATCTTAGAGGGAAATGGTCACCTTTAAATACAACTATCAGGAACCAAAGTGAAAAAAGTTAGAGTCCCGCGAGCTAAGCACAGGTGAAGAGGGGTCAGGCAGGCCAAAGAAGGAAGGCAATGAAAAGGGAAGAGGTAAGAAGAGCAAAGTGAAGCACAGTGGAAGAGATCAATGAAAACAAAAGCTGGAAACCTCGTGCTATTCCGGAAAAGAGAGTGAGGAGCAGATGCACCTGCTCGCGTGTAAGGATCCACATCATAAATGAGCAAGGAAACACAGAGCAAAATGTGTGTCTGTGCTTCTTAAAAATTATATACAATAGCCGGGCAATGGTAGCGCACACCTTTAATCCCAGCACTCGGAAGGCAGAGGCAGGCGGATCTCTGTGAGTTCGAGGCCAGCCTGGTCTACAGAGTGATTTCCAGGACAGGCTCCAAAGCTACACAGAGAAACCCTGTCTCCAGGGGGTGGGGGTGGGGGGAGTATATACAAAGCCCGAGTAAAGGTGATGTAAATGAAGTCAACTACAGGATGAGTGGCTTCGGGGGATGTGTGTAGGGGAGAGGTGCTTCACAGCCAAGTGTCTGGAGCCAGAGAGATGGCTCAGAAGTTCAGAGCACTGACTGCTCTCCCACGGGACCTGAGTTCAATTCCTCTTCCCCAGCACACATGGCTCCTCCTCAGCCATCCTCTGTGAGCCTTGCCCAGATCCACATGGATTACTGAGCACACTCCCCTTCCCTGGATCTTCCCATCTTTTCTCAGAGGAGATGCCATGCCCTGATCACCAGGATCCTCCAAGAAACCTGTGGCTGGAGTGGGGATCACCGTTTGGGAGAACACAGTGACTGTGGAGGTTGTTTTATATTGAGGCTCTTACACTCTCCTCCAGGCCTCACAGAAGCCATATAGGGCAGAGGGTCCAGCCCCTGACCTCCCACCCACCCACACACACCTGCCAAGGTGAGAGTCCACAGTTCATCTTCTGACCCGTTTGCTGGCTCATCAGACTCCCATCTCCAGAGTTCCCACGCAGGTGCCCACATACAAATGTGTCCACAGCCCATTGCTCTCCCTCCACAATCCTGTTGGGTTAAACACCTTCCTGGATTGTCTTCCTTTTTACTCCTTAGGTTTCTTTATCTTGACTTTGTTATTATTCATTGCTGCGTATGGATGTTTTGCTTGCAAATATGTCTGTGCATTGAACCCAAGTCCTCTGGAAGAGCAGCTAGTGCTCTCAGTGACGTTTCTTTGGGCCGCTGGCAGCTCACTTTCCAACTCAATCGCACAGACCAACTTTCTACACCTGTCTGCATCTCCCCTGGAAGACGGACGCCACCAGGCAGTCCCCTCCCCTCTAAAGATGCAATCGCCCTTCCCTATCAACACCATGGAAGAAACAACCTGAACACTGAGCAGTAACAGGTCACTACTGTGGGCTCAGGGAATGCTGGGTGCATTCTTGGCTCTTTACAGGTATGAACTCATTTATCCCTCATAAGATCACTTACAGACTGGCAAGGTGCATCAATGAGTGAAGACACCTGCTGCCAGGTCAATGACCTGAGTTCAACCCCTAGAACCCACACAGTAGGAGAAGAGAATCCACTCCTGCAAATGGTCCTCTGACCTCGAGATGCATGCAGTGGCAAGTGCCCTTGCATGAGCATGTATGTACACACACACACACACACACACACACACACACACACACACACACACGTGCATGCAAAGTACATAAAATGCCATTTCAAAAGGCCTCTTATGAGACTAGCTGTTACCTCCCCCCACACGGTAACCTATCTCACTGCAGCTTAATTTCTTCTTACGAATTATAATTTCAAAAGCTGCCTCCAGTTGTTCCATGCAGATGGGAAGTGGGGAGGTGCCACCGGCTATGTCACAGGAGAGGGTCAACTCCAGCCACGCTCTGCCACAGTCCTCCTCCAAAGCACAGGACCAACTTGAGGAAGGCCAGTAATTCCACCCATTTATTTCTTAGACACGATCACCTACAACACACCACCCTCTGTGATGGAGTGGGGCCTTCTGGAGGGCCTTGAACCCCCTCTCCCAGAGGTCCTTGAACCCCCTCTCCCAGAGGTCCTTGAACCCCTTCTTCTGGAGGGCTCTGAACCCCTCCTCAGATTAGTTCTCCTCAGAAGGCAGCCTGGGACCATGACTTGATTTATGAATACCCCAAACTGCTAATATTTACTTTTTAAAAATTTTTTTAAAGATTTATTTTTTTATTATGTATACAGTGTTCTGCCTGCACATATGCCTGCAGGTCAGAAGAAGGCACCAGATGTCATTACAGATGGCTGTGAGCCACCATGTGGTTATTGGGAATTGAACTCAGGACCTCTGGAAGAACAACCAGTGTTCTTAACTGCTGAGCCATCCCTCCAGCCCCCAAACTGCTAATATTTACATGGGGAAAAGTAGAGGAAATTATGACACAAGAAAGCGGGGTGTCCTGAAGATGTTGGGGGCCACGGAGGCATCCTCAGGAATCGGAATCTCCTCCTCAGTTCTGCCCTCTAGTGCCGCCCTGCAGACAATAGGGACCAGACAGTGAGAGGTGACTATCCCACAGACAGACCCAACATTCATCCGTGTGACCACCCGATGCCAGGACCCTTCAGACTCTGATAATGCAGATACCCAGCTACCAGTGATGAAGACAAAGGGGCCACCGCCAGCCGCTCCCCTCAGGAACTCTGTGGGGGTTGGAGAGGAAGCTCGGGCTTCTTCCCTTTCCAGAACCATCACAGCTTGAGTGATGTCTTGGTTAAACCACCCCCTTCGTTAAATGGTCCTTACTGTGAGCACCATAACACCCCACCCCTTCTGAGGCCCTGTGAGCCACAGGAATGTTACCTTCTGGGTAAGTGGATCCAGGGAGAGGGATGTAGCCTAGAAGAGGGAGACAGAGATTAGGCCATCCTTGTGGACACAAGGATCTAGCATTCCTCAGTTCTTTACAACAGAGGTGGGAATGAGAGAATTGATCACGGAGAGAGAGGCTGATGAAGGAGGAGGGCTGGGGAGCACTCCGGGGATCACTCACTGGAGTATCGAGACTTCCGCCAATGGAACAAGCCAAGACAGAAGATGATGAAGCCCAGGCCTAGGGTGGCTGCAGACACAGAAACCTTCACCGTCTGGATGGGGGACAGCCCAACTGCTGCAAAGTAATGGGAAGTTCTCAGAACTAATGTCTACAGCTTAGTCTCAGGCTTCAATATTTTTTCAATTCCCAGTCCTGGCCTGACAAGATGGCCGAATAAAACAGCAAATTCCAGAGCTTTGTTTCCAGAAATGTTATCAAATCTACGTTCTTTTGGGGGAGACAACAGCCTCCTCTCTCTCCCTCAAACAGATGAAAGAATCCATGCCACCACTGCCAAGCAATGGCTGGCCCCTCTCCTGCTTTAGTCCAATACCCTAACTCTGCTTGCAAACACTCAGACTTCCCATCCCAGCATGCCCTTCTCTACCACATACCAGGCGTCCATCCGTGTCTCATTCAGCCATAATAGCGATGTCCCTTTCCCAACCACCAATGTCCCAGTTCCCATACACTTACTCCAGTCCTGATGGACTGGCTCGGGGGTCCCACTGTGCTGTACCACACAGGTGTAGATGTCCCCATAGGAGGGGGTTAAGGGCAGGTAGGAGACAGTCTGGTATGTCCAGTCTCCATTGGACTGGGCAGTCCTCTCTTTGATGTTGTGAGGCATGACAAGTTGCCCATTCTTCATCCATGTGATGACCACATCCGCTGGATAGAAGCCCCATACATAGCAGGCCAGCATCACAGGCTCCTTCGTGTTAAAGGGGGCAGTTTGGGCTACTTGAACAGACGGTGGTTCTGCATGGGAGAAACAGTTATTTATGGCTTGAAGGAAGTCCCATTTCATCCCTTCAAAGATTTCTCCAGCCGCCCAGTGAAAGAGGAAATAGAACGTGCTCCCGCCTTGTTGGATTTCTCATACTCTCTTATCACCTCTTTTCTCCTCCAAAGTCATGTTTGACCACGATTGGTAGATGCTGTCTGGGCTACAAGCTGTCCAGACAGTCTCTGTATTTTGGGGTTTTTTTGTTTGTTTGTTTGTTTGTTTGTTTTGGGGGGGAGGTTCGAGACAGGGTTTCTCTGTGTAGCTTTGCACCTTTCCTGGAACTCGTTTGGAGACCAGGCTGGCCTCAAACTCACAGAGATCTACCTGCCTCTGCCTCCCGAGTGCTGGGACAGTCTCTGTTTATCTTGCCTGACCACAGGCTTGTGTGTTTTCTGAGATAGGGTCTCATATAGCCCAGGCTGGCCTCACACTCACTATGTAGTTGGGGTTAGTCCAGATGGCCCAGAACCCATATCTTATGATGCGATATTCTGACCCATGGCGATCTTCAGTTTACTTATACAAAGTGCAAGCCATTCTCATGAGCTGTTCTCAATGGGAAGGATTCAGGGAAGAAGAGAGGCGGCTTCAGAATCCCTGGAACACCTCCAGACGTCCCCACGCCTGCACCCATTTCAAATATGGAACAACAAAATCTGAGCTAAAGAGCCAGGAACAAGTCAGGCTGGAGACCCAGGCCTGTAATCCCAGCTAACTGGGAGGCTGAAGCAGAAGAGTTACAAGTTCAAGGCCAGCTTGGGCAACTTAAGGAGATCCTGCCTGGGAACAAATAGGAGAAAGGCGGCTAGAACATAACAGTGGTAGAGTGCTTGTCAGGCATGGGCAAAGCCCTATGTCCAATCCCCAATAGTGGGAAGAAGTCTTTAACCGGAATAAATAAAAATAAGAGACTCCAACATGCTGGGGAAAGTCACTGGGGGCTTTCTGACTCGGATCTGTTCCCTGCCGTGCTGTGGCTCCTGCTTCTGGGTCTCACGTCAGTCCCTTCTCTTCACAGTCCCATCCTCCATCTTCTGTTCCATCTCCATTAATCACACTGTTCCCCTCGGTGTCCAGCCTCCCTCTTCCTACACTCCAGGTCCACACACTGTTTCTTCCTGCTCAGGAATCAATCCCTCTGATGCTCAAGAATCTACTTGTCCTCTGCCCTCCCGATTGTGCTTCCTGGATGCCCCTCACCCACCCCACCCAACCTACCCCACCCGCTCTCTGCCCTCCTGACTGTGCTTCCCTGCCACCCCTCAGCCCCTCTGCTCACTCGTTCTGTGGGTCAGTGCATCCCAGAAGGGTTGGGTGTGCATGGCACAGTCCTGAAGCCCTCTGCCCAAGCGCTGGAGCAGGCCCTTATGTTGGTTGAGGTAATTTGAAAGGCCCACAGCCAAGTTTTGCAGCACCCCAAATTCACAGGGGGCTATTTGTCCTGCCTCTGGATCCCAGCAGGCCAGCAGATCTTTGTTGAAGGAAACACAGTATGTGAAGTCTTTCGGGACCCCATTGTCATCCAGCAGGCAGGTACTTTCCACATGAGCTACGAAGCCACCTGGAAGAGCCAGAAAAGGGAAAACACATGGGTGTCTGCTTGTTGCGTGGCACCATTACAAATGCGGTCTCTGCCCTTAGATACTGGCACAAAGTTCCGAGAACCCATGTAACTGCTTGAGAGGTGGGAGTAGGGAGTAGATGCATTTTCTGTCCTAACACCTGGTCTTTAACTTGTTCCCGACAGAGCTCTGAATCCCTGGGGACTGGGTGACCTCAGGGTCTTTGTTCTAATGAGGTCAATCTTGGTGGAACCCTGGGGTGGGCCCTGGTATTGGAAAGACGGAGCCATGATTGGAAGCCTGAGACTTACATCCCTGTCCTTGTGGAGCAGCAGGGTGGGGACTGGAGACTGGGTTAAAAATAAATCCTGTCTATATGGTGCAGCCTAAAGCCCAAATTGTGGGGTTCTGACACCTTCCCAGCTGGTAAACAAATCCATATGCTGGGAGGGGGCATACCCCACCTCCATGGAGACAGATGCTACTGCACCTGGGGTCTGTCCGGACTTCCTCCTATAAAACCCCAGGCTTTGTTCTTTAAAATATTCCTCGAGGGGCTGGAGATGTGGCTGAGTGGTTAAGAGCATGTGCTGCTCTTGCAGAGGACCAGGGTTCTGACTGTAACCCCAGTTCCAGGGAGTCTGATGCCCTTCTGAGCTCCTCAGGCACTACATGAATGTGCTGCACATGCAGATAAGTAGGTACACACACACACACACACACACACACACACACACACACACACACACACAGAGAGAGATAAACTCTTGCAATAAATGAACAATAAACTATTTGCATAGATTGTGTACCCTCTCTATTACCCAAGCCAAGGGGCTCTGGCTCAGCCACGCTGGACAGAAGCTGTGGGTGACCCTGAGCTTGCTGCTTAAACCTCTGACAGGGGACAGTCTCTCTCTGTGGGGTTGAGCCTTGGGTCCGCTGGCCTGTGGTAACTTCTGTTAGAGTCAGCACTGAATTAGACTGTAGGATGACTATCCAGTCCAGGAGCAGTCACAGGAGTGTTAAATTGTTGGGCTGGTTTTGTTGTTGTTTGTTGTTTGTTTTTTCTTCTGCACTGAGCAGAGAACCCAAGCCCTCAGTTGCAGCCAGCCTGGCAGAGGTTTCCCACCTCAGGCTGCACCTGCTGACCACACTGACACTCTGGGGACTCTGGCAGCCTCCGAGAAGGAGAGACATGGCAGCAACAGAAACATTTCTACATCCTTTCCTCTAATTTTCAACCTGATACTTGAGGGTTGGGTTTTTTTTTTAAGATTTATTTATTTCATTTTATGTATGGGAGTGTTCTGCCCGCATATGTATCTGTGCACCACATTTCAGCCTGGTGCCATCCGAGGCCAGCAAAGGGGCACCAGGTCTCCTGAAACTGGAGTCACCGACGGCTGTGTAAGTGCTGGGAACTGTCCTCTGTGAGAACAGCCAGCTCTCTTAATCTCTGAGCCACCTCTCCAGGCCCTGAAACTAAATTTGGCCATTGTTTTTCATCTGCAGTGGTCTTAAGTTTTACAATACGTTTAAATGACTCAGTTTACCAGGCTTTCTTGACACAACAGCAAACCAAACAAGAAAACAGAAGACATGTTAAAGTCAATCTCACTTCTCCACCAATGTAATCCGATACAACGGGGTTAACTTCCACACCCACCAGAGGCATCCAGTTTGGAGATGAGCTCGAGATTCATGTGCACAAAACTGAAAATAATTAGCACTGGTTCCTCTATATGTGAGACTGAGTGACAGGAGAGAACAGGCCGAGATCCCTACATGGTAAGCCTGGCTGTCCACCCCAAACACAGACCTTCGGAGCAGCACATTATTGACAGGGAGATAATGGGTCAAGCAAGTGTGGTGAGCATACTGGTAATCCCAGTACTGAGGCAGGAGGATTGCCATGAGTTCGAGGATAGTCTGGCTAGACAGTGTGACTCTCTCCAATGAAAGAAAGAGACAGACAGACAGACAAGGGGGAAGAGAAAGGAGAGAGAAGGAAATGGAGTCAAGAAAACGAGTCAGCCTTGCTCTGTGCTGGAAATACCTTGACTTTTGACTCCATACAAGTCTACAGAGCATTTAATACGTGCCAGGCACCATGCTAGGAACCAGAGTACAGCACGACACAGTCCATACCTACGTCCCAGCAGGGACATCCATTACACGATCTACAGAACTGACTCATTGTTAAAATTGCTGTAAAATACAGTCCAAAGTGCTGGAGAAGGCTCATCTGGGGCACTCAACCTGCTAGAAAAAAGAGCATGCCTTACCCCAAACAGGAGCAGGAGAGGGGGCCTTCCAGCAGGGGAGGGAGGAGGGTTCCAGAAGAGCAGGGGCGTTCCAGGAGGGGAGGGAGGGTTCCAAGAGGGGATTCCTTACCTGCTCCCACACAGCCCAGGCTGAGGCCCAGCAGCAGGAGTATGGCCATGGTCCACTCTCTGGAGGTGCAGGAAGGTCAGGCCACTGGGCCGGATCTTGCAGGGGCCTCGAGGTGTTTCCTGCTCCAGCCTGGACAAACGTCTCCACACACTGAGGAAAATACAGTGCCTGTTGCTCAAGTCCCCTATTCCTTGCTGCAGAAGTGGCCCCAGGTTACTCAGGCCCCTTGGATCTTCAACTTACATCTACTAACTCAACCAAATCCTGGGTCCCCGAAGGGAAAGTTGTCAGATTAGCCGGGTAGGTGTGTCAGACCAATCGCTGAGTGTCTCAGTCTAGCATCATCAGTTACTAGGTAAACCTCATTGCACCCTAGGCTTGGAGGACAAGACTGTAGGTGGTTGCCTGAGGTCTGTGGGGTTGGACTCAGATACTTACATCTGCGCAGCACTTTACCAGCCGAGTCCTCATAGATCTAATTTTTTTTTTCAGTGCTAAGAATTCAGGCCAGGGCCTCACGCATGCTAGGATGGATTTTTAAATCCGTCCTCTTCCAAACAACTATGAACCACACAACTGACAGTCTCCTCTCGTGCATATAAAATGAAGCCTTCAGTTCACCTCCCCTCCCTTCAAGGGGCTTTGAGGCTTGGCTTCTCACCTTACTTTCTTTTTCTTCTTTTCCTGTTTTGTTTTGTTTTTATTTTTGTTTTGTTGCTGTTGTTGTTTTGTTTTGTTTTTAAACACGGTCTCACTATGTAGTCTTGTCTGGCCTGGAATTTGCTATTCACAGAGATCTTCCTGTGTCTGCCTCCTGAGTGCTGGGATTGAAGGTGTGGCCACCACAACTGGCTCTCCTGAGCTTCTGAAACTCTGATTTACCAGTGAGCTAAAAAGGGGAAGAGAGCCCACGAGGGAGTGCTGGACACACTTACCTGCTGTTGCCCAGAGCCCTCCACTCTAGATGATTTCTGGAGTCAGGCCCAGTAATCAGCAGCGGAGGCTTGCTCTGGGTGGCTGGCTGACATTAGCTGACTCTGCCCTCAATCCCCGGTCTTCCCCTGTCTCCCGCCTTCCTTAACTGTAGACTTAACTCCTAGAATCAGCAAGTGGGCAGGCGAGTGCTGGGAAGCCGGAATGAAAGTGAGGAGCTCCAGCACTGTCACCAGCACTATTCTAGGCGGAAATAAAATGTATATGATTGGGTGTGGGGTTTGTTGCTAGTTTCAGACAGTTTTCTGTAATCGGGGTCAGCCTTTGGTTCACAGTGTAAATGGCCTGATGCTCTACCACCCACATGCTGGGATTGCAAATGTGAGCGACCACACTCAGCTCTAAGTGGGTCTTCTGTGTTCTGTCTCATTTAATACTGAAATGTGTTGTCTTCCTTTACAGACTCGAAAACCAGCGTGGAGGTTCACACCCCAAGTTTAGAGAATTTAACCCTTTACTTATACAACTCCTACACACACACACACACACACACACACACACATACACACACACACACACATACATACACACACACACACATACACACACACACACACCAAGCATGCCCACCCATGCACTTCATCCTGGGTTGGGATGAACCAAGATAACAGAAGTTGTAACACGCCTGCTGAGAAAAGGAGGAAGAGAGGAGCCACGGTCCGCCCCAACCCTCCCCACACGGCCCACCCCAACCCTCCCCCGCTCAGGGCTCCTGCTCCAGGAGCCACTGTCTCTTCTATGTGCTGTTACCACAGCTTCAAAACAATGTGGCCCCCAGCCACCAACACCTTTCCCAGAATGCTTTCCTTCCCTTGCAGGAATCAGGGCTGGGCACCCTGCTCTGTGTCTTCACCTCCAGCCCGGAGAGAAGTCCCGCTATTCCTCTTCCTGCAGCCTCGTGGGCGTAGCCATGGCAGCGAGACTGAGTGGAGTCCCCTCTGGTGTCCAGCTCTCTGCCCCAGCAGTCAAAGGAGATGTGAAACCTCGTGAGACACCACAGGAAGAGTAGATTTCACTTCCACATTCGTGTGAATGGAGGGGGCTTTCAGAGTCAGACCGGAAAACCCAGAGACCTGTGCTCAGCAAAGCGGTTCCTTCTCCCCCACCCCACTCCCCGCCTCCCCACCCCCGCTACTGTGACAGACGTAGCTGTGTCCTCCCCGGTCGGTCCAGAAACCTCCGCTGCCCTGACACTTTACCATCATGCAGCAACAGGACCCCCAGTAGGGGTCCCATGCACCGTTCTTTCAAGGCCGCTGCGTAATGACCCACACACTGCCTCTTCATCTTCCCCCGCTTGCCTCTCCCCCAGCCTGGTGCCCACATGCCTGCAGGGGGCTAACACTGGGGTTTATGTGCAAAGTATAATAAGGAATCATTTGCCACAGCTGGGAAAGGCAGGCATCATCCCATCTGAGGCAAGGCAGGAAGTGCAAGAAAACCCGATGTCAAAGCCAGTTAGCAGGAGGGCCAGAAGAGAGGTCGCCACAGGCAAGGTGGGCAGGCTGCATCCGTGGAAGGGCGTGGAGGCGGACCTTGGCTAGCAGGGTGGGTTCACATGGAAGGGGAAGGCGCTAACGTCCAGTCCTGGGCATCACTTAGTTCCCAAGGCCCGCAGGGCTGGAAGCACTGTTGGGGGTCTGCAAGCGGACCGGGCAGTTTGAAACAGAAGCAGGTGCCAATATTGATACCGTCACTGGAGCTGCACATTACCGGAAGTCACAGATGTGGCTTATGTTTTCCCTGGGAGTGTGGCCTTAACCATATGAATCTCTTCTAGGCATTTCCTAAATTCATTCCAGCTTCCTCTTCTGGACAGATGGTTTTAACTCAGGGCCCCATTTTATGACAGAAAAAAAAAAAAAAAATGCTGGACCAGTCAATCAATCATTTGTTATATGAAACCAACAGCCTGGGACCAGATTACAGGACTCTGACAGGCAAAGCTAAACAATTCTGCTCAGGGAGTCAATTGTATGCAAATTTCACTGGTGAACAGCCAGCTGGAAGACTTTTTTTTCTTTCTTTTTTCCAAGTCAGGGTTTCTCTTTGCAACAGTCCTGACTGTCCTGGAACTCACTCTGTAGCCCAGGCTGGCCTCGAACTCACAGAGCTCCGCCTGCCTCTGCCTCCCGAGTGCTGGGATTACAGGCGTGCGCCTCGATGCCCGGCAGAAGCATTTTCAGTACCTATCCTATCCTGAATTACTGCCCAGAATAATATGTCCTCAGAAGTCACGAGGACAAACTGAAGACAGTTTTAAAATTGACAAAATGATGTGGTGTGATGGCGGAATCCAGAACTCCCAGTGCTGGGGAGGTGGGAGCCAGGGGTCAGGAATGCAGGGACATCCCAGCTGCATGAGATTAGGTCTCAAAATGACAAAAATGTCTGAATCAATAACTGAAAGAGAAAGGAACCGTGGAAAGGAATTCAGCCTCATGATCAATACAAGAAAAGCCAACGGCATGAGATTCTGCCAGCACCCACCTCACCGCCAGGGACTCCGGGTGTTAGTGGAGACAGGGCAGCCATCTTGCTCTAATAACTGCTCTCTGGCCTCTGAACTGGACATTGCAAACTTGTTGATGAAAATCATTATCCGAAACATTATCATTATAAAATCATTACCCTGAAAATTCTGTCCTTGAAAATTGTAAGATAGATAGAGTAGGGGCTGGAGGATCGGGGCCAGGTTCCTCGGAGCTGAGTGTGGGTTGTACCTGGAGTTGGCTGAGATGGGTACAAGCTTCAGTGAAGACAGGCATGGCTCCATCAAGGAAGAATGAGGAAGAGATTTGCCCAGGAACAGGACTCCAGCAGGACAGCATCTCTGCTCTAGAAGAAGGTGCCACACCCAGGCAATCCCATACTTGGGGGAGGGGCAGGAAGACCAAGAATTTAAAGTTATCCTCAGTTATGTCGAGTTCAAGGTCAGCCTGGTCTACATGGGACTTCCACTCCAGGCTGGCGACAGCTCCTGATGCTTCTAGATTAAGTTGGAATAGCCTAGAACATTCTACTTGAGTCCACATCCCTCCACCCCGATGCACTCAACCTCATTTGATCCCCGAAGCTAAGCAGGGTCAGCCTGGCTTGTACTTGGATGTAAGAACAGCAGTTGAGAGAGGCAAACAGGGTGGTGCCTGCCTGTAATCCCAGCAGCTGGGGGATGCTGGGAGTGGGGGTGGGAGGATGGGGGGGTCATTTCAGCTACACAGCAAGTGTGAGGCCAGCTGGGGACCTTATCGCTCATACATCACTTGATGAGTGAGCCTTTAATCCACGCCTGTCATCTGGCAGAGGAGGAATTTGAAAGAGTAGTTAGCTAGAGCTAGATACAGCAGGTGAAACCTGGTGAAGAGCTACGTCTTTAATCCCAGCACTTGGAGGCAGAGACAGTACCTTTCTGGTGAGTTCGAGGTCAGCCTGGTCTACGTGGTAAGTTCCAGGTTGGCCAGAGCCATACAGTGAGACTTTGTCACAAAAAAATTAATAATAATAATAATAATAATGTTTTAAGCTTTAATTGGCAGGAAATTGCTGGATACATTTGAAGTAGAACAGAAACTAGAAAGCAATATGGACTAGAGCCACACAAGTAAAATGAGAATTAAAAACAAAAACATCTCCAAGGGAGAAAATCAAATACTGAAGATAGAGGTGAAACGGGCTGGAAAGATGGCTCAGTGGTTAGGAGCACTGGCTGCTCTTCCAGAGAACCCGGGTTTGATTCCAGCACCCACATGGCTGCTTACAACCTGTGTAACTCCAGAACCAGGGGATCTGATGCCGTCTTCTGGTCTCTGAAGGCATGCATGTGGTACACAGTCATATAGGCAGGCAAAATACACCCCCACACACAAATTGTTCAAAATTATTTTTTAATTTTTTTTTTAAGGGCAGAAGAAATTTACTGGTGGTGTTAAGTTTTGTGGCGCTGCAGACAAATGGCCAGTGCGTCTGTCCTGTCCTGTCTCCATGTGAAAGTGTTCTCAGTGTCCTTCCATAGGAACCTAAGACTCACAGCACTGGGGTGCTGATAAGTGGCTAGAGCACTTACCCAGCATGCCTGAGGGGCGGGCAGCTAAAGCTCTTGCCACACAAGTATGAGGGCCAGAGTTCCGGTCCCCAGAGCCCATGGAAAGGCCAGGGCGACACTGTGGCCGACTGGTAATTCCAGCCTCAGAGGTCAGAGAGGGCAATGCTCAGAGCTGGCTGGCTAGCAGGAGCAGCCACGCCGGTGAGCTCTGGGTTTGTGAGAGACTGTCTCAGTGAGTAAGGTGGAAGGTCGAAGAAGAGAGGATTCCTGGCATCTACCTCCCACATATGTACATATGGAAAACGGGAAAAGAAGGCAAAGCATCACAAAAACAAACCAATAAGTAGCTGTTAGGGTTACAACAACTCTACACGGGGGACACCACCGCTGTCATCCTTCATTGAAAATTGACGTGAAGGAACAGAGACAGCAAGCCACATTCATCCAAGAGCGGAGCGCCACCAGCCATGCGTTCCCAGTTACCAGTGCACACTCTGCTGTTAGAATGACATGGTCCAGGGGAAGAGCCAACGCCTGGGAAGAACTGGATGGTTCCCTTAGACTCTGATACAATATGAAACATGGAGATGGCCTTGCCACTATCGAACTAATTTCATGAGTTAGCCTCAGCTGCCTCCACAGCAACTCCCACATCCCACGGAAAGCAAATGTGTGGAAAGCAAAGATGTGTGTGTGGCGGTTTACCAGCAGTGGTCATGTGCCGCCAGCTCCCACATCTGCCAGGAACAGTGTCCCACAGTGACCCTGAGAGTTCCCAAGGCCATGAACACATGCCCTCACCAGCTGCTCCCACTTCACTTTAGGAGCTCAAAGAAGATGTCTGTACTGAACCATCTGACCAATCAGAGAGCAGCTAGAGGCAGAGCCTTCTGTCCCAGAACTCATGTTTTCCCAGGTACCCAGAGGGGTGAAGGAGCTGGTATTTCTCAGGGGAAAGAGCATAAACAGCTTCTGGCAACATCGTTTGGGGGATCCAGAAACACATGCAATTTCCTCAACCATTTTATTGATCACAGAAACTCTAGCGCCCTCTCTCATGTATTTCACACAAGCCGATGGGATAACAAACAAGCCTTCACCAGCTCCGCTGCGATCAGGGGACAGGAGCTTGGCTGGGAGAGGGACTTTGCTGTCTCCCTGTCTAATGAGCTGTGTCCAGGTTAAGAAATGCTGAATCTGAAATGACAAACCACTCAAGTCAGGAGTCCAGAGCAAATCCAACAAGTTAAGAAGGCGGCCCAGTGGGCTGCGGTGTGGCGTGGCGATAGAATGTTTGGCTAGAATGGGGGAGAGGTCAAGCTAATGTTAAGAAATAAGGTTTATTTCTTTGAAGTGGGAAGGCATGAGGCGGTGGTGGGTGCTGCCCTAGGCTCCTGATCCGGGCTGTTCTGGATGCAAGTCCAGGGACAGCAGACCCTCAGCCGAGACACCTGCACACTGGCACACATCCTGCGGAGTCCCAGGGACTTCTGCTCCAATGAGAGGCCTGGGTAGGCACGAGAAGCGTGGGTATCCCTGCGGGCAAGGCCTGTGCTGTTCCAAGCTCTGGTCGAGAATCAGTCTGAGGAGAAAGCAGGGTGCAGGAACGTCACCAGGAAGACCCTCTTCCCTCCCTAGCCCCCCTCCCCCCCACCTCACAGCACACCTAGCTGAGTCCTTGTTCTCAGGTCACCTCCAAGCATCTTTTTTTCCCTCCTTTTTATTTGTCCTTTGTGTCTTTCACATCACGCATCACTGTCCCACTCACCTTCCTGTCTCTTTGTATCCACCCTCTGCCCTCCTAAGCATCTTTCTTATAGGTCCCCAGGTCACCTCACTCCCTACTCAAAGCTATTTCTGTGGTCCCCAATAACTGTCTATAACAGGGTCACCAGATAGCAGGGTGTAGCCCCATCGTGCTGCGTACAGGCCCCACACCCAATCTCTCTATCATTGTTTGCTCCCCAAACCAGAGGAGACTTCTGGCACACCCACACTGGCTCCCTCGTACCTGGTTCCCTCACTCTCCCAAATGACTCACCAACTGAGCAAGGCTTCTGGGACCAGATGAAGAAGGCAATGCCCATGATGATGCCCAGCACACCTAGGCCAAAGGCCACACCACACAGCACATTCTCTAGGAGTTCTGAAGGCAGGGCGTTCTGGGGTACTAGAGCAGGAAGAGTGAGGTCAGCCTGGGGGCCCGGGGGGGGGGGGTGGGGCACTCTGCCCAGAGGGACTCGGGAATCTCGAGGGAGATTGAGGCAGGGAAGCATGAAGCTAGCTAGAGTGAGACAGGAAAACAAGAGGACCCCTCCCCTGGGCCTGAGCCTTTCCACCCCACAAAGGAGCAGACTCCAGGGGAAAGGGCCTCACCCCAGTGGGCAATTGGTGTGTAGCTGTCAATCTCATGTGTCACGAGGCAGGAGTAGAGGTCAAAGGGTTCTGGTGTGAAGTTTAAGTAAGAGAATGCCTGGAAGGTGAGCCCGTCGATGGCCGAGATGAACGTGGGGCTGGCTCCCTCCACGGGTTTGAAGTGATGCTGCCAAGTCACAGTCAAGGTCGGCGGGAAGAGATTGCTGATGAAGCAGACCAGCGTGTTGGGCTTGCCAAACTCCAGGGGCTTCAGTGTGAACACCTCAGGCACAGGCAAACCTGGGGGGGCGGGTGCCAGGAAAAGAAGGGAGACCTTTAGACAGTGCCACTGTTTGGAGAGAGTGGAGACACATGGAGGGCAGATGGAGCCAAGACAGAGATGAGGACATCTGGGGCGTGGGGAAGGGACTTCCTGGCAGGAACTGCAGATAGGACACCGTGGACCCCTCTGTCTGACTCCAGGTTGACATCTGACCCTGGCTGACTTCCTGTGTGTATCCAGGTTGGTGTCGGCCCTGTGTAGTTAAGAGTTTTCCTGCCTGGCCCAGTCAGGACAAATCTCCATTACCCGCCAGTCCCACAGTCGCTCAGACCCAACCAAGAAAGCACACAGAAACTTATATTGCTTATAAACTGTGTGGCCGTGGCAGGCTACTTGCTATCTACCTTTTCTATCTTAAATTAACCCATTTCTGTTAGTCTATACTTTGCCACATGGCTTGTGGCTTACCAGTGTCTTTACATGTTGCTTTTCATGGCAGCAGTAGGCAGAGAGATGGCTCAGAGGTTAAGAGCACTGACTGCTCTTCCAGAGGCCCTGAGTTCAATTCCCAGCAACCACATGGTGGCTCACAACCATCTGTAATGAGAGCCCTGGCTGACTTCCTGTGTGTATCCATGTTGGTGTCGGCCCTGGCTGACTTCCTGTGTGTATCCAGGTTGACATCTGACCCTGGCTGACTTCCTGTGTGTATCCAGGTTGACATCTGACCCTGGCTGACTTCCTGTGTGTATCCAGGTTGGTGTCTGACTCTGGCTGACTTCCTGTGTGTATCCAGGTTGGTGTCCGACCCTGGCTTCTCAGGAAGCTCATCCCTGGATTCCTCCATTCTCCAATCCATCTTAAGGGCACAGTAATGAGGATGCTGACATTGGTTCAGTGGGGCGAACTGGCCCCGTAACTTCATCAATTTCAGCGGCTTTCCAGCGCCTTCGACGTCTCCTTCCCACACAGACACAGCAGACACACTGCAGCTTGTGGGGAGAAGTGTCGGGGCAGAAAAGAAAAGCAAGCAGAACAAGGGGGTGTGGAGGGTGAGAGACGTGAAGTTTGGGGGAGTGAGGCTGCAGCCCCCCAAACTCCACTCCTTGTTCCTGACCTCTGGACACTGGGATTAACCCTTCATACTTCGGGCCCACTTGCTGGATCAATATTTCACAGAAGTCCTTGTCAAATGAAATGGCAGAGGCGTCTCCCTGTTCCTGAGCCCAGCCTGCAAAGTCGGGCAGCCGGGGTACTCGGGTGTTCCGGGAGAAGTCGTAGGTGAAGAGCTGGTCTTCATCATAGGACTCAGACAGCCCTATGCTGGGGTTCCCGTCCTGGCAGAACACAGTGTGCCGGAACGTGTGGTTTTGCAGGCCATCCCACCACACCGGAGGAGGAGCTGTAAAGACAGGCTGAGTTCAGGGACTTTCTCTTGAAGGTAGAAAACGGTAAGGTCTCTCTTTGGGGGTGCAGTAGAGATGGCCTCGCCCCTCCTGCACTTGTTGCAGGTTCCTCCTTACGCATGAAAAAGCAACTGTCTACACCTGTAAAGAGCAGAGCCAGGCGTGGTGACACACATCTGGGATGCCAGTACTTGGGAGGTAAAGAGGGCGGGGCACCAGGGGTCCAAAATCAGCCTCAGCTACATAGAGCCACCCTGGGACACATGAGACTGTCTCAGAAAAATCAAACAAACAAAGAAAGAAAGCAAACGTCTCAGAAGGAAGTAACGGATGCACGCCGTTCTGCCGTGCCTGAGTCCTGCTCAAAGGCACCAGCCCTGGAGTGAACCTGAACGCCTCACCAAGCCCAGGACCCCTGCACGGTGGACACCTTTATCTAATTCAGAAGCCAGTGGTGTGACTCCCGCCTTGAGGGGTCTGGGGAAGGGCCATGGCCTCCCTAAGCCATAATGATGTGGTCTAGGCTGCCCAGTCCCAAGTGTAAAGTAAGGCAGTCTCTGGACCTGCTGGGCCACCGCAGGGCCACCCCACCTGTCTGACAGCCTCTCCCTGACTAAACACTCCAGACCATGAACAGACAGGCCTGGGGGACCTGAACCCCTGGCCACGGGGAATAACAATCTACTTTGAAACTTCTGACAGGAATCCCCGAGACAGAAGGAGCCTTTTCAACGAACACCCAGAATAACAAACACACTGTGAGGGGACCTTCCAGGTTGCGCTTACAACTGTCCCTGAGAACAAACTAAGAGCCGAGTTGACAACAGACTAGAGCAGGAATCCTGACTTCCTGGAATGTAAATCACCGTGCAGAGGTTTGAGACCCGGCCTTGCTCTGTAGCTGAGGCTGGCCTTGGGCTCTTGACCATCCTGCCCTCACTTTTCTAAGTGCTGGGATTACTGCCCTGCGCCACCACACTTGGCTGGGCAATGATTCTGACTTTGTTCCAACCCCGGCTCTGTCATTCCCCACGCTGTGATCGTGCACAGGTCTCTTAAGCTGTTAAGTCTGCGCGCAGACAGGGCCTGTGAAATGCCTGGGGTGCTTGCCATCCGCGAACAGCAGCCCTCTCCCCAAGTTTCCACTGACACAGACCCCTCCCGGTACTCATCAAGCCCAAGACTCATCCTCAGGGACGCGTGAAGGGAGCCAGGGTCTTACCTTCGGGCCCCGCCCAGGTGTGGGGGAGCAGCCACAGAAACTGCAGCAGCTGCAGCAGCCCGGCTCCTGGCTTCTGCTCATTGTCCATACCTTTACACCCTCAGTAAATGAGAGCTACCACTGAGTCCCGGGTGCCCAGCTCCCTTCCAGATCCACATCATGTTTCCACAGAGCATCTCCAATTGCTGTCTGTCTCATTTCGGCTAAACCAATCACAGAAGTGTAGAATTTGACATCATCAGTCGCTAAGGAGAGGCTTGGGGCCAGCCACCTCTTGAAGACTTGACTCTGGGCCAGCCGGGCGGGGAGGCTGGGCCAAGAAGGGCGGCTCTGGGGACCTCTGCCTCCTGGTGGAAGGCCCTGCTCCAGCAGGTGGCTGTCTGGGTCTCCAGAGCAGCGCCGCCTGGCGGCAGAACGCCATAACGAGGCCGAATCACTCGGAACGCGGGGGCTACAAATTCCAGCTGGCCTCTCTTAGGTTGCATTGCATCTTCCAGAGGTCAGTACTTGGAATCAACTTCAGCCTGCAAATACCCAGTAGAAAATTATAGAAATAAACAATATTTGGGGGGACATATTTTGTCGTGTTGTTTGGGGTGGGGCAAAGACAGGGTCTCATGCACCCCAGGCTGGCCTAGAACTCAGTATGCATCTGAGGATGACCTTGAACTTCTGATCAGTGCTGAGATTACAGGCAAGCACCATCATACCTGGTTTACCCCGTGCTGGGAACCGAACTCAAGACTTTGCAAGAGGGGTTGAAACAGGGTCTCACTCTGTACTGCAGGCTGGCCTGGAATTCACTGTGACCCTCAAGCCTCCACAAACACAGTGCTGAGATTACAGGGTACAGGGAGGCTCCATCATGCCTGATTCATTTGGTGCTGGGAATTGAACCCAAGGCTGGGGAAGGGCAGACATGGTCTCACTATGTAGCCCAGGCTGGCCTCGAATTCTGTGGTCCTCCGGCCTCACTCCTGAGTGCTGGGGCTACAGGGGTGAGCCACCACACCAGCATAACAGGTTTTGAGTTTTGCACCGGTGCTCATGGCTGGCGGCCGCCCACAGCAGCCATGCTGATGGAGGGGAGTCACAAGCCATGGTTACTTTCCTAGAGCTTTATTGGGAGAGAGAGGGAGAGAGGAAGAGAGGGAAAGAGACCACGTGGAGGGGGGAGAACACACAGAAGGAAAGAGAGCGGAAAAGAGAAAGGAACGCACAGAGGGCATGCCCGCTTTTTAGGCTGGGACGCAGTCGCAGGCTGGTGATGTAATTAAGGACAGAATCCTTACACTTACCTCACTCCATCCTGCCGAATTGGCAAATGGTCTTATTAATAGAAAACCTGGAGCCAGATATTGGGGTGAAAGTTGAAAGATCAGAGAGACAGAACAAGCCTGCTACAAGTTCTTACCTCTACAAAATCCTCAGCTTTAAGAGCAAGACTTCCTGTTTACTCACACTTGTACACCTTTCTGTGCCTGGCCATCTACCTTTCTTCCTAGTGCTGGATTAAAGGCGTGTGCCACCACGCCTGGCTCCGTTCCCAGTGTGGCCTCGAACTCACAGAGATCCGCCTGCCTCTGCCTCCCGAATGCTAGGATTAAAGGCGTGTGCCACCACTGCCTGACTTCTGTGTTTAATACAGTGGCTGGCTCTGTCCTCTGATCCCCAGGCAAGCTTTATGGGGGTGCACAGTGTATCACCACTCCGAGGTGTGAATTATGTTTGCCCAGGATCTCACGCCATACTGGCCACCTGCCCATGCGGTCACTGAGGTATTTATGGGTTAGATTGTTGCTGCAGTGAGTGCCTGTGTTCCAGTGACCCTTGCTTTAACTAAGAACGGCCCCAAAGGGCAAGAGGAGGGAGGAGACTTGGAACAACAGAAGGTCAAGCTTTAAAAGGCTTCCTGTAGGTGAAAAGGTGAGGGCTGTGGCTTCGGAAAGAACGGGGAAAGTGGTTGACTATCAGATACCATGTGTGCATGTGTGTGCACCTGTGTGTGTGAGAGAGAACATGCATGCGCCCGTGTGTGTGGTTGACATAGATGTGGAGATCAAAGAACCACTTTCAAGAGTCTGTTCCCTCCTTTCTCTGTGGGCTCCAGGAATCAAACAGGCTGCGAGCTTTACCCAGCACACACTTGGACCCGCTGAGCCATGGTGCTGGCCCCTCTCTTAACTTTTACAATAACATGTTGGTGGTGGTGGTCTGTCTTATTACTATAACTGAATAAGCTTTATTATATATGTGAAATGCACTGCTTCTGTGCACATATATACGTGTGTATTAGTTTCTTGTGCTGTGCATGTGCACACAGAGTGTGTGTTTGTTCCTTTTCTTGTTGTTGTGGTCACAGTGGGTGTGCAGCGGCTTAAGGAGGAAGGTGTGTGTTGGTTTAGGGTTTGTGGGGAGACGGTTCGTCATGGTGGGGAAGGCATGGTGACAGGGCACAAGGCCACTGGTCACATCGAATCGGGTCAGGAAACAGAACTAACTGCCTAACGTTCAGAGTGCGCTGCCTGCTGGCAGGACACTGTGATGGGCTGAATTTCCTATTGGTTCTCAGACCCCACTTCTTCCTCCGAGACCCCAGGGAGATCTTTCTCCCTTTTAGTCAATCTCGGACCCCAGCCCGCAGGCTCGTCTTTAGAGCAGGTCATCCCTCCTGCTTTAAACCTTTCTGGAAACACCGTCATAGATACACCCAGCAGTGTGTTTCCATGGTGACCTTTCCAGAACACCCTCATAGGTACACCCAGCAGTGTGTTTCCATGGTGACCTTTCCAGAACACTCTCATAGGTACACCCAGCAGTGTTCCCATGGTGATTCTAGATCCAGTTGTGTTGACGACTAAGATTAAACTACCAATAGCAGCAGCATGTGCCGAGGCACTCAGGTCTGCTCCAGTCCACACAGGTCTTCAGACTTAGGAAGACAGCACAACCATGGCACAATGCAAATGAGGAAATAGTTTCATCAAGATGACCAGGTGTCCCTCGTGGTGATGGGACCACATGCTGAAATGCAAGCTACTGGAGCCAGTCTGTTCCTGGACAAAGAACAGTTTGTGGTGTGGACATCCAGGTCCATGTGACAGGTGGTGGCCATGGGGTCCAGTTTTATACTACCCAACAGTCCATCTCCAAGGTGGCCTAGTACGAGAAATATATGGATGAGGCTTCCAAGAAGGGGGTCAAGGACATCCTTGAGGTAGAGAGAAGGCTCGGGCAGTAACAGCACTGGCCGTTCTTCTAAAAGACTTGGGTTCAATTCCCAGCACCCACACAGTGGCTCACAACCATCTGTAACTCCAGTTCCAGGGGATCTGACACCCTCTTCTGGCCTCCATAGGCACCAAGCACACACATAGTGCACACACATGGTACACACGCATGTTGCACAGACATACGTGCAGGAAAAATGCCCACACATAAAGTAAAAAAAAAAAAAAAAAATTTAAAGACATCCTCCTCACCAGGATGGCAGGACCCTGTTAATAGCCAAACTGTCATTGCAAAACCAAAGAGTCTAGAGGTCCTGGTGCCCATACTTGCCACTAGAAATCCTACTGATGGGCCCATCCTACACACAGGATTTATCTGTGTGATAGACCCTGTAGGATTTTAAAGTTTCCAGGGTGATTAACCACCACAATAAACGTGTGTGTGTGTGTGTGTGTGTGTGTGTGTATACTGTCTGTTGCTTTTGCAGAGGTCTTGAAATGGGTCCCTCATGAATAAGGGGTACCACCATCTTGAAATGTCCCAAAGGCTCGTGTGTGGAAGGCTTGGCCTAGCTGACGGCGCTCTTGGGAGGCAGTAGGGACATTAGAAGGTAGGGCTAATTGGAGGACATGATGACATGACAGTCTTATGGCCACCCTCCCTCTCCCTCTCGGCCACTCTGCAGCTCCACTCGCTCCCTGCTGTGCTCTGCCTTGCCACAGACTCAGATGATGACGCCAAGTGACCAGGAACTGAAACCAGGAGCCGAAGTAAATCTTCCTTTCAAGTGATCTCATTTTGTCAGGACGACAGGAACCTGACCACGGGGAGACTCCTGTGAGGCACAGTCCTGTCTTTAGGAGCTACAGGACCAAGGACTAACACAGATGCCATGTGTTTGCATGAGACTGTGCCAAGGGCTGAGGGTGAGGCTCGGCAGGGGGACACTTGCCTGGCATGCCTGTGGCCCTGGCTTCGATCCCCCGAACCCCAGGACAAGAGTGTGTTGAGACTTTAAGAGGTTGTATGAGGTTAGGGGGATAAAGGGGACACAGGACAACTTTTAGCACTGTGAGAATTTGTCTGACTGTCAACTTGAAATTTAGAATCACATGGAAACAGCCTCTAGATGGGTCTGTGAGGAAATTTCCCGGTTGAATGAACTGAAATGAGAAGGCACCCTAAGTATGCCTGGTTTCACACATGATGCTGGGGTCCTGCCCTGCCTAAAAGGAAAGAAAAAGCTGATCCTCGGTGTGCCCGTCTGCTTCTTGACTCCATGTACACCACAGCCAGCCCCCTCACTCCTGAGGCCTAACTTTCCCACCATCGCGGGCTGTCCCCGAAGGCGGAGCCACAGCCAGCCCTGCCTTCCTTACATTGCTTTTGTTAAGTATTTTATCACAGCAATAACAAGAGGACCTGACATAAGAGACTTGAAGGGAAATCAATTTGACCAGAATGTGAGAGAAAAGAGTTCCAGGGATGGGCAGGGCGGGTGCATGAGGGTCAAAGGCATGGCTACTCCTCTGCAGCCTCGGTGATGGTAACAGGAAAGGTTGTAAAGGTTGCCCACAAGTTCCCATGGTGATGAGGCACATTGTGATACACTAGAAATCCAGGCAAGAGCTGGACACGCAGGCTCTGACATGGCACAAAGAGGGGCCGTGTCGGCAACACTGACGTCAACACGCTGGGGGACATGCTGGCGATGGATGTAACTCAGTGGAAAGCCCTGGCTTAGTACGTGCAGGCACTGAGCTCAATGCCCAGTGTGGCAAGACAGACAGACAGACAGATAGATGGATGAATGGATGGGGAAAAAAAAAACAACCAAAAACCAAACCAAAACAAAAAACCAAAAAAAAGGCATGATACAAAATAACATCATCATTATTATTATCATTATTATTTTGAGAGAAAGTCTCACTGTGTAGCCTTAGCCGGCCTGGAATTCACTCTGTAGACCAGGCTGGCTTTGAACCCATAGAAACCTGCCTGCCTCTGACTCCCAGAGTGCTGGGTGGGATTAAAGCAGTGCTGCACCACAGCCAGCCAATTCTATCATTTCTGAGTGACTATTCTGACATCTCAAACAACTGAAGCTTGAGGAAAACTAACACCATGGCCAAGGGTCTAGAGCCCCATTTGACAAGGGTGAAGATGCCAGTGCAGCCTTGTCCCCAGCAGCTGGGGACAAGGAGGTCCCAGAATCAAGGGAAATGTGCTAGGACAGTGAGATGGGAGGCGTAGGAGCTGAAGTCAGGCTGCTGAGCACTTGTGGAAAGATGGAGAGGCCGGGCCTGGTGGGGCACACCTGTAACCCCAGCTACTTGGGAGCCCGCAGTACAAGACTGCAAGTTCAAGGTGAGGCTACAGAGTGAGTTCAAGGCCAGCCTGAGTAACTCATTGAGAACCTGCCTCAGAAAAAATGTGTGTGGGGTAAGGGATGCTGTAGTTCAGTGGTAAAGCACTTGTCTAGGACGCATGAGGCCCTGGGTTAGAGGAGGCAAGGGGGAAGGAAGGGGAGGAAGACGGAGAGAAAGAGGAGGGGGGACAAAGAGAGTAAATATGCTCTTAAATGTGTTAAATTTAGGGTGCTGTGGAACAGCCCACAGAGGCGGTGAGGTGGATGACGATGGATCCCCGGTGTGGATGGTGAGTCTGATTTGGGGAGCTATGAGCACACAGGATGAAGCAGAGGGTCAAATCACCAAGGAGGGGCAAAAATAGACACGGGGGGGGGGGGGGGGCTGGAGAGATGGCTCAGAGGTTAAGAGTGCTGACTGCTCTTCCAGAGGTCCTGAGTTCAATTCCTAGCACCCACATGGTGGCTCACAACCATCTGTAACAAGATCTGATGCCCTCTTCTGGCTTGCAGTCATACATGCAGACAGAACACCGTATACATAATAAATTTAAAAAAAAAAGCCGGGCGATGGTGGCACATGCCTTTAATCCCAGCACTCAGGAGGCAGAGGCAGGTGGATCTTTGTGAGTTCGAGGCCAGCCTGGTCTACCAAGTGAGTTCCAGGAAAGGTGCAAAGCTACACAGAGAAACCCTGTCTCGAAAAACCAAAAAAAAAAAAAAAAAAAAAAAAAAAAAATAGACACAGGCCTGCAGGGGGCCGACCTCATCAGCCAACACATGGGACCCAGGCAGGAATCTGAGCCATGCCTGGAGCTCAGGCTGGCCTCAAACTCACAGCAGAGCAGCCTTAGCCTCCCAGTGCTGGGATTCAAGCATGCTAGGCTAAGAGAACCCCATCTATAAAGTCAGTTTCAAAGATGTTAAGGTGTCAAAAGGAGGAGGCTGCCCGCAGTGCAGCTAGCGATGGGTATTTGGGATCAGACACTACCCCAGCCTGAGCCAGAGCCCTGTCCACACCTGCAGTTGCCCTGTGGAGACATATTCTGAGAAGCTGCCACCAGGCACAGGATCCTGAAGAAGGAGCTTCTCCTGGGAGGCTGTTGTCCAGAGTCCTGGCATGGCTGCCACCACACCAAGGGCCACAACTGTCAATCACCGGATCGGAGACTGAAGCAGGAAGTTTCTGGGTTTTCCTTCCATCTTTTGCCAGTGCCTCCTGCTGGCAGAATCTGCAGGGAAGACAGCCAGGAAAGCCAGGAGGGAGACCTAGTCCTGGAGGGTGGGTGCAGCAGAGAGAGGAGAGAGAGAGAGAGAGAGAGAGAGAGAGAGAGAGAGAGAGAGAGACTCCCACTGCCAATCCCCGCGAATCTGGCAGTGCCAGGAGCACCTAGGGAGAGAAACAGAGCAGCAGCAGGTGACAGAAGCTTGGGGGGGGGGGTGAAGCCGGCATTACCCAGCGCCACCCTGAATGCAGGAGGGCTGAGGAGGGTCCGCTCTGGCAAAAATTACAAGATGAAGGATGCATGACTGAACACCCTCTGGATTGTAGTAGGAGTCAACTCCAGATTGCGGTGGGCTGAGGAGTGGGAGGTGAGGAAGAAACTGTTGCTGTGTATGCTTCAAGTTTGATAGAGAAAAGAGGGGGAGGGGGAGGCAGTGAGGAAGATCTAATGCAACAATTAAGTAACCCAAGCAATTCATCTTTGTTCACATGGTCTGGTCAGTGCTTCTGAGACATGCCAAACCTGGGCCCTATTTCAAGGCCTCACAGTAGCAACTGTAGCCAAATGCAGAACAAAACAACAGTACGGCTCCGAGTGTGGAACAGCGATGTGTGGTGTGCCTGTTCCTAGGCGTCTGGATGAGGAGCCAGTTTCAGGGCTGGGGACAGTCTGGAGATGGCTTGCACTCTACGGGAGAGACCCAGGGCACACAGCCATCTGCTGCTCTACACAACCGCCTTCTTACAGTTCTGGAGGTGGAACCCAGGGCTCACACACCCTAGACAAGCATTCTATCTGGGAGCCAAAACCCCAGCCACCCACCTGGGATTCTAAACCAGAGTCTGCAAACTTTCTGTGAGGAACAGATAGAAAGCCTCTCTGGCTGCCAGGAAAACCTCTTGAACAAGGCTCAGCTCTGCCCTGCCCTCGCCCCCCACGCTTCTCAGGCCTCTCCTGCTGCTCTCTCCCTCACCGACTGGACCCTCTCAGCTCATCTCTACTGATGGTCCCTGAAGTTCTGTCCTTAACTCTTTTTTATTTATGGGTACTAAAATATGAATTTCACATCATTTCCATGTGTCATGAAACATTCTTGCTTTTTAAAAACAATCATTTTAAAAAATGTGAAACCATTCTTAGCCCGCAGGCTATATGAAAACAGGCTGGCTTTCGCTCACAGGCCCATACTTGCGTGTGGTCAGAATTAAGATGGAAACCCCAAATAAAGTCACCTTTTGGCAAAGCCCTTCTCCCCTTGCACCTAGGAACTGTGGTCAGGGAATACACAGTGTGTCCGGGCAGCAGAGAATTCCGAGATCTTCTGGTCAGCAGAAGAAATTGGGCTCCACGGGAGGGCTTAGGAGCAGGTGGGTCCCACCGGGAGTTACTCAGGCGGGAGGAACCAGACAGAGGGGCCATGTTCTCCACAACCAGGAGCGGCAGGGCTGGGTCACCTTCTTCCATAGGCTACAGTCCTACTATAAATAGAAACACATGCAGCCGCGACCACTCTGCACCGTCACCAACAATCTCCACCGAGGCGTTCCCAGGGAGCCAGCTCCCAAGCCCAGCCTCCCCACCCGCGACAAGCCAATGTGCCTGAAAAGCCGGGGGCCACTGGGTCCCCACTTGTATACTTCTTGAAATCCCTCCCTCTCAACATGAAGTTCCCCAGTGTTTCTGTTCTGCTCATCAGGTGGGCTGCGAGCAGACCACGAATATGACACACTAGGCCCTCTCCCCTACTCGGTCTGCCGTCCCTGGAGGCCCCCCCCAGCCCTTCCCCCTTCCCTGGCAACCCCTTTTCTGTGTGCTTCATGGAGTCCGTGGCTTTTCTTCCAGCGGCTGCTTTGGCTTTTATTTTATTTTGTTTTGTTTTTTTCCTGAGGTAGAGTCTCACTGCAGCTCAGGCGGGCAGGAAACTCACTATGTAGCACATGCTTTGAATTCACATCAATTCTCCTGCCTCGGCCTCTCAAGTGCTGGGATTGTTGTTGGCGTGAGTCACCACACCTGGCTTTAGGAACGCAAGTCCTCTGGTGTTTTCTCTTCAACCTCTGCCCTTCTTGCTGGATGCAATCGCCCTGAACGGAATTTATGGCCTCACTTACTCCCTCAGGGCCGCCACCCATTTGCTGGCATCTTCCAAACTCACCTCTTCCCCTCCGGTTCTGCTCTGGAATTCACCCGGGGCCATTCCACTGCTTGGAGACGCCGGCACTTGAAAGCTGAGTAGCTCCAGTTCTCCGATGTTTTGTCCACAGGGAAGTGTGTTGCTTGTGGAGTAAAAATGCTACCTGTTGGAGATTTAGCTCAGCGGTAGAGCGCTTGCCTAGCAAGTGCAAGGCCCTGGGTTCGATCCTCAGCTCCAGGAAAAAAAAAAAAAAAAAAAAAGATTAAAAAAAATTATTTAAAATACAATTAAAAAAAAAAAAAAGCTACCTGTTAAGTTGACCAGCAAAGCTGGGTGGTGGTGGTGCATGTCTCTTTAGTCCCAGCACTCAGGAGGCAGAGGCAGGTGGATCTCTGTGAGTTCGAGGCCAGCCTGGTTTACAGAGAGAGTTCCAGGACAGCCAGGGCTGTTACACAGAGAAACCCTGTCTCGGAAAACAAAAACAAACAAACAAACAAACAAAAGTTAACTTCAGCAGACACAATAAAACTAAAGACATTTCCAGCATGGAGCTGCCTGGTAAGGCTGTTACTTACAAACAACAGAAACCAATTCTGGAGGCCAGGTATGGTGGTATATTCCAAAAATTCCAGCACTAGGGAAGCCGAGACAGGAAGATAATGAGTTCAAGGGCAGTCTGGGCTAACAGTGAGACACTTCCTCAAAATTGGAACAGAATAGGATAGAGAGGAGAGGGAAAGAGGAGAGGAAGGGAGGGAGAGAAGGAGAGAGAGAGGGAGTGAGGGGGGGGTTAGAGGGGAGGGAGGGAGGGAGGGAGGCACCCCTGGCTGATGTTATTTCGAAGCAGTTACAGGATAGACACTGGCTCAGCTGTCAGATCTGAACAGTTGAGGAAGCAGATACTGGAGAATGAGCACACGGGCCTCGGCAGCCCGCCTAGAACCGTCACGCCTGTGCCACAAAGGCCTGCAGCCTCTTAACTTCCTCACCCCTTCAGAGAGAAGACCCAGCGGGTTCAGCTTGAGCTGGGGTGTCCACCAGGCCATCAGCTGTGGCCAACACACTATCACCCATTCTTTCGGAGAGAAGACCCAGCGGGTTCAGCTTGAGCTGGGGTGTGTCCACCAGGCCATCAGCTGTGGCCAACACACTATCACCCATTCTTTCAGAGAAGACCCAGCAGGTTCAGCTTGAGCTGGGGTGTGTCCACCAGGCCATCAGCTGCGACCAAGTGCACTGTTACCTCCCAGTATTTCTAGAGCTGCTATCAACCAACCTCCTCGATGCAGCTGCCTTCAACACAGCTAACAGCATGGGCTCCAGGCACTCAGGTGAGGCTGACTTTGTGTGCAGCCCCGAGTGGTGGGCCACACCACTAGTCTCAGCACTTGGGAAGCAGAGGCAAAAGGACCACCATGATTAGGGGCAGCATAGTCTATGGAGGAAGTACAGGGAGAGCCTGACCTGTAGGGTGAGGCTGTGCCTCAGGAAATTATGTGTAGCTGGGTGTGGTGGTGCACATCTAGTCTCAGCACTCAAGAGGCAGAGGCAGTCGGATCTCTGGGAGTTCAAGGCCAGCCTGGGCTACTTAGTGAGTGTCACTAATAGGAGTTACTGTTGATTTACTCATTACAATTATATAGAAGTGCTTAAAGCCATTTCTGTAATCATTTCTGAAATGGCTAATTGTTGTGGGATGTTCACCAGAGAAGACTGCTGGGACATGAGTTTAAGCCAACAGAAAGTCATTGTTAGCCAGCTGGGACTACACTGGGTGTTCGGGACCCCAGTGTATCCCTGAACTTTTCTCAGGGTGAGCTTGTTTTTTTTTTTTTTTTTTTTTTTTTTTCTCGAGACAGGGTTTCTCTGTTTTGCTTTGCGCCTTTCTTGGATCTCGCTCTGTAGCCCTGGCTGGTCTCAAACTCACAAAGATCCACCTGGCTCTGCCTCCCAAGTGCTGGGACTAAAGGCGTGCACCCCCACCGCCTGGCTAAACATTTTATTATTATTATTATTATTATTATTATTATTATTATTTTATTTATTATATATACAGTGAGTGTTCAGCCTGCAGGCCAGAAGAGGGCACCAGATCTCTCATTGTAGATGGCTGTGGGCCACTTTGTGAGCCACTATGTGGTTGCTGGGAATTGAACTCAGGACCTCTGGAAGAACAGCCAGTGCTCTTAACCTCTGAGCTCTTAAGCACAAAAACAAAACAACAACAACAAAAAAAACGTTCTGGGTTGACACACTTCAGTTAACAAGAACAGTTAGCCAGAAGCAGAACTGCAGAAGCCAAAAAGCAAGGCTAGTGCATTTAGAGACTTTCCCAGAACTATGGACTGCGATGGGTTAGGTCTCTGTTTTCATTTTTTTCCCGCAGGTGGTGCTAAGTGCTGAGTTTTACAGCCTGAATGGTACGTCCATCATGGAGTCAGTTGTGCTAAGGTCTGGGGCTCTGTTACACTAATCACCTCCCTTTTGATGAAGTTACATCAGTCATGACCCCAAACAGCAAAATAAAGAGCAACTGCCTGACTTCATTAAGACATCTGTGTTCCTATCCAAGAGTTACCATAAGGGGCCAGAGAAGGAAGTTCAACTGCCTTAAAGTTTTTTAAATGCCTCTGGGGAGGAGTGAAGCAAGTATTCTGTTTTACATTATAAGTAACCCCCAGCCACGCTTCACTAACAAACACCAGTCAAGCCTTCCACAGGCAGACAGTTTAGAAGTTGAGCTTTTGTGTGCTCCCTTCCAGCATATTCCAGTTCCTACAGCCCGAGCTCAGGCAATGGCAGAGTAGGTTACACAGTCACTGGTGTCACTAGTGTGGGAGTCACCCCAACAGATTCAACTTCCTCAACCAAGTCCTAGCAACCAACTTCTAACAGCTCTTGAATTTTCTTCCCACGCGCCTAAGTGAGGGTGCTGGGACCAGACCCGGCCAGTGCTACCAAGTACCTTACCGATGAGTTGCATCCCCACCCTCATTCTTTGCTGTTGTTTAAGATTTATAATTTTAAATTATGCATGTGGGCTGTGTGTGTGCAGGTAAAGATGGATACCTATGGCCGAGACATCCAATGCCCTAGAACTGGAGTTACGGGCACTGTGAGTCACCCATGGGGTGCTGGGAGCTGAACTCGGGTCCTCTGCAAGAGCAGCTAGCCTCTCTCAGTGCTGAGTAGTCTCTCCAGCCCTCCGCTTCTCATAAAGCCACCAGGATTCAGTGAGGGGCTCCACCTTAAATACCAAAGCCAAGTCCAGTCACTTCCTAAATGGGGTACTTCGCAGTTAGATTAAGTCCCTGGGGGCT
The DNA here is from genome assembly GCF_903995425.1 of Onychomys torridus. Taxonomy (NCBI): domain Eukaryota; kingdom Metazoa; phylum Chordata; class Mammalia; order Rodentia; family Cricetidae; genus Onychomys; species Onychomys torridus. Next base: position 65,601,603 of record NC_050460.1, on the reverse strand, counting down.
TCACAGTTAGATGAAGTTCCCATTCTGTTATGGCTTGAAAGTGAACTCTTGCATAAACCAAGAGAATCACATTCAAAGTACAGCGTCCACCAAGCGACCGATGACAGAAGGAACCTATCTAATAAAGATGACTACATGAGGCTGGCAGTGCTCACGCGCAGGATGGCGGTGGATCGACTCGATGGATATGGGTATTTCAGTATTCTTGAGGCGTGTCTCTAGCCCACCTTACAAATGTCCTCACCCACTGCATCCACCGACCATTGCCATCCTCTTCCCATCCCGAGTCCTTCCCAAGACTGTCTACTACCATTTTCTCTTTTGTTTTGTTTTGATTGGGACAGGGCCCCTGACTGGAACTCTATGTAGACCAGGCTGGCCGTGAACTCACGTAGATCTGTCTGCTTCTCCTGCCTAAGTGCTGGGATTCAAAGTGTGTGCCCTCTGCCAACTCCTATTTTGTGATGATGTGGTGACCCACTATCTTACTGGGTGAATTCATTATCCTCTATAGACAAGAGAATGGACTCAAAGTGCCTGTTTTAAAGACAGGGTCTCGAGCTGGAGAGATGGCTCAGAGGTTAAGAGAGCCGACTGCTCTTCCAAAGGTCCTGAGTTCAATTCTCAGCACCTACATGGTGGCTCACAACCATCTGTAATGAGATCTGGCACTCTCTTCTGTGAACATAATAAATAAGTAAACAAAATGTTTTTTTTTTTTTTTTTTAAAAAGACAGGGTCTCTAGTAGCTGCAGCTAGCCTCAAACTCAGTAAGTAGCCCAGGCTGGCCTTGAACTCCTGATCTTCTGCCTCCACCTCCCAAGTACTGAGATTAAAGGCAGGTGCCACCATGCCTAGATGGGCTCTTCTGCGGTCCAGGCCAGTGCTGGGGACAATGGGCTCTTTTCTAAATGTAGATAGCTTGACTTACATTATTCTTCTATCTTGTGTATTGAGAATTCTAATTGATCTTAATAGTAAAATCCCGGAGTCAGATATCGGGGTTAATGCTGAAAGATCAGAGACAAAGGAGCTGCCACAGCCACTTCTTAACGCACCAACTCCTCAGCCTGAAAGGGGTAAGCTCCTGTCTCCTCCTGCCTTATATTCCTCTCTACACCCAGTTATATCACTTCCTGTCTCCACCTCCCAAGTACTGGGACCAAAGGCATGAGATCCCAAGTGCTGGGATCCCAGGCTGGCCTCGAACTCACAAAGATCCGACTGGCTCTGCCTCCCGAGTGCTGGGACTAAAGGCATGCGCCACCACTGCCCGGCTTATTTCTCTTCTAGATTGGATCAATCTCATGTAGCCCAAGATGGTCTTGAACTCCTGATCTTCCTGCTTCCTCCTCCAAAGTGCTGGGATCAAAGGTATGTGCCACCACTAATTGGCCTCTATGGTTAACTAGTGGCTAGCTCTGCACTCTGATCTGCAGGCAAGCTTTGTTAGAGCACAAACAAAATATCACCACAGCTTTGTTTGTGCTAGGTTTCTTACTGACCTCCTGTCTCTAAATCCATGGTCACCAAGAAGTAAATATTCCTGTGGATCTATGCACAGCAAAGCTCTCACTCCCTCCTCTGACAGCAGGTGTCTCCCTGTGCCTTTTCCTCCACGTCCCAACTACCTACCTGCTCTGGGATCCCAGAGCCCGGTTCTGATTCTTAGCCCGAACCTGGGAGCACTCAGTACCAGGAAGACTCCTATTTCTCAACTGTCTCAATTTTTTTTTTTTTTTTTTTTCTGTTGCTGTAGCTAAATACCCAGAACTGGGTAGTTTATAAAGGCTAGTAGTTCTGGAGGGCCCCACATGGAAGACAGGAGAGCTCACCTCTGTGACAATGTCATCCCATGTGTCACTAAAATTCCTTCCCCGGGAGAGATGTAAGCAATGTCCACCTCTTCTCCTAAGGCCTCAACAACAAACTGAGAAACTGTCCCATTGACGTTCCCTCTGGGGAGCAAATGAGTGTGCTAGACTCCTTACAGAACACAGGAGGTCACAGAGGGCTTCCTTACAGGGACGTGGGTGCTTCCTCCCGGACCGGCGGTGTCTGGAGAGCCTTTTCCCATCAGGGATGAGGGCTGTAGCTGCATAGCGGAGTCTCTTCTTGTTTCCCCTGGCTGGCTGTATACTCAATCAGAGAGCTGCTGGTTGGTATTCTCATGGCCCTCTTAACCTGGCCACGGTGGGTCACTGTAACAGGTCTTTCTTTGTTGTTTTTTTGTTTGGATTTTTAATTTTATTTGAGACAGTGTTTCTCTGTGTAGCCCTGGCTGTCCTGGATCTCTCTGTAAACCAGGCTGGCCTCAAACTCAAGAGATCCGCCTGGCTCTGCCTCCCGAGTGCTGGTATTAAAGGTGTGCGCCAACTCCCAGGATCCTTCTTTGGACTGCCAGCTCCCAAAAAATGACATGGAGACTTGTTATTAATAATGAAAGCTTGGCTTTAGCTTAGGTTTGTTCCCAACTAACTCTTCAACTTAAATTAACCTGTTTGTATTAATTTATGTTCTGCCATGTGGCTTGTTACTTCTCTTCAGTATCATAGGTCCAACTTCTGTAGTATCTGGTTGGTGAACCCCCTCCCAGTCTCCCCCCTCCCACCCCAGATTCTTTCCCAGAGTTCCTATCTCTGCCTGGAAGTCCCACCTATCCTCTCCTGCCTAGCTATTGGCTGTTCAATCAGAGGGTGCCTTAGGCAGGTGAGGAAGGACAGAGACACATCTCTACAGTGTACAAAAAGATCATCCCAATAGGTCAGTCTACAAGCCCAGCTGGGATAATGCTTTTGAGAGGAGGTACAAGTGACCTCCCCAAGAAAGTAGTTGCTTGGCTTGAAGAATAGTCACTCACAACACTATGATAAACCATGACCCATTAATGAATGAGTTAACCCATCCTCAAGGGTAGCAGAGCCTTCCTGACATACCTCTAGCACCTCACCATCCTTTAATCCCATTGAGATTAAACTCCAATGCAGGAGGGGTTTTGTGGGCAGGGGTGGGGGTATCTTCAAACTAGCCCTAACCTGGTGAGTTCCATGGCCCACCTTCATTTCCTCACATCTGCAGGGTTTCATTTTGCATTTCATCACAACAGGGGGTTCTGTTTGTTTGTTTTGGAGGGTTTTTGAGTCTTCCTGAGCACCCATGTCAAGTGGCTCATATAACTCCCTATAACTCCAGCTCCGAAGGCACCTGCACTCATGGAGATACATCTACACACAGACACATACATAAACACATGATTAAAATTAAGATGATAAATCCTAAGAAAAAAAAATTCCATCTAGGCTGGTGGTACACACCTGTAATTCCAGCATGTGGAGTCAGAGGCAGAAGAAGCAGCTGCACAGTAAGATTGAGGGCAGCCTGGGATACATTGTGTAAAATAAATAAATAAAACAATAATAGTAATAGGTGCTGGAGAGATGATAGATGGTCTTACAGTGGACAGGTGTTCGATTCCTAGCATCCACATGGTGGTTCAACTATCCATAACTCCAGTTTCAAGCCATCTGATATCCTCTTCTGACCTCTGAGAGCACCAAGCATGTATGTAATACACATACATACATGCAGGAAAAACACACATAAAGTGAATAAATATAATTTAAAAAATTTAAATAAGTAAAATTCTAGCTGGGGGCAGTGGTGGCGCATGCCTTTAATCCCAGCACTCGGGAGGCAGATCTCTGTGAGTTCGAAGCCAGCCTGGTCTACAGAGTGAGTTCCAGGCCAGCCAGGGCTACACAGACAAACCCTGTCTTGAAAAACCAAAAAATAAGTGAAGAGTACAATTCCATTTACATCCTGGACCTCTGAATTCATGGCATGTAGCAGCCTAAAGGTTAAAAACTGTTGTGGCTGGGTTTGGTGATGCACACTCCTTTAATCCCAGCACTTGGAAGTCAGAGGCAGGAGGATCTCTGTGTGTTCAAGGCCAGCCTAGTTAGTCTACCAATCTTTAAGCTCCAAGACAGCCAGGGCAAGATAGTGAGATTCTGTCTTAAAATAAAAAGTAAAGCCGGGCGGTGGTGGCACACTCCTTTAGTCCCAGCACTCGGGAGGCAGAGGCAGGCGGATCTCTGTGAGTTCGAGGCCAGACTGGACTACAAAGTAAGTTCCAGGAAAGGCGCAAAGCTACACAGAGAAACCCTATCTCGAAAAAACCAAAAAAAAAAAGTAAAAAGAGGGCGGGGGTATAAGTCAGTGGCAAGGAGTGTCTCCTTAGGATGTGGAAGGTGTTTCAGTCCCAATACTACAAACAGTTATCAGAAACGGAAATCCGAGTTGAGCCTGTCAATCTGCAGTGTTAGTGGGGCCCTGTAGCAGTCAGTGTCAGACTCACTTTCACATTTAGTCACAGAGAACAGGCATCTGAAAGTACATCTGAAAGCATAATCGGGGGTTGTTAAACTGCCAATAAGCCATAGTATTTGTGATTCAGTAAAGAAACACTGTGTAAGGTTCTATCAGAAACCCAGAGTACTGGTTCATCACACATTCCTAGAAATTTGACCATTATATTTTACACTTTATTCGCTTACAAATAATGTATTGTACATGTCAAGGGCTTCCCCAAACTGGCCCCCAAAAGTCCATGTTGCAAAGAGGCTGCAGGATGTCTGTCTGATTCAGGCAGGAGTTGTAGTTACCCACCTGTATTTCCCACACCTGGGAGGTAGACGCATGGTCAGTAATCCTGCTGCTCAGCCCCCCACGGGCACCTCTGCTTCTCCTTGTTCTGATGCTCCATCACGGCTTCCAGCCCCGTCCCCTGTACGAAGCTCTCATCCGAAGCTTAATCCCTGAAGCACAGCTACTTCTTTCCTCCTTCTTAGAAAGTTTATCTCTCTTCCTAGCTAATTCAAACAGCACCTTAAAGATAACTGTCAACCATTCCTCTCCCAATCTTAGAATCAAAACTGTGGATCTGGGTACACCGAATAACACACTATTCAGAAGCAGCATTTAGGGTTCAAATCCCAGCTCTGCAATTTAGCCACAGTCTGATCCTGGACAACTGATTTAACATCTTTTTTCAGTTGTTTCATCTGAAAAATGGAGGTGATGCCAGGCGTGGGTGTTGCTCATCTTTGATCCTGGGACTTGGAGGCAGAGGCAGGTGGATCTTTGCGAGTTCAAGGCCAGCCTGGTCTACACAGAGTTCCAAGCCAGCCAGGGTTACATAGTGAGACCCTGTCTAAGAAACACACACACACACACCCCCATACATATCACCAACACAACAGTCTCCACCTCAGAATGAAGGGGTGACCAAGAAGCAAGGGATCACATGATTTACCATGAAAAGTCAATTGTGAGTCCAAAGAAATCAGCTTAATTTAGCAGTCAAGAGTAGGCACTCTTTGGAGATGTTGACCTTTTGGGTCTTTTGGGTCAAATTAAGGGAAAGCCAATCCCATGTAGAGGGAACCTAGGGGTAAAACACTGAGGCACAAGGTAACATCCCTGAGTGCACACATCTGCCCCATGGGTGGGGTTGAGGGTCGGAGAGGAGTCGGCTGCAGGAAGCAGACCTTTCCCACAAACAGCACTTTAACATGAGAAGCCCTGGGGACTACCAAGTAAGACAGGAGCAGAGCTCTGGTGAAGGAGGCTCACTCTTAGAGCACACGCCAGGAGGGAGCACCCAGAGCAGCACTCTCCAAAACACAGGCTGGGACGAAGCCCAGTGGCAGGACACTGACACAGCAAGGCCTTCTACGAGAGAATCAGTCTATAACCTATAAACTGTGCTGCTTCGTGACATCCACTAACCGTATGTGGCTGCTGAGAACTCAAATGTGGCTAAATTGTATTTAATACTGATCTAAATTCAAGCTGCTACATGGCTACAGGCTACTACACAGGAAAGAGACTTAGTCCAGGTGATGGGGTAGGACAGAGGCGTGATTCCCTGGTTATGTAGGACACAGTAGTGTGTCTCAGTGGGTAGCGAAGGGAGAAAATGCTAAGATTCTGGTGGATTTAAAGCTATGAGAAAGGGCAAGGACAGCGCTCCCCATTCCAGGCCTATGACTCGGAAGCTGCCATGTTTAACCCAGGAGCAGGTCTAGCGCACTGTGCGCCCACGTCATTCTGAGCATGCTCGGGTTATCCAAGCAGGAATTCTTAATGAGTTCTGCTCAAGAGAACTGTCTGAACTAACGGTGGAGTTGAAAGGCTTGTCATTAAAGATGACGGTATGGGTGGAAACCTGTCAAACCCGCAGGCAAGAGCTGCCCAAACGGCTTAAAGGCAGACGGGAGACGGAGCACAGGCAATGCAGAGGGAATCAGAAGTCAAATGAGAACACTCAAGTGGGTCCTGAGGTTGCCAGGCAGGAGGTCCTGGTAAGGTGGCCAGAATCCCACACACAGAAGTTGAATGAACCAGGAAATGAGGAGGGAGCTGGGAAGAGACAAGTCCAGATCCCCGCTGTTGAGAAAGACATTGTGAATGCTTACTGTCAGGGTACAGTATTGAATGGGTGTTCTTTTTGGCTAAGAAACTAAAATAGACAGGCAAAATAACTTTAGGTTAACAGAGAAGGCTGATCAGGTCAAAAGCAATTTCCTTAAACCGAGAACCCCCTGGTAAAATGAGAAACATGCTCCAGTATACACATGGAGAATGCAGGTGGTCTGTCGGTGGGAAGTGGAAATCCAGACCATATTTTGAATGGAAAAAACAAAAAACAAAACCCAAAACGACAGCGCACGCTAGAGATAAAGGTGAGCTTCACTTTTTAAGTCAACCACATTACATATTTAGTTAGCACCCTAAATTTTAATAGGATAAATCTAAGACTGAGAAGAATTAAAGAAACTGGTAAGACTGGCCGCAGAAACTGAGAGCATGGCCAGTGAGTGTCGGGAAAGAATCGTGATTAAAGCAGGCAAAATCTTCGCAGTGGGGGCCTTGCTAAATGGTCTACCTGCACAAGATCAGGGAAGTAACCCGGCGGTAAACTTGGTAGAAGGCAGAGCTCAGGTATCTGCAAGTCTCACCGAGAGCAGTTTAAGGGCAGGGAGAGCCCACAACTCCAGATGTAAACGTCCAATGGGGCGCACCCCACCGCTGCAGGGAGGGGCGCCCCGCAGCGGCGGCCAGGCCCCGCGTGCCCCCGGCGCGGACTCCCGCAGGAGTCGCCAGGCCCCGCCTCAGGCCGGAAGAGCCGACTCCCGCGGCCGCGGTGGCGGGGAAGAGGCCGCGGAGGCAAAGGCCGGGCGCCCCCGCCCCACCCATCGCGCGCTCCCAGGACACCGCGGCGGCCCGGGCAGCCCGCGCCTGCGCACTACGGCTCTCCGCGCGGCCCGCGCCTCCCCTCCCCCAGGCCAGGCACACCCTTTGCGCAGGCGCGCTGTGTGTGTCGGAGGCCGTGGCGGCCATGCTGAACCCGTACCGAGAGGCGAGGGAGGGGGGTGGGGAGGAGGACGCGGGACGGGGGTCGGCCACAGCCGCGCAGGAGGCCGAGAGTTGGGCGAGGCCGCGCGGCCGTCAGCGAGGGCCGGGGTCTCGGGACACGGGCCCGGGCCGCGCCGCCCTTGGGACCCCCCCCCCCCCCGCGCGCGGCCCTGGGGAAACGTTCGGGAGCCCCGCCCTCGCGGCCGCGGCGCCGGCGGGCACGTGACCCGGGCCGGCCAATCCGAGCGCTGCTGACGTGGCTGCGCGGCCCCGATGCCTCCCCCACCCCCAGCGGCCAGGGAAGGGAGGGGCTGGGGGCGCCGCCCCCTCCCCCCACGCCGCCTCGGCTTCCGGGGGGGGTTGACACCCCGGATCCCGTGCTCTCCCCCCCGCCCCCCGGCCGGGCCGAGGGCGACTCTGAAGCTCCCCCCGCCCCACCCCAGCCCAGCCCCAGCCCGCCGTGGCTCCGGGACCCAGGTGAGCCGGGGGCCCCTGGGGCGGGGGCGCCGCCCGTGGTTTCCAGGCCTAAGGCAAAGGTGGGGAGTGGGGAGAATTCTCGGGGTGCAGGGGAGCCTCCGGGGGAGGGGAGGCTTGTCTTTCAAACACCTGGCAGCCAATGGGCGCGTGGACCGGGGCCAGCCCGAGGGCCACCGGGGGTGGGGAGGGGGGGAGGCCGGCCTCGTGCCCGCGTCCCCTAACGAGGGGCCAGGGGGCGAGGCTGCCGGGTCCCCCCTTCCGCCCGTCCCCCGGGGGTGCAGGAGCCAGGTGAGAGGGGGGACGGCGTGGACGGGGGTGGGGGCAGCGCTGCCGAGCCGGCGGGCCCTGGCCGCGAACCGACGGCGGCCCCGGGCGCCGAGCCCGTCCCCGGGGATGGGTGGGTGGTGGGGGGACCCGGCCGGCCGGCGCGCCTCTGGGCGCCCTTGGTCGTGTCGAGGGCAGCGGGCGGGCGAGCCCGCGGCCCAGGGCGCGCTGCAGCGCTGCAGGCCCGGGCGCCGCCGCCGCCGCTCTGTGCGCCTCCCTGCACCGGGACGCGCGGCCCGTGGGGGGCCTGCCGGGCCCACCCGCGTGGGCTCCGCGCCGGGGCGCTGCGGCGTGCTGCAGCCGGGAGCCGGCCTGGCCAGGGCTCCCCGGGACGGCGCCCCCCCCCCTCCCCTCCCCTCCCCCTCCAGTGGCCCGCGCGGGGGAGGGGGCGGGCGGGCAGGGCGACTTCTCCAAACCCCGGAGCGGCCGCAGCCTCCCCGGTGACTCATGCGGGGGGCAGGGAGGGCCGGCCCAGTGACTTTCCGGAATGCCGGGACGGGGCCCGTCCCGCCGCCGCCCCCACCCCACCCCCAGCTGCCCCACCCCCACCCGGGGCCTGCGTCCCGGGTCCCGGCCCGGCGGGCCGCGCGGTGCAGGACCTCGGGGTGGAGGCCGGCCGGGCCTCCGGGGGCAGGAGGGGAGGGGAGCAGCCCGCGAAGGTGCTGTGTCATCGCCCCGCACCGGGCGGGGAGCGCAGGGTCTCGGGTGTCCCCTCGCGGCGCAGAAGACAGGCGCGTGGCCCGCCGCGTCTGAGTGCAGTGATGGAGGTTCGAGGCCGAGGGCTGACGCGGAGGGCGGGTGGCCTGGCCCGGTGGAGCCGGGGTCCGGGGAGGGGAGCCTGCCCTACAGCCCCTCGCCCACCCTTCGCTCCCCCTGCCCCGGGGGCGCGGCCCGGAGTCGCCCGGCCGTCTGACCTTGGGCTCTGGCTTGTTCACCCCTACATGAGTCTCGGGTTCCCGGAGTCCCGTAGACGGGGGAGGGGCGGGGGCCAGCCCGCTCCCAAAATGGCTCCTGCCCCTCCTCGGAGGCGCCGGCTGGGGGAGGGGAGGGAGGGGGAGGGCTGCAGAGCGCCGCCGCCGCCGCCTCCTCGGCTCGCCCTCCTCCCTGGCGCTGACCGGTGGCACGGGCGCTCCGTGGGGAGGATCCCCGGCCCGCGGGGGCCGCGGAGACGGGACCGAGGAGCGGCGCGCTGCTGCCGTCCCCGCGCGGCGCCGGGGCCGGGCCGAGGTAGGTTCTCAGGGCAGGTGGACGGACGCCCCGAGCGTGGTGTGCGGCAGGCGGGGGCGTGGGGAGCCGGAGTGGGCAGAGGCCGGGCCCCGGGGCTCGCTAGCCGCGCACCCGCGGGGTGGCCCTGCTGTTGTGCGCTTGGTGTTTACAGCGGTTCTCGGCCTTCGTCCTGGTGCCTTTGCATCGGCGGAGGCCAGGTGAGCCGTGCACGCTCCGGAGTCGTGTGTTGTTGGGTCATGGAGCCTAGCAACGTTAGCCTGCGTCGCGGGGGTGCGGGGGAGCGCCCAGACTCGGCTCCCGGGAAGCAGGCCGCGGCTGCTAAGATGGCGTCTGTCTTCCTCATTTCAGAGTCTCGGCTGCGGCGGCCTCACTGCCAACACCACCCTCCCGCCGGCCCCGCCCGCGCGAGCCCGCCCGCGCCGCCGCCCCCGCCGATGGAGGAGGTACGAATGGCGCGACCGGCCCGCCGCGGGCCGTCGGCGGCTGCCCGGTGCCTGCAAGCCCCGGAGGACTCCGTGGGACCCGCAGATGGGGAGAGGCTCGCAGGCCCCGGGGAGATGGCGCCTGCACGCCCTTCGGCCTCCTCCTCCTCCTCCCGGGACTCGCCGAGCCCCCGCGCAGCCAATCGGCTAGGAGACATGGCGGGCGGCCCCTTCGCCTGGGCGCTCTGCGGCACTCTGCCGGGCCATGGACGCCGTGGAAGTGGAGCTCGTGACGTCACCCTTTAAGCGGACCAATAGGAAAAGCTCCCGCGAAGAGGCGGTCCTGCCTCCTAGGCTTCGCCTCTTCACGCGCGTGAGCGAGCGAGCACGCGCAGAGGGGGCGGGGGCAGTCGCGAGCAGGGTGGCGCGCATGAGCAGCAAAGCTCCGCCCCTCCGGCTATATATAAAGCGCTGGCGCGGGGCTCGGCGGCGCCATTTCGTGCTGGAGTGGAGCAGCCTCTAGGACGAGCTGGAGGAGCCTGCCTAGCGATCAGAGCCTTCGGGGGCCGCCAATACAATCCACGTCCATCCGCTTGGAAATGGCCTCCGTCTCCGCCTATGGCCGGCCCCGGCGGACAGTGCAGACCCCATAGAAGCCCCTGCAGCTCCCCTTTTCCGGGCCCCGCCCAGTTCTCGGAGTCCGTCCACCCTCTACTCCGCCCTCAAGAGGATTTCAAAGATGGAGGCGGCGGCTCTCTGAAACCCCTTTTGGTGTTCATCCGCCCCCATCGGAGATCTGACGCGGTTTTCGTTGCCCCCGGCGGCCGGGGCAGGAAGCGGGGACCCCTGTAGACCGGCGGCGGGCGGAATTGACGACGGAGTCCAGGATCGGGCACGGTCGGGGTTTGCAGACGACGTTCTCCCGTGGCTCGCCGGCCGGCAGAGGCCGCCGCCATTTTCCTGCTGTCGCCGCCTGCGGAGCGCGCCAAGCTGCCGGCGTCGTGCGGAGGGCGGCGCAGGAGACCGCGTTCGCGCCGGCCCGCGGCGAGGCCGCCGTCTGGAGGGCCAAGGGCAGCGGCCTCACCCCCCACTCCCCGGGTTATGCCTGGCCCGGCGGTGAGGGGAGCCGAGGCCACCCGGACTGGACGCAGCTGAGCGGCGGCGGCGGTTCCCCGAGGTCAAGATGCTGCAGAACGTGACTCCCCACAAGTACGTCTCCGCCGGCCGGGCGGGCGGGCGGGGAGGGGGCCGGGGCGGCGTTCGGGGGCGGCGGGCGCGGCGCGCTTCCGCGCCGCAGCTGTTGACGCGAGCTCGCGGAGGGGCCGCGGCGGTTTTGAAGCGGTGGCGGCGGCCCAGGTACTGCGTCTGAGCGGCCTGTCGGTCTCCGCGGCGCCGGGGCCCCGTCGGCCCGGCGAGCCTGCACCGCGGGGCGGGGGAGCTGCGCACCGGCAGCCTGGATTTGTCATCGTGTTTGTGGGGGGTCTCGGCCACAGCAGTGTCGGCAGGGTTGCCATGGTGACAGCTGGAGGGTTGGCGAGCGGAGGTTCCCACGGAGTATAGAGGATCCCTCCCAAGGCTGGGCTCTGGGTTTGCCTTTGAGCGTCTGCTCCTTTGGCGACGGTGGGTGTGTTTGCATAGCGCGGAGCGAGGACTCGGGCCCGTTCACCTGCAGATGTAAACAATGAGATCTGGGGCTGTCTCGGGAAGCACCTGGTCTGAGGACCACCACGGGGAGCCTAGATGAGAGCCACGGTTGGCCTGTGCGCTCTCCTACCTGGCAGTTGCTAGCGACACTGTTGTGTGGCGGGGCTAGTATCGAAATTTGGACTTGCTGACCTTGACTGGAGGATGTGTGTTGAAGGGGACTTTTAGAGGATACTTTTGTAGGTCTGGGAGCTACTGTTGAAAGGAGTCTGACAGATGGTTGCTGGTCTTACTTTGGGTTAGGGTTACTTTTTGTCTGATTCCTACTGTGGCCTTAACTCAAGATTTTGAAAGATGCCAAGATGAATCCTTAGATTTTTGTGAAGTTTATTCCCACCCCCTTTTTTCCTCTTCACTGGCTTCTCTGTCTCAACCACCATGGCAACCATTAAGTCCCTAGCGCTTTCTTAGCTCCACCCATTTTTGCTTTAGATTCCTCCCCAAAAGGCTGGAGTTGTCATGTGACATCTTGGGGGTTTATTTATTTTAACCAAGCAGCTCATTGAACTCGAGGAAGTAGGAGCTAGATGAAGATGGGCAACCAACTGCTGTTGAGTTTAGTTGATTTCTGGTTGCGATTCATTTTCATGTGGACCTCATGACAGCCAAAGCCTGAGTTTATAGGGTTGCTTAGTGCAAGTTTGCAACTTTCTTTGATCTTTCACGTTATTACCACATCTAATTCCGGCTTCCCCTTTCTGCAGGCTCCCTGGGGAAGGGAATGCAGGGTTACTGGGGCTGGGCCCAGAGGCAGCAGCACCAGGGAAAAGGATTCGAAAGCCTTCTTTGTTGTATGAGGGATTCGAGAGCCCCACAATGGCTTCTGTACCAGCTTTACAACTGACCCCCGCCAACCCACCACCCCCTGAGGTGTCCAATCCTAAAAAGCCAGGACGGGTGACGAACCAGCTGCAGTACCTGCACAAGGTGGTGATGAAGGCGCTCTGGAAGCACCAGTTTGCATGGCCGTTCCGGCAGCCTGTGGATGCTGTGAAGCTGGGTCTGCCGGTGAGTGAGAGCCTGGATTGGGGGCAGGTATGGGGGTGAGCAGGAACGTGTGACTGGGGGTGTGGGCTCCTAGTGTAGGTGCTGCGGCCCCTAGGGAGTTCCCATTCTCTTTAGGGCAAATAGCCACCAGAGTTCTGGATTCTTGGTCCTTTGTGCTTGTTATCTCTATCTTGGCATCTCTCGTTTTGCCCTCCATGTGTCCCTTCCTTAACTTTTGTGCCCTGGCTCCATTTTACAGATTCCCACCCCTGGTTGGGAGAGGACCACGGTGGCCAAAATTCTTAGCTTCTTCCTTTCCCTCATGCAGCCCATGGATAGCCATCCCCAGAGGTAATGTCACAGGATGGGAAGCGTCCAGAGTGGGCGGGAGGTGGGTGGCTAGAGCAAGGTCAGGGACCTCCTAGTGGGAGTTTAAAGAAAACCTTACTCTTAATTTTTCCTCACCCATAGTTCGATTGGGGCCGCAGTGTGGGGAGTACTCCCTTAGTGGCTAGGGTGTGCGTGCGGGTGTATGTCTTTCCTGTCAGTGGTTGCCCTAGCAGAGGCATTTCTTGTGGCTCTGACCTAGCTTCTCTCTCTGTAGGATTATCACAAAATTATAAAACAGCCTATGGACATGGGTACTATCAAGAGGAGACTTGAAAACAACTACTACTGGGCTGCCTCGGAATGTATGCAAGACTTTAATACAATGTTTACCAACTGTTATATTTATAACAAGGTAAGGTTTTTGGCTTTTTAAAGTTTTTTTTTTTTTAAACTCATACTAGCTAGTGAGAAGCAATGCTGTTTCTGGTAGTTTTTAGTTTTAGCACTACTAGAAATGCTATCCAGCTAGTCATGGTCTAAAGAGCCTGACCTCCAAATGCTGCGATAGACAGATGAGTGCTCCTCTGATTAAAGGTTATTTAAGTAGAGCACGGTTCATATTTGGGGATGGTGGCCCTGTTTCTCAGAAAGCTCCAGAGGCCTGAGAAGCGCAGGATCTGTAACTCTTCTGCTGTTGTGTTTTCCAGTGGTGGCAGGTCAGTCAGTGACAGGAACTGGAGGGGAGGGATGCCCTGGGCCTGGGGATAACATACCACGGGAATTGACCCTGTGTGTGTGTGTGTGTTCGTTTGTGTTCCTGCAGCCCACCGATGACATTGTCCTCATGGCTCAGACACTGGAAAAGATCTTCTTACAGAAAGTGGCCTCAATGCCACAAGAGGAACAAGAGCTTGTGGTGACCATCCCTAAAAACAGCCATAAGAAGGGGGCCAAGTTAGCAGGTAGGAAGAGGTGGAGCTGGAGGGTGGCCTAAAGAGGAGAAAGCTGTGCTGGTGATCTGCAGACAAGAATGATTCAAACCTACACTGCTGTTTTCTCTTCCTAGCACTCCAGGGCAGTATTACCAGTGCCCATCAGGTGCCTGCTGTTTCTTCTGTGTCTCATACAGCCCTGTATACACCACCGCCTGAAATACCCACCACTGTCCTCAACATTCCCCACCCATCGGTCATCTCTTCTCCCCTTCTTAAGTCCCTGCACTCTGCTGGACCCCCGCTCCTCGCTGTGTCAGCCGCTCCTCCAGCTCAGCCCCTTGCCAAGGTAGTAGAGGATGGTTTGGGGTGCCTGGGAGGAAAAGGTGTTGATCGAAATGGACCCAGAGTGACCCCTCCCCCTACCTTTCTGCAGAAAAAAGGCGTTAAACGGAAAGCAGACACCACCACCCCCACACCGACAGCCATCCTGGCTCCTGGCTCCCCAGCCAGTCCTCCTGGGAGTCTTGAGCCCAAGGCAGCACGGCTTCCTCCTATGCGCAGAGAGAGCGGCCGCCCGATCAAACCCCCGCGGAAGGACTTGCCTGACTCGCAGCAGCAACACCAGAGCTCTAAGAAAGGGAAACTGTCGGAGCAGCTGAAGCACTGCAACGGCATTCTGAAGGAGCTGCTCTCTAAGAAGCACGCTGCCTACGCCTGGCCTTTCTATAAGCCAGTGGACGCTTCTGCTCTGGGCCTTCACGATTACCATGACATCATCAAGCACCCCATGGACCTCAGCACTGTCAAGGTACCCACTGCATGGGGCAGATGGGTGCTCAGGCAGTGATGCATGTAGTAGTAGATTTTCATTCTGGGTGTCTTGTTTTTTAAAATTGTACAAGGCAGCAAAGGTCAAATACTTTGAAGTCCTTGTTTTTTACGGTAAGGACAAGATTTCAGCAGTACTAAGAGTTGGGCTAGGGAAGATGTGATGTGGGAGAGATGGCCTTGGTCACTTAGAAATGTTTTTTTCTAGACATAGATATCTCTTCAAACCTACCCCAAATACTTGGACTTCAAACTTGAACCCCAGGGCACAGATCCTTAAGGTCATCCCCACTTGTTCCAAGAGAGGGCTGCTCTTGAGTCGGGTTGGCAGGGAAAGATGAGTCTCTGCCTGTGCAGCTTCTCATGCTGCCTCCCTCTGCAGCGGAAGATGGAGAATCGCGACTACCGGGACGCACAGGAGTTCGCTGCTGATGTGCGGCTCATGTTCTCCAACTGCTACAAGTACAATCCTCCTGACCACGATGTTGTGGCCATGGCACGCAAGTTACAGGTGAGTGTACACCTTGAAATTTACACAGTGTCACGGCGTAGGGAGAGGTTTAATTTGTGCTGAGCATTCAGAACATGGAAGCCTTTCTTTCCCATTCTTTATCCTGAGTTGGAGCTAGTGTGCTGGGTGGCTGGGCGTTAACCACAGTTGTGAATCCACCTATCTTCCTAGGATGTGTTTGAGTTCCGCTATGCCAAGATGCCAGATGAGCCACTGGAACCAGGGCCTTTGCCAGTCTCTACCGCCTTGCCTCCTGGGTTGGCCAAATCATCTTCAGAGTCCTCAAGTGAGGGAAGTAGCAGCGAGAGTTCCTCTGAGGAAGAGGAGGAGGAGGATGAGGAAGATGAAGAGGAGGAGAGTGAAAGCTCAGACTCTGAGGAGGAGAGGGCTCATCGCCTGGCAGAGCTGCAGGAACAGGTATCTATCTCACTAACTAGGCTTCGGGCTTTAATTGGGTAAAAACCACAGTGCTCCCAATTGTGTCTCTTGCTCTTGATTTCCTGTTTTGTCTTTTTCTTGCTGTGTAGCTTCGGGCAGTACACGAACAACTGGCTGCCCTATCCCAGGGCCCAATATCTAAGCCCAAGCGGAAGAGAGAGAAAAAGGAAAAGAAGAAGAAAAGGAAGGCAGAGAAACATCGGGGTCGAGTTGGGATCGATGAAGATGATAAGGGGCCTCGGGCACCTCGCACACTTCAGCCCAAGAAATCGAAGAAAGCGGGTGGGGGTGCCAGTGCTGCTGTGCTAGGCCACCCTGGCTTTGGAACTTCAGGAGGAAGTAGCAACAAGTAAGTATTTGGACTGTCTTAGGGTGTTGTCTAGTCAGCTCTGCTCTAGTGAACTCACCAGCGATTGTTTTGTTTTGTTTTTCTATTGCCCATAGGCTGCCTAAAAAGGCCCAGAAGGCAGCCCCACCTGTCCTGCCCGTGGGTTACGACTCAGAGGAGGAAGAAGAAAGCAGGCCCATGAGTTACGATGAAAAGAGGCAGTTAAGCCTGGATATCAATAAATTACCTGGGGAGAAGCTGGGTCGAGTTGTACATATCATCCAAGCCAGGGAACCCTCTTTACGTGACTCCAATCCAGAGGAAATCGAGATTGATTTTGAAACACTCAAGCCATCCACACTTAGAGAGCTTGAGCGATACGTTTTATCCTGCCTTCGAAAGAAACCACGGAAGCCCTATAGTGAGTATACCACGGCTCCACAGAAGTTGTGAGGACAGCAGAGAAGGAAGGTGTGGGGCAGTGTTGAAGGTGGGCTCCCTCAGTTTAGGAATGGAACTTTGGCGGTCTTGGATAAGTGAAGGAGGAGGCAGGGTTGTGTAGTGAACCCTCTGACATTCTTCCCTCTCTAGCTATTAAGAAACCTGTGGGGAAGACAAAGGAAGAGCTAGCTCTGGAGAAGAAGCGGGAACTAGAGAAGCGGTTGCAAGACGTCAGTGGACAGCTTAACTCCACCAAAAAACCTCCCAAGAAAGGTGAGTGTTTCAGACTGCTGACATTGTGCAGCCTCCCCTCTCCTTAGGTTGAACCCTGGCTAGCCCACCTTGGGACTGCTCCTCAAGTGTCTGTGGACCTCATTAACCTTCAACCTTGTTGTGCAGCGAGTGAGAAAACAGAGTCATCTGCACAGCAAGTCGCCGTGTCCCGGCTCAGCGCTTCCAGCTCCAGCTCCGACTCCAGCTCCTCGTCCTCATCCTCCTCATCTTCAGACACCAGCGATTCAGACTCGGGCTAAGGGGCCAGGCCAGATGGGGCAGGAAGGCTCCGCAGGACCGGACCCCTGTACCACCCTTCCCCACCTCTTCCCCCTTGCTGTGACACTTGTTCATCTCACCCCCCTCCATAGGAGAGCTGGCTCTACAGTGGGGAGGAATGAATGCAGGGACATGGACAAGACAAGACTGACTGCCGAGCCCTGTTGGGAACCACCTCTGGGGTGTAGTGTCCCTGTTCAGGATGATGGGGTGGGGCAAGGGTATGGGTGGGAGTGGGCATAGGCCTGGCACAAGGCCACCTGAGGCCGTAGCTGTCCTGTTCACTTCTAAGGGCCCTGTTTTGAGGTTTTAATTTATTTAAGCTAGGTAAGGCTGTGAGGGGGAGCACTGCGGCCCTCCCTCCAGCCTCCATGGGGAGGGAAGAAGAGGGAGCTCCTTTTTTTACGTTGACTTTTTTTTCTACTCTTCCCTTTTCCTTCCACTCCATTTGGGGCCTGGGGATTTTAGTCACCTCTCCATTTGGCCTCCCGGACTATCTTTTCTTTCTCTTGATTCTAACTTGTAAATAAAGAAAATATTATTGAAGTTTTGAGTTATCTTAGATTTGTTTCTGAGTTCAAAGTGGTTCAGAAGGAATAAGATTGTCTTGTTTGTACTAAGTCTTAATACTTGGTGCTGAGAGGATTGTTGTGTTTGAGGTGTGCTGGGCACTACCATTAGCTGGAACCCCCAATTAGCCCCTTTGTCTATCTTTGGAATGCTAGGAATTGAACCAAATCTTGTTCATGCTGAGCAAGGACTGGCACTGAGCAGGTCCCTGTCTGCTGCTGTCTGTAGTAAATGTCATTGAGCTCATAGGTGAGGGCATTCTTACTTGGCATAGATGACTCATTCACACCTTGACAGTTTAAAACTAGATAAGGTAGGCCGGGAAAGGCTTTAACACTGTCTTCTAAACAGAACGAGCACTGGGGTGGTGTCGTTGAGCAGGCCCTTTTGACTAGGTTATAAGGCAATTCTGACTGCCTCATTGGGTTTTGCTGAGCTGGCCTCACCTTCTAATTTTGATGTGTTTCTAGTCCATAGTCCCAAGCTGAGGAGCTGTTGTGTGGCCTCTGGAATGGGCTCCAGCAACAGTTTGCAGATGCTCAGGGTGGAGGTGGTGGAGAAAAACAGCAGTGGTTAGTTACAGCTTGTAGGAGGAAAACCAACTATAGTAAAGTTAGCCAATGAGAAAGCTCTGGTGGCTTTATTCCTGTTGAATCGTAAGTCAGGAGTTCTGCGTAGTGATGATGAGAATTTTACTTGGTAAATAGGACAAAGAATTTCAGTTGAATTTGTGAAGAGAGGGTAGAATTTAAGGTTTAAAACAGTTTGGGGGAAGGCTAGAAATGGCTTGTTGGTGCCTTCATTCCCCTACTCTGCTCGTAGACTGTAGTGTAGGTTAAAATGAACCCCAGTCTGGAGAGATGGCTCAGCAGTTAAGAAGAGCATTGACTACTGTCCAGAGGTCCTGAGTTCAATTTCCAACAACCATCTGAAATGGGATCTGGTGCCATTCTGGCCTGCAGGGATGCGTGCAGACAGAATACTGTATACATAATTTTTTTTTTTTTTTTTTTAAAGACGGTTTCTCTGCATAGCTTTGGATGGAGCCTTTCCGGGGTCTCTAGCCCAGGCTGGTCTCGAACTCAGAGATCCACCTGCCTCTGCCTCACGAGGGCTGGGATTAAAGGTGTGCACCACCATCGCCCAGCAATAAGCCTTATAAAAATAAGAAAAAAACTGAACCCCAACCACCTTGAAGTGCTTAGAACAGAGCTAATAAAGGGCTCCAACCCTGTGCTGCAGTGTTGGAGTTTGGGGTCAGTTTATCTCCTGATGAACATTACCTTCCTGACTGGTTAAAGGTCCTGCTCTGCCTCAGATGTCATGTGTCAGGACTTCATCTTGTTTCTAAAGCACTTGCCCTAGATGTGGGGGGCAGGAGGGGCATATTTACTTCCTTAGGCTGCTGCTGCTGCTGCTCTGGATTCAGCCTGGCACTGGGAGGGAGGGGTGAGTGCTTGCTGTCCCTAGATCCCAGTCCTGCCTTCCTGGTCTGCACAGGAAAACCTCATGACAAGGGCCAGAGATGGTTGGAATTGCTAGTGCAGACTAAAGGGCAGGTTGGCCTGAAGGGGAAGGTGGGTGTGAGGGTGGCTGGGGTGGGGGAGGAGGAACTGATGTCCAGAGTCTCACAAAGGCCCAGCATACTCGCCTGCAGCACTATGAGCCTGTTGCCAGTGTATACACAGGACAGGGTAACAGACGGCTGTAAACAAGATGTAAGGGGTGATGGCTTTTTATGGCAGAAGAGCAGCCATAGTCCTAAAGCAGCGGAAGTGAAAGGGAAGTGATTGTCCACATTGCCAGAATGGGAGCTCAGTAAAGACAGGCAGTAGCTAAGGCCAGTGCTTAGGGTTTGCATCTTTCTCCTAAATACTCATAGTTCACAGGGAGCACTGATTGTGTGCCAAGTACTGTGCCCAAAACAGTTTGGTCATCATGGTAACCTTACGTGAGTCTGTAATCTTTCCCCAAGTCAACTCAGTGGAGGTAAGGTTTGATAGGGCAGCCTGGCTTCAGCATTGACATTGATAGACACTGCATTGGGCTTACTGCTGTGCACTGAAAGTGAGCTAGGAGATGGTAAATCCCAGCTACTAAGGTAGAGGCTGCAGGTCAAAGCTAATTTCACGACATTAGAACAGCATATGTAGGTAGAAAAGCTCCAGCAGTTTGAGGGGACACCAGACTGGCAGGTTGAATGGCATATAGAAGAGGCAGGCCTGAGGTACTTACCTGAGACTACAGGATTTTTGGTGCCATCTGTTGGCCATGCCTGTGACTTCCATTTGGATTTTTCATCAGTAGGTTCTTGCTCCCGTTTCATACCCTTTAGCTTTTGGCAGGATCCTTGGTGCTCTCATGCTGTGGCCGTAGACTTTGCCTTACCTGTGCGAAAAGAAGTCCCTTGTGAAACCTTGCACAATGCTCAGGATTTCTGAGCAACTACCCAGTCTGTCTCTAGACCTTACAGTAGAGCTCCAACTGCCTGATGGTACTGTGCATAGGGCTGCTAACACTCAACATGTCCAGAAAGACCTGCTTTCCAAAAATGTCCTCTTGATATGTTGAGCCCTCACCCCTGCTCCTCATGTGGCTAGGCTGGGTCTGTAATAAACAGATCCACATGTTTGCACACAGGAGCACCTCTGTCAGTTAATCCTAGGGGAGGTACTCATCCTGTGAGCTGGAGCATGGTGGTCCCGCCTATCTCCTCCTTTCCTGATAGGCCGGGCCTTGCTCATCCAAGATATCCAGCTGTAAACCCAGTCTCATCTCCTTCATTCCTGCCATGCCAATCTGTCTTCTCTTCCTGGGATACCAAACCTGTCATTTCAACATGGTCAAAACAATTCCCCACCTTCCCTAGTTAGACGTAAACCAGACTATAGACTTTAAGTGCTTTTGGTCCGTGTGGCATGTAAATACAGTAAGTATTCCTCCTATTTGCCAAGTGAGAATGTCCTCGAACAGTGTGATGCTTTGGGAAGTAATTGGGGGAGGGGTAGTATTAAACCCTGTTCTTTATAACAGGATCTCTGCTATGGACACAGGGCTGGCCCTGAGTTTGTGCTGATGTTCCTTTCTCATGAGCTGGAACAAAATGCTGCGGTTAGCTGCAGCTGTCACACCTCGGAATGAACTGCTAGATCCAACATGAGTCAGTGCTGTTCATTTATGAAATAGTTCTGTAATATTAGTTCTGGAGCTGACTGGCTTTTCCTGAAAAGGTGGATTGTGGAGAGGGCACCTGCAAGAATGGCCATCTCCTTGTCCTATCTGGTTTCTGATGCACGATTAATACTGAACAGAAGACATCCTCTCCCTGGTTTGAAAGGAATTTTAATTCAGGGTGTTTTCAGGTTTTTGAGTTGTCTTATTTGCATTCAGCTGAGATACAGCCACACAGGACTGAGAGCTGGAGCAGCATGTCTGGCATCTTTACCAGTGATAAAATGATGGCTAATCCTTCCAAATCCATTGCTACCTAAAATATAAGGCTTTCCTGGAGGGGGGGGGGGGCTCCTTTGAGATTTCTGTAGCTTAGGATGGCCTCAGATTCCTGGGTCCTCCTCCCACTTCCCAAGTGCAAGTGTAGGATCACACGTGTGCCACTCAGTCCTATATTCCTGATTTGAGGAGCATAATGCTCATCAGTGTCTGTGGTTCTCGCATCCGGTTGTGCCTGTGACTTTCCAAATAAACCCTCCTTATCCAAGTCCCCGATGTCAGATCCGTGTGCCAGTCCTGAGATTGTCCCTAAACATCTGCTTACGTACACTGCACTTTGCTCTGGACCTGTTCTCACCAAGTGGCCTTAGTCACAGATCTGTTGCGGACTCCATCACCTGCCCCTCAGGCTAACCTCAGCACAGCAGAGCCCGACTGTGATCTCCCCAATGTCTTCCCAGCTGAGTGTCCAAGAGGAAACTCAGGGCCAGGGTCAGACACTGGTTCAGAGAGCAGCCGTGTAGTGGAGGGCGAGGGTAGTTAATGCAGCAGCAGGCAGGAGGAAGGCTCCTGTCCTCATCATCAGTGTGCAGTGAGATCACAACAAAGGGTGGTGTGTCCAGGAAGCTGGGTGGCAGAGAAAGCTCTAACAGTGCTGTTGCTAGGTATTTTGTCGGGTAGGGGAGACCGGGGGTTGATCTATAGCCTCGTGTGTTCTAGAAAAGAGCTACCACTGACCTTCAGCCCTAGTTTATTTTGGAGCAGGGTCTCAGTAAATTTCCCAGGCTGTCCTTGAACTTGTGATTCTACTACCCCTGTCTCCCCAGTAGCTGGAATTACAGACCTGGCCACCAGGCCTGTGGTGCTCACTTTCTCTATAGCTAACCTCATTGATTGTGCATTGCAGGCCCACTTTAGAGATGAGGGGATGCCTACTTCAGTGGGTAAGACAGGATGAGACTGACTTCAAAGTTATGTTCTGTATCAGAACTTTCTGGTGATGCTCTAGATATGAACAAACACTTAGACAAGGCAATTGGAAAAAACACCGGGATTCAGGGTAGGGGAGGTTGTGAGGTGGTATGGGGGCTAGAGAGACACACAGTCCACCCTTTTATGTATGTGTATATAATTTAAAATTATATTCATGTGGGGGTGGGGGTTGGTGGAGGTTGGAAGACTTACTTGCAGGAATCGGTTTTCCATGTGTGGGTCCCAGAGATAAAGGTAGCAGACTTGGCAGCTTTACCTTCATGCACCATCCCGCCAGCCCTCTGTAAACACACGGTTTACCAACAAGTGTTGTGTGTGGTCAGGATTTTTCACTAAGCCCAGTGAACTGGATTTAGCTAACAAGCTGTTAAGAAGCGGGAAGGCACAAACAGAAAGAGCCCCTTGATGCTTCTGCCCAGCTATAGGACAAGCTGGACAGAGTTAGGAGTCCCAGTAAGATTTGGGGAACATTGTGTCTTTGCTATTATTTTTTAATCCTGTTGGTTTTCTAGTTGGAATTGACAATATAAATCTCAAACATAGAAAAGGAATTAGGCCAGGCGGTGGTGGCACACATCTTTAATCCCAGCACTTGGGAGGCAGATCTTTGTAAGTTTGAGGCCACCCTGGTCTACAGAGCTAATTCCAGGACAGCCAAGGATATACAAAGAAACCCTGTCTTGAAAAACCAAACCAAACAAACTAGAAGAAACAAAGAAAAGGAATTAGAAGTTAGTTGCAGAAAAAAATGATTTGATGTGTATATCTAATATCTAATGGAATTAAACGTGTTTCCTCCTGATTAAGGCAAAAGAATAAAATTATTACGAAATAGCTAAAATCAACATCATATGTCTTCCCCCCCAATTTATCTCTAATGAGAGCTTACATAAATTAAGAGTCTAGACAGAGTTCAAAATGGTTATAAATCTACTCATGGATTTAAAGGTCAGGACTGAACTGGTGAATGAATTCCCAGGGAACATAAACAACCGAATAGTCAATTAGGAAATGAGAACAAATCACTAGAAAAACACTGAAGGAAAAAACGAAGTGGCATGAAATCGACATTTCAGCAAGTCAGAAGCCCAGTGGGAAGGCTCACACAGGACAGGACACCAGCTTTGAACATTCAGCAGAGGGTTTTTTCCATCAAGGAAATGATAAATGTTGAGAAACACCTCAGTGGAATGTGTGAGATCTTTGGGACACCATGAAAAGACCTAAAGTGTGGATATGGAGGAGAATTCCATGCCAAAAGCATAGAAAATAAATTCAACAAAATCTAAAAGAAAATCCCCAGCTCTGAGGAAAAAGATCCCCATTCAGATACAACAGAACACCAAATAAATGAGAAAAGAAACTCCTATGTCAGTGTAGTCAAATCACTAAATAGACCACAGAATGAATATTGAGAGCTGGAAGAGAGATGGGTCACACCACACACTGTCAGAATAACAGCTGATTTCTTTTCCAATGGTGGTAAAGCCAGAATGTCTCAGGACATTGTGAGAAACCGCAGCTGCCAACCTAGACGACTATACCAAGCGAAATTACAATGGAGGAGAGAATGAAACAGCCCCCGTTAAAAACAGGCTAAAGGAATTTATGAGTACACAGCCAGCTCTACAGAGGGCATCTAAGAGGCCACGGTGCCCTGCTAAGAACACAGCCTACAGAGCCAACTAAGTAGGACTGCAGCAACCATCCTGGACCCTATATGGGTCTGAGCTAGGTCCTCTGCCTATACATTACGGCTGCATAGCTTGGTGTTCCTAACAGTGGGGTTATCTGATGTTTTTTTTTTTCTTTTTTTTCCTTTTTGGCCTGTGTTTAGGACCCTTCTCCTACTGGATTGCTTCATCCAGCGGTGACGTGAGGGTTTGTGCCTAGTTTTATTGTGATATCCCTGGGAGGCCTGTTTTTTCTTTTTTCTTTTTTCTTTTTTTTAAGGGAAATGGAGGAGGAGTGGATGGGGGAGAACGGCAAGGGGCGGGCGGGAGAGGAGAGTGGAGGTAGAGGAAACTTGGTCTGGATGTAATGTATATAAAGGATTAAAAAGGGGCTGGGGATTTAGCTCAGTGCACAAGGCACTGGGTTCGATCCTCAGCTCCACATTAAGGAAAAAAAAAAAAGATGATAACGCCCTTAACACTGGTTAAATGAGGATTAGGAAACATTGTACACAGCAAAATGACATCTGGTGTACACCTTTAAATAACTGGATATTATGGTCTCGGTTCTCCAGTCAAAAGACACGGACTAGCAGAGGGATCCAAACACAGGAGCTCCTCCCACTTTGCTGCCTCCAAGGAACACACCCCAGCGTCAAGGATGAAGGATAGGCATGGCTACCCCAAGCAAAGAGCCCGGAAGCCGGCTTGAGTTGCTAATCTGACAAGACAGAGTTCAAACTAAACTCATCAGAAGAGATGAGGACGTTACAGGCATACATGCAGGCAGAACATTGTATACATAATAAATAAATAAATCTTAAAAAAGGAAAGAAAGAAAAAAGAAAAAGTCACATAGAAAACCACTTTATGGGTGGGGTGTGGTGGCTCATGCCTTTAATCCCACCACTTAGGAGGCAGAGGTAGGATCTCTGTGAGTTCGAGGCCGGCCTGGTCTACAGAGTGAGTTCCAGGACAGCCAGGACTACACAGAGAAACCCTGTCTTGAAAAACCAAACAAACAAACAAAAAACAAACAAACAAAAACAAAAATTAAAAAAAGAAAAACCAAACAAAAAAAAATCCCAACTACTTTATGAGCTAACTAAAAGATATAATTAATTTTTGAAAGTTTGGATATAATGGTGCTCTCAGAAACCATAGTTAAGCCAAAATCATTGACAAGTGTGGGTTATCTCCGTGTGTTGATGGCAAGAAGCCCTGAGAGGCTCTGGGGACAGGGTGGCTCTCGTCATTGCTCTTGTCCCTGCTCTGCTGTGGGACGTCTTTCTGTATGCTGCAAATATGTGTTGCTACAAACAGAAATACAGGGCGGAGAAAGGCGGGGTCAGGGGAGCCGGTGCGAGCCACAACCCGGAAGCGAGATGTAATGGGACACAGGTAAGGCCACAGACTATGTGCCGATGCATAGATGAATAGAAATGGGTTAAGTTGAAAGAGCTGGCTAACAAGAAGCCTGAGCCATATACCGAACAGTTTGTAATTAATACAAGCCTCTGTGTGTTTACTTGGGACCCAGAGGCTGCGGGACACAGGAAAGCTTCCGGCTACACTGCCCTACTTTGCTTTCTGTTACTGTGATGAATCACTGGTCAAGAGCAGCACAGGCTTTGTTTCAGCCTGTACTTGAGGTCACTGTCCATCATTGAGGGAAACCATCATTGAGGAATGCTGCTTGCTGGCTTACAGGTTCATGTTAGGCTAGCTTTCATATATATCCAGGACCACTGTCTGCAGTGGGCATCCTCCATCAACTAACGGCCAACACCATCCCCCAAGACATGCCTACAAGCCACTCTGATCGAGGTAATTGTCACGGGAGGCTTTCCTCATGGGTTAACTAGACTACGTCACATCCACAATTAAAGCTAACTGGGACAGTCACCCACCAGAACTAGATGCAAGACCACATTGCTGAAGACCCCATTGCTGAAGATACTGTGCACTTTGAATGCAGCATGCAAGAAGATCGAGTGAGCCGAGCTGAACACAGCCTCCCTGCTGGCTAGCATTCATAATGCCAAAAGGTGCTGTTCGAGCTGCTGGGAAGGAGAGAGCACCTTGCCTAGCTTGGGCCCTCTGTGGCACAGTCCATACTTTCTGGACAAGATGCGCCCTCTGGTCCAATAATAGCATAGCTGTTTAAGGGGTAACCAACAGCTTTCTGACTGAGTCTGAGGCTTGGGAAGGTATACACACCTGGTACAGTATGTCTGGGTGAAATCTGATGTCCAAGGAGGTCACAAGCCCTGGGGGAGGGGGAGGCTTATTGCTGATGTCAGCTAAATGGTCATATAGCAAAGCTGCCTTCTAACTGCATTTATGTCCCCAGACTAGCACTGCCCTGCCTGCAGCCAGAGGAGATGCTGTTCATAGCAGACAGAGGTCAGGACAGACTCATAACTGGTCAAAGTTCTGGAATGAGTGACTAATGGCTCAGCCCTGAGTGAGACATAGATATTAGCCTGTACAAGGCCTAAGAGACATCACGGAACAGAGGCAGAAAGTCTGTAAAAGCCTGAGGCTGGGGTGGAGGGAGTGCTAAGAAACACCGCCCCCTGGGTATGACATGGTGGATGCAATCTTGAACACGCAGCAGCTGTGACGACCATCTTGACCATTTTCCAGGTGTTATGTAAGAGGGGGACTTGGAGCAGATCCATATGCTAAAGGCCTAAGGGAAGGATGCGGTTATATTTTATTTGTGCTCTAACAAATAAAGCTTGCCTGAAGATCAGAGGGTAGAGTTAGCCACCAGTTAACCATAGAGGTCTGGAGGTCTGTACAGACAGGAGGTGATAAGGTGGAGACAGGAGCTCGGTCCCTTCCGGTCTGAAATAAGAGGTGACTTTGGCTGCTCCTTTGCTTCTCTGATCTTTCAGTATTGACCCCAATATCTGACTCTGGGTTTCTATTATTAAGACCAATTAAAATTCGTGTTACAGAGGAATAAATGGCAACTAGGAAGTCAGTAGGGCTGAGTGGTGTAGTACCCTGGGGGTGGAGGGAGGCAGCAAGCAGTTTTTCAAAGAACAGAAGTCTTAAGAGGTCCCTCCCAGTCAGGCTTCTGCCTACTTGGAGACAGTCAGTGTATGAGGTGATCTTGAACCACAAGATGGAGCCAAATCCCAAACTGTCCAAGCAAGTGTCCTAAGCTGGGGTGAGGTGACAGGCAGTGATCAGGCTTGCCTGTTTGATATACAATTTCACTAAATTGTTCAGGCTCCATTCCAACTTGTGATCCCCCTGCCTCCACTTCCTGTGTACTCAAATTCCTTGTGTTCTCAGGAAGCTAGAGGAAAAACCTGAGGAGAGAGACCTGCCTGTCTCTAAAGACCCACAGGACATCAGGAGAGTGAGAGTCGGGACCTGAAGTAACCAGCATTGGCCATCGAAGCCAATAAGAATCAGAACCACGGACGTGTAAGTAGATGGCGAGTTGCGGACGTTGGTGTTAAGATCTTGGTGGGAGGCTTCTGAGGGAAGTGTGAGTGAAGAGAGGTGAGAGGCAGAACCATGCAGTGCCAGGTCACAGCCTTTTTGGCCACTGTGGGATTCATGTGACACAGGAACAACATGGATGAGGCAGATTTCTTCAGTAACCCCAGAACACAGCCATTTCCAGCATCACCCCACTTCTTCCTGTCCATTTGTGCTGAGTCTGCCAACAGAAGTCATTTATGGAAAGGGGTAAGCATCCTGGGCCTTGGCCAGCACTGTGCTGTCTGTCTGTCCCACGGGGATGGCAAGTCTTCGTTTGCTTTGGGCAGCAGAGGTGCAGGAAGGAATCAGAGCTTCCCAGACACCTCAGGCAAACCATGTAATTTGAATGGTACTTTCCTCCTACGTGAAGTGGGGATGGTTGTAAGGATGGGGAGTGGGGCCTATAAGGCAGAATAACACTTGTCCCTGATCTCTCCTTGTATTTTGGTCTGTGACACAAGGCAACAGTGATGTCACCTCAGAAACCCTCTTTCCTCTTCTGGCTTTGAATTTTCCGAAGCCTGCTTACTACTAACTACATCAGTTGTCCTAAACATGGGTGAAGGCACCTTGGAATGTAAGGCAGAGAGGGAGACCCTCCCAACCCAGAGTATACCGTGGTCTGTAGCTGGAGTTTTCTCCAGTCCCACCCGGGCCGCAGCTGCTCAGACCCAATTAAATACACAGAGACTTATGTTGATTATAAACTGTATGGCTGTGGCAGGCTTGGTATCTAGTTCTTATATCTTAAATTAACCCATTTCTATTAATCTGTAAGTTGCCACGTGGCTCATGGCTTACCAGTACTTTACATCTTACTTCTCATGGTGGCAGCAGCTGGCAGCGTCTCCTCACTCAGCCTTCCATGTTCCAGAATTCTCTTCTCTCTTGTCCTGCCTATACTATACTTCCTGCCTGGCTACCGGCCAATCAGCATTTTATTTATCAATCAATCAGAGCAACACATTCACAACATACAGAAAGACATCACCCATCATGGGTCCTAACAGCCTGCTCCCCCTCAGCACCCATGGCAGATGGGGAGGCCCCAGGGGAGAGGGAGGGCAGAGGCTGGTGCATCTTTGCAGGCACTAGAAACCACTGCTCACCAAATGCTTTGCCTGCCTCGAGTCCAGGAAATAGTGGCCAAGAATCATGCAGGTTTGGACACAGCACGCCCCTGCTTGGAATAAGTATCAGCATCCTGGAATAAGCTCTGAGAGGCAGGAAGAGAGACTTCTGGGGGCCTCAGTACTTTGTGAAAATTGGGGAACAGACCCTTTAAATAACCATGGGCAAGAGACAACCCAATAATGAGAGCCTCATGCTCTAAGATTTAAAGATGTTTCCAAATTCTTGACTTTATGAATAAGATGTAATGTCACTACATATGAAGAACACTCACCATGCTGAGCCTGGAAACCCAGCTACTGGAGGCTGAAGCCAGATTTCAAGTTCAAGGCCAGCCTGGGCTGCAGTGAGCAAAAGCCAGCCTGAGCAACTAAGGGAGACCTTGTCTTAAAATAGAAACGAAGACAGAGCTGAGTGGAAGAGTATTACCTAGTGTGGCTCCGTCCCTAGTGAGAGACTCATTCATCACATGGCCTAGACTGTGTCAGTCAGCATGATGAACCAGTGCAGGCCAGTGGAAGCAGGCTGAGTGGGAATGAGTAAAGCCGAGTTAAGCAGACTGTGCCAAGGGTTGGGAGTGCCAGGCACAGACCTTCCTTGTTCTAGAGGAGCAGAAAGTGTTGAAAGGCAGACACACCAATGTGTTACGTTCCACAGAGAGTCAGAATAGGGTGCTGGGCGGGGAGAAGGTTTCACAGTACTGACATTTAATCTGGGCCTGGGGACCGCCAGGCGGGGTCTTGGCAGAAGAAGGTAAATCTGCTGTACAGAGTAGCAAAGTCAAACAGACAGGTGAGGGTTGTGGCTTATGCAGCGACTATTTTGGGGGGAGTTTCTGGAACTAAGGTTAAAGCTGTGGCACTTCAAGAAGGATCTTCACCCCATGGGGAGGGGGCGCCCGTGTGAATGGGAGACAGGAGGAAAGTGCTGCTCACACTCACACCGAGTTCCAGAACTCTGTCCTTTGGCTTTTCAGCCAGAAGCTGAGTGGCCAGAGACACGGCTTAGACGATCTCATGGGAATTATTTCCAACCTTGACCTTTATACTGCTCGAGGTACTGTCCAAGGGTGAGAGTGGAAGGAGACCATGTTCCTCCACCCACATCACACAGAGCTGGCCTCCTTTGCATGCACTCTCTGAAGCGGGGGGGGGGGAGGGGTGGGGGGAGCATGTGACCCGACAGAATGAGGCACCAGCCCCTAGAAGGTCGGTGACTGGAGACAGGAATGAGAGACCCTGAGGCGATGCCAAGGTGATGGCTGTGTCACCGAGGACTAATTAGTAAGAGCAGGCACACTTCTGGGAGTTGTCTTCACCTGATCAAAAGTTGGGAGGGCACCTGATGTGTCTGAACTTTGATTGGTTAACGGCAGGCACACCCAAAATCGAACAAAAAGGAAATGAACCAAGTCCCCAGGGAAAGGGGAAATCCTCCAGAGGAGAGCTGGCGGTTGGCTCTACAGCTTACTCCTTGTGGGCAGTGATCTAACCGGTGAGCCCTGAGCCAGCCAGAGTCACAGAAAACTGCTGAAAGTCAAGGTTGGAAGGGGGAGTGTGAACCTGGACGATGGTGAAAGCCAAGCAGGACTGTCTCCAACCCTACCGTAGTAGATAGATGTAGCAGGCTTTTTCTTTGGGCTACTACCCAGCTCCCAAATACAGACATGGGGGACTTATTCTTAGTTATGAATGCTGGGCCTTAGCTCAAGCCTGTCCCCAGCTAGTTTCTCTACTTTAAATTAGTCTGTTTCTCTTCATGTTTTGCCTCAGGCCTTTTTACCTTTCTTTCCTTCTGTATGTATCAATTTCCTGCTTCCTTCAGGCCCAGCTGACTGGTCCCTGGCATCCCCCTTTCTTTCCCTTCTTTCTTCTCTCCAGCCTAGATTTCTCCTCCTGTTTATTCTCTCTGCCCTTCAGCCCTGCCTATCCCTTCTCTGCCTAGCTATGGGCCATTCAACTCTTTACTAGACCAATCAGGTGCCTCAGGCTGGCAACACATCTTTACATCATTAAACAAATACAACATAACAAGTGTACACATCTTCACATGTTTAAGTAATATTCCACAGCAGAAACAAATGTACACATCTTCACATGTTTAAGTAATATTCCACAACAGAAACAAATGTAACACCATTACATAGTTAGAGTTTACATAGTTCCACAGCAGAAACAAATGTAACACCTTTACATAGTTAGCGTTTACAAAGTTCCACAGCAGAAACAAATGTAACACAGTTACATAGTTAGAGTTTACATAGTTCCACAGCAGAAACAAATGTAACACGTTTACATAGTTAGAGTTTACATAGTTCCACAGCAGAAACAAATGTAACACGTTTACATAGTTCCACAGCAGAAAGAGAACACACAAAACCTAAAGCTAAAGAATTGAGATATATGCTGATGTACCTCTGATCCCAAAGGAGGCTGACAGGTCACTGTGAGTTCAAGGCCAGCCTGGTCTACATAGCCAGTTCCAGGACAGCCAGGCTATGTTTCAAAACAAAAAGAAAATCCATCAAGATGTAGTAATGCATCCATCCCATGTGGTGTGGACAGGAGATCATTTCTAACTGCTGTAGTCTGCTTCCCATTAACCAAATGCTATCATCCTTTCAAAGATTTATTTAGTTCATAGTTCTGGAGCATCAAGGACATGATGCCAGGCTCTGGTGAGGACCCGAAGACGAGGAAGAAGGGAGTGTGTGGGAGAAGGAGAGAGCACACTGCTGGAGAGAAGTCGGGATCAGGCTGCCCATTACAACCCACTGGCCAGAGTGCCTTCAATCCTTCCCTGGGGCAACGTCCCCAGTGACCTAAGAACTTCCCCTTGACCTCATGTCTTAAAGGCCCCTCTACCTCACCGTCACCAACTCTGAGGACCAAGTTCCACACCATGGGGTGGGGTGGGGGGCAAACCACACCCGAATCACAGCAGAGTCTATTAGGACAGTTGAAAGTTGTTGTCTCCAAGGGTGAACCCACAGTAAGAAAGGGGGCGTGGTGGGGTTTG
Organism: Onychomys torridus; assembly: GCF_903995425.1. NCBI lineage: Eukaryota > Metazoa > Chordata > Mammalia > Rodentia > Cricetidae > Onychomys > Onychomys torridus. Next base: position 65,570,341 of record NC_050460.1, on the reverse strand, counting down.
GTCACAAATCCTGTAGAGCTTTTAGACCTTTAAGCTGTGCCCAGAGGGGCTCTGAGGAAGCCATTGCAGAAATCTCAGTGAAACTGGGGGGGGGGGGAGGACAGGACAGAAAGGGGGGTTGGTGCTGTCATTATGTGGGTTTGTTACCTATAGGAAAGCACCCTGTGTGGGGGAGCTGGAGCCACAGGAAGAATGAGCCCAAAGGGAGTCAGTGAATGAATATGGAGGGCAACTGTGCCGTCTTCCAAGAGCTAGGCTATCTGCTCTTGCTGCAACCCACCCTCACCTCAGCCCAATGGGTACATTTGGGGCTGTGCGATCTTATCTCTGCTCTAAGTAGATTGGACCAGGTTGGATGCCCACCCCAGGTTTGGCTAGTTGTTCATTTTCCAAGTATTTGAAAGAATGACTGGGAGTTAGTCCTGTGAGTGGTAATGACAGGTGCGGATTGTGACCACCATGCGGGCTGAGCACAGGGGACAGTGGCCACCATGTTGGCTGAACACAGGGAACAATGGCCACCATGCGGGCTGAGCACAGGGGACAGTGGCCACCATGCGGGCTGAGCACAGGGGACTGTGGCCGCCATGTGGGCTGAGCACAGGGGACTGTGGCCGCCATGTGGGCTGAGCACAGGGGACTGTGGCCGCCATGTGGGCTGAGCACAGGGGACTGTGGCCGCCATGTGGGCTGAGCACAGGGGACAGTGGCCACCACGTTGGCTAAGCACAGGGGACAGTGGCCACCATGTGGGCTGAGCACAGGGGACAGTGGCCGCCACGCAGGCTGAGCACAGGGGACAGTGGCCGCCATGCAGGCTGAGCACAGGGGACAGTGGCTGCCATGTTGGCTGAGCACAGGGGACAGTGGCCACCACGCGGGCTGAGCACAGGGGACAGTGGCCACCATGTTGGCTGAGCACAGGGGACAGTGGCCGCCATGCAGGCTGAGCACAGGGGACAGTGGCCGCCACGCGGGCTGAGCACAGGGGACAGTGGCCATCACGCCGGCTGAGCACAGGGGACAGTGGCCACCACGTGGGCTGAGCACAGGGGACAGTGGCCACCACGCGGGCTGAGCACAGGGGACAGTGGCTGCCATGTGGGCTGAGCATAGGGGACAGTGGCCACCATGCGGGCTGAGCACAGGGGACAGTGGCTGCCATGTGGGCTGAGCACAGGGGACAGTGGCCACCATGCAGGCCATGTGGCCCAGCAAGAAGACAGGCTGAGTTCTGCCAGCCTGTCGGGTCCCAGCTCTGTTCCCAGGAGACAGGACCAAACCCGCCTAGGTTTGGTGTGCCGCCCCCGTGCCTTTATGGTAAACAGCTTCTCCTTGGGTGTAGAAGATCTTGCTGTTGCTGGCAAACAAAAACTTTGACTTAAGACAACTTTGCCCACTTCCTTGGCATTTTTTTGGTAGTCTTCTCCTAATCTGCTCTCTCCTGGACAGCTACAAAGTCTTTCCTCATCAACCCTTTCCTTCCCAGAACCAAACTCACAGTTTAAACCAGAGTTTTGATTCTATTTATATCTTCATCAACTTCGATGCTTTAGCAAACCATAAACCAAGTTTCCCCAGAAGGATTGGTCCAACTCAGACCTCAGGGGGCCCTGCCAATGGCCCCTGGTAGCACCTATGTCAGCCTAGGATCGGGACAGTGACGTTAGAGTCATCTGGAGTGTGTTAAGAAGTACAGAGTTCCTGTCACTACTTTCTTAACCCGAGACCCTAATCCAGAAGATCCCAAGAGACTCCTAATGACTCCTAATGCTTGGAAACCCCAAATCTGTGTCACTCATTTGGTGACTGATATGAATGGCCTGTATGTTCTTTGTATGTTCAGGTTTGCTCATGGTTAAAATCTTCTGTATCACATGGTTAGAGAGAGCTGGTCTTTTTGTTTGTTTTTGAAGATTTATTTATTTATTATGTGTACAGCATATATGACTGCAGGCCAGAAGAGGGCATCAGATCTCATTATAGATGTTTGTGAGCCACCATGTGGTTGCTGGGAATTGAATTCAGGTCCTCTGGAAGAAGAGCCAGTGCTCTTAACCTCTGAGCCATCTCTCCAGCCCCCTGTTTGTTTGTTTTTTGAGACAGGGTTTCTCTGTGTAGTTTTGGTGTCTGTCCTGGATCTCACTCTGAAGCCTGGGCTGGCCTCGAACTCACAGAGATCCTCCTGGCTCTGCCTCCCAAGTGCTGGGATTAAAGGCATGTGCCACCACCACCCGGCTTGGTCTTTTTTTCTTTTAAGATTTAATTATTATTTCAATTTGATACACATTAGTAAAGTTTTGCCTGCATGTATGTCTGTGCACCCCATGTGTACCTGATGCCTGGGGTGGTGGTGGCAGAAGGGGACACAGGATCCCCGGAACTGGAGTTACAGATGGTTGTGAGCCACCATCTGGGAAGTGCTGGTAGGTGCTGGGCAGCCAGTGTTCTAACCATTGAGCCATCTCTCCAGCCTGGGACCTCCTACCTCCAAGTATCTTGCAGACCTACTACTCTGCTGTCCTCCTGCCTAATATGATGGACACCACTGAAGGACACGGCCATCCTAAATCTTGGGCAGCTATTTGTTATTCACAAGATGCCATTGAACTTCCAAAAGGGAGGTGGTGTTCATGTAGGAGCCCAATCCCTGTGAGCGCTCCTCTCCCAGGGCCTTACAAAGCTGTCATTGTTTGTGGGAATTGCAATAGTCGGATACTCTGTATCCCTCTCCTTGAAGTATGAACCAGGGAGATGAATTTCCTGAAGCCCTGGAGAAATGGCCCACTGACAAGGTATGGGCCAAACGAGGCACAGATGGGCTGGCGATCACGAACGTGGCCATGCTGGGTGGTCATCACCCAGAACTCCTCCTGGTACTCAGTATCCCTCAGCTGTAACTTTTGCCCTAGACCCCAAACAAAGGACAAACGGCAAACACCGTAAGAGAATTTAGTGCGACTGCCAGAGGTTTGGATGAATCAGAGCTGTGGGTGCACTGGGTAGGAAGGCTGCAGACTGTGCCCCACAAGTTCCACCCGGAGCTTCGGGGCCAGAAAATGAGGGACCTATAGAAGAGAGGTTGATGCCACTGGAGGTCAGCAATGTAGACGGCTAGAGCTGAGCATGCAGAAGCTTCCAGAAGCTTGTCAGGAATCCACAGGGCGTCTCTTACGGGTTTCTCTTAGAGGAGTAGTTACCTAAAGTAGCAAAACCCAGATGGCCAAGGCCGTTCACGTTCATTTTCCCACTTTGTCCAAACCCCGGTTTTTCTTTTTCCTATTTCCTCCCCTCCCCTCCCCTCCCCTCCTCTTCCCCCCTCCCCTCCCCTCCTCTTCTCTTCCCCCCTTCCCTTCCCTCCTCTTCTCTCCCCTCCCCTCCTCTTCCCCCCTTCCCTCCCCTCCCTCTTCCCCGCTTCCTCTCTCCTCACCACTGCTTTTCACAGTCTCTGATTTCCCCTCTCCGACACATACATGCCCTCCTCCCTTCACCCCCACACTCCCCCGCTTCTGCGCCTGGGGATACTGGGCAGGCACGTACCTGTGATGATGAGAACGGAGCCCAGAAGGAAGCCCACAAAGCCGATGGCCAGGCCCAGGCCCCAGACCAGCGTCTCTGTGGTGTCTGGGGGTGGGGTAAGCACCTGGGGCTCTGGGAGAGGAAGCAAGGGTCAGAGGGCACAGGAAGGGATCTGGAGTAGAGGAGCCATGGGCGTGAAGAGGCTAGGATGGGGCCCCATACCCCAGTGCTGGAGGAGCGGTGCGTCCAGGCCCCAGTGCTGCACCCTGCAATCGTAGGCATCCTCGGCTGAGGGCACGAAGGTCAGGTAGAGGAACTTCCGGAACCTGTGGTTAGGCTGGGAGTAAAAGCTGGTCTGGGTCACTCCCTTAGTGACCGGCTGGTTGTTGCGCAGCCAGGTGATGCTGATCACAGGGGGAAAGATATCTTCCACGATGCAGATGAGGACGTTGGGCTTTCCCAGCTCCACGCGAGACTTGGGGAGTACGGTCACCCTGGGAGGCACTAGGAGGAATGAGACCTTGAGTCCCAAAGTCCCATCCCTTACAGCTGGGCCTCATTAGGGGCAAGATTAAGGGACACTTCCTCCCATGTGGCCACCTGCAGAGGCGCTCTGGGGTGGTACCTGCTGGGGCAGGAGGACACTGGAGAGGGATGGGGGATCCTGTCCAGTCCCCTCCCCTGCCTAGTTAGGGGGGCAGAGGGAGGGCCAGGTACCACTGATGGCTCTGGTTCGGTTGGAGCGTTCCACCAAGATGTCCAGATGAGCTGCAATCATGGCAATGCTGGCCAGCCCACTCTGAAAGTCTGAATATAGGAAGTCCCCAAACTCAGGCAGACGCCACACGACCTCCCTGGTCTTCAGGTCCACAGAGAAAATTTGTTCCCCATCAAATTCGTGTGTGAACTGTCCAGAAGCATCGTAAGACTGGTAGAAGGCCGGTCCATAGGAGCCCATGTGGTCAGCTGTATTGGGTGAGGGCAGGATGGGAGGGAAGAGAATCGTGTGTCATCCAGGTATATGACCTGCCGAGTCTCAGCCTGGCCTCGTCCTGGGCTGTGTGTGGGGACAGTCCTGTTATGCCAAAGCAGACCCTTGAAGAGTTGCAGAGAGACGGGAGACAGAAGAGAGAGGACCGAGGGGGCGTGGCCAGTACACACATGGGTGGAGCTAGCAAAGCAGGCTGGGAAAGGGGGTAATGTCTGGGGTTTCCGTTCCTCCATCATCTACTGTAACTGTAGTCACAGCCATGAGGTCAGGCCTTGTGTGTCAGATGGTAAAATTGGGGTTAGAAGGAAATGGTTAAGGGGAAGTACTGAAGGGGAGCTGTTGGCAAAGAGAGGCAGTGTAGGAGTGGGTAAGGGACAGACAGGGGCATGAACGCTCCACCCATGTGTGTGCTGGCCACGCCCCCTCCATCTCTCAGCAACTCTTCAAGGGTCTGCTATGGCATAACAGGACTGTCCTCACACACAGCCCAGAGACTAGCGTGGGGGAGGATAGCTTTCCACAAGCCAGGCATGGTGACATAATCCCGCAACCACAGCACTCAGAAGGTAGAAGGCAGGAGGATCATAAGTTCAGGACCAGGCTACATAGTTCAATAAAATTCTGTCTTGTAAACACATGGAGGTGGAGAGGGAGAGAAAAGAGCCCAAGGCACTGTAGGATACACTGGACATTAAGTCAGGAGTTCAAGCAATGGTGCCAGTTTCCATCTCAGAGAGTGGTCATTTAATGGGTCTCACCCCATGGCAGAGTACTCAGTGTCCTGGATATCTGGGCTACATCTTAGCCCTTCCAGAGCTCTACAGTTATGAGCTGAATGTGAGGGGCTGTCATGTGCCCAGCATGGTGTCGAATGGAGGAAATCAGTCTTTGGTGTGCAGGTCAGCAGCTCACGTATAGACACAGTGGAGAATGCTTCCGTGAAGCCGGACAAGAATTGAATGTTGCAGGCCAGGAAGTGGTCGAGGAGCCAGGGTGCTGTGAGGTGAGGCAGGTGAGGGCATGGGTCTCAGAAAAGAGGAAGGGACGAGGAGGACTCTGAATGTAAAAGGAGCCCAGAGGAGACCCTGGCACAGCCCGTAGCTGGTTCCAGAGTGGATGTGACAGAGTGGCCAGGATTTATCTGCAGGTGGAGGGAGTTGCCCACATACCAGAGACAGAGGGAGACACTCTCCCCCTGTGCTGTCTCCCCACATCTCCTCCCACCCTCAGGTGTTCCCACCACTTACCCTTGATGGCCCATACTCCCTGGGGACTCAGGAAGGTTATCAGGGTGTGGAGAACCAGGACCAGCTCCACACGGAGTACCATTGCTCTGGGGAGGGGGGTGCTGCTCTAACAACGTCTATTTGGGGAGCGAGTGAGCAAGATGGAGGTAAGGAGAAACAGATTCTAGGTTAGGGGAAGACCCTTGCTGTAAGCAACCAATCAGAGCAGTTCTCTGAGTTAACAGGTCTGTTGCTAGGTGAAGAAGCCAAGAGTCTGGGTGGGAAGGTGGAGGATGAAGGCCATGGGTCACCTGTTACTTCATCCTTTAAGAAGGGGCTTCAGGAAGGAGCAGGGAGGTCTCAGAGCACCCAACATCTGTGCTGGGACAAAGCCTCCATTTGGCCCATCATAGAAGGAACCTGATTTTTTTCTGTAGGTCCCTCAGGACAAATTTGGGGTAAAAATGTGAAATAAAATGCACTAAGGGGCTGGAGGGATGGCTCAGAGGTTAAGAGCACCAACTGCTCTTCCAGAGTTCCTGAGTTCAATTCTCAGCAACCACATGGTGGCTCACGACCATCTGTAATGAGATCTGGTGCCCGCTTCTATATACATAATAAATAAATAGATATTTTTTTAAAAATGCACTAAGAAAGGCAAATCATTGGATAAAATAAACCATAGAATAAAAACCCTTTAAACCTATAAATTGTTTTCCAAAACATTATTTTATTTTATCCAGTTAGAAAGAGTGTGAAATGGTTGGAGATGCTTCACCTGAAGGAAAGCTTCAGGCAATTTCTACAACTGATGTGTGTTGGTAGTCTCCATTTGTCCCTTCTGGTCCCCAGGTACCCTCTGTCATGCTGGTCAGTGTAGCAGGCTTTTTTGGATCACCAGCCCCCAAATCAAGACAAAGAGACTAACTATAATTATGAATGCTTGGCCTCCGCTTAGGCCTGTTTCTAGCTAGTTTTTTAAACTTTAATTAACCCATTTCTGTTATTCTATGTGCAGCCCCAAGGCCCATTTACCTCCTCTATGTACTGTCCATGCTGCTTTCCTGCTTCCTTCCTGTCGGTCTGGCCTCTGGCTGGCTGACTCACCTTTTCTCTCTGCCAGCCAGCCCTGGCTATTGGACATTCAGCTTTTTATTAGAGCAATCAGGCGCCTTAGGCGGGCAAGGTTAAACAGCAACACATCTTTATACAGTTAAACAAATATTCTATTCCACAACAGGCCAGAGGCTGACTGGTGTGCCCATGCCCCTGGCTTGTGTCTCTTGGTGGGCTCTTCCAATGGCTGGCACTAGAAGGACTCAATACAGAACAGAGAGATGTTGGGCATGGTGGCACACACCTTTAATCCCAGCACTCTTGAGACAGAGGCAGGTGGATCTCTTATGAGTTTGAAGCCAGCCTGGTCTACATAGGGTGTTCCAGGACAGCCAAGGGCTGCACAGAGAGACCTTGTCTCAAAAAATAAAATGGATAACTGTCTATTTATCCATAAGAACTCTCATCAAACTTCTGAAGGCCATTTGCCAAAGATGCTGAAGTAAACGATTTTCGAGCTTGGCTACATCTAAGAAATCTCCTGGGTCTTTGATTCCAAAGAGTTGCCCATGAGGTTTGTAACAAATACAAATTTCTGGGGCTGGGGAGGTGGCTCTGTGGGTAGAGAGCATGCCTGGGTGTGGATTCCCAGGACACAGTAAAAGCCACATGTGGTGGAGCATGTCTGTAACCCCAGCCCTGGTGGAGCATGTCTGTAACCCCAGCCCTGGGAGGGCAGAGACCAGCAGATCCATGAAACTTGTTGGCCAGCTAGTCTAGCCAAATAGGTGAGTTCCAGGCTCAGTGAGAGACCCCATCTCAAAAAATTCGGTGGAGTGTCTTAGTTAGGGTTTTTGCTATGACGAAACGCCATGACCAAAAAGCAAGTTGGGGAGGAAAGGGTTGATTAGGCTTACACTTCAGCATTGCTGTTCATCACTGAAGGAAGTCAGGACAGGAACTCACACAGGGCAGGATCCTAGAGGCAGGAGCTGATGCAGAGGCCATGGAGAGGTGCTGCTTACTGGCTTGCTCTGCATGGCTTGCTCAACCTGCTTTCTTACAGAACCCAGAACCAGCAGCCCAGGGGTGGCACCACCCACCATGGGCTGGACCCTTCGTCATTGTTCACTAATTGAGAAAATGCCTTACAGCTGGATCTCAGGGAGGCATTTCATCAACTGAGGCTCCTTCCTCTCTGCTGACTCTAGCTTGTGTCAAGTTGACACACAAAACCAGCCAGTACGTGGAGGTAGGCTGGGAAACGGCTCAGCGGGCAAAAGGACACCCTGCTCTGCCAGAGGACCAGAGTTTGGATACCAGCACCCACATGAGGTAGCTCACAATAGCCTGTCACTAATGGCTCCAGGGGGACCCGATGCCTCTAGTCTTGGTGGGCACCTGTACTCTCATGCATACACACACACACACACACACACACACACACACACACACACACACATATGCATAATTAAAAATTAAATAAATTGGAGGCTGGAGAGATGGCTCAGTGGTTAAGAACATCTGCTGCTCTTGCAGAGGATCTGGGTCAGGTTCTCAACACCCACAAAGGCGGCTCTCAACTATCTGTAATTACAGTTCCCAGGGATCTGATGCCCTCTACTGGCCACTATGGGCACTGTATACATGTGGTGCATATACACCCAAACAAACACTCGTACATATCAAAATAAAAACACATCTTTTAAAAATTCATATCAATTCAATTTATTGGTTATTTAACAAATACAGGTTCCTGGATTTCATCCAGAACTGAATGGGATTAGCCCAGGGTGGTTCTTGAGCAACCTGCATGGCCCTACCTTTTGGTAAAACAAAACAAAACAAAACAAAACAAAACCCTTCAATGCCCTTTCCTAGGGACATGAGGGTTTCTGCTCTGAGGGAGCTGCTGACCACAGCTTCTGGCTGTGAATCATGGCCCTCAGAGGGCTGTGTGCCCTAGCTGATGGGATCCTCACCTGTGTCCTTCGTTTCTATCCCCCAGTGTCCACAACAAGGCCTAGTGCACAGAGTTTCCTCAGTAGGTGTCTGCCACAGGAGGGCACCTCCTCTCAGCCTTGGCCCAGTCTGCACAGGTCCTCCCCGCACGGGTCCTCCCCGCACGGGGTCCTCCCCTCACTGGTCCTCCCTGCACGAGTCCTCCCCTCACTGGTCCTCCCCACACGGGGTCCTCCCCTCACTGGTCCTCCCTGCATAGATCCTCCCCGCACAGGTCCTCCCCGCATAGGTCCTCCCCATCTTAGTGTCCTTGCCAGCAAGGCTGGAGCGCTGGGATGGCAGGACAAGAGATGGATGGGAAAGCCTGGTAACCATGGTGGCTTCTCTGTTTAGTAATGGCTGAGTGAAGCTGAGTGGTTTTTGGGATGGGAATCTCCCGGCAACTCATCAAGAGAGGCCTCCCAAGTGCAGCTGTGGTTTTTTGTTTGTTGTTTGTTTTTGTTTTTCCAGACAGGGTTTCTCTGTGTAGCTTTTCGCCTTTCCTGGAACTCGCTTTGGAGACCAGGCTGGCCTCGAACTCACAGAGATCCGCCTGCCTCTGCCTCCCGAGTGCTGGGATTAAGGTGTGCGCCACCACTGCCCAGCTCAACTGCATGTTTTTATTTCTGAACACATGAAGACTGGCGGTGACAGCTTAGTGGCATCTTAGCTCACACTGTAATCCCACCACCGAGGAGGCTGAGGAAGATTGCATAAATGTGAGACTAGATTCTGCCTCAAAAATTATCAAGATGGGCTGGAGAGATGGCCCCAAGGTGAAGAGCACCAGCTGCTCTTGTGGAGGACCCAGGTTTGGTTTCCAGCATCCACAAGGTGAGTGTGGCTTCACTGTGGCCTTGCTCATGCTTTAAACCACTCACTTTCTACCATGGTGACAGTTGTGATATTGTCATGCTGTGCTCTAATGATGGTGCCACGGGACATCCTACCATCCTACAGCTGTAGCCAGCTCCCAGCCTTTGACAATCGAGGTACTAAACAAGTAAGTGTTGGAGTACATAATATTTCCAGCAAATTGACAGGTATTTATGGAGAAATTTCTAAATACCAAGGGATGTGCTAACCTCTACAGATAAAAATCATTAAGAAGGGGCTTCTAGCCGGGCTAGGAGGTGCGTGGCTTTGATCCCAGTGTTCGAGAGGCAGAGGCAGGTGGATCTCTGTGAGTTCAAGGTCAGCCAGGTAACATAGAGAATTCCAGGACAGCCTACAGGGCTACATAGTGAGACCCTGACCAAAAGAAAAAGGAAGGACAGACAGACAGGCTTCTCGTCATAAGACTCTAAGCTAGGAGAGGTCCCAGCCTCCTCGCCTCACACTCCATGGAAAATTATAATAGTCTAAAGAAAACCTGAGTCTGAGGGACAATATAGAGACTCAGGAAGTATCCAGAGGGCTCTATGGAAGTTCTGTGCAGGAGGCAGCAGGTGGTGTGTATGTGTGCATGTGTACATGTGTGTGTGTGTGTGTACGTGTGTGTATGTGGGTGTGTATGTGGATGTGTCTGTGTGTGTGTATGTGTGTCTATGTGTGTATGTGTGTGTGTATGTGTGTGTATGTGTGTGGGGGTGTGTGTATGTGTGTGTATGTGTGTGTGTATGTGTGTCTATGTGTGTACATGTGTGCGTGTGTGTGTGTGTGTGTGTATATGTATGTGTGTGTATGTGTGTACATGTGTGTGTGTGTGTGTGTGTGTGTGTGTGTGTGTGTGTATGTATGTATGTGTGTGTATGTGTGTGCGTCTATGTGTGTATGTGTGTGTATGTATGTATGTGTGTGTATGTGTGTGCATGTGTGTGTCTATGTGTGTATGTGTGTGTCTATGTGTGTATGTGTGTGTATGTATGTGTGTGTGTGTGTGTGTGTGTGTGTTCTTATCACACACCACCCCACCCCCTCATCCTGTGAGAAACCTGTCTTTCCCAGCGCCTCTGTGACGGAGTCAGCAGCACATAAAATGTCTCGGCTTGCAGGGAACCATCAAGAGAGAAATGAAGCCCTGCCAGGCGGTGATGCAGCAAGATGGCAGAGGAAACCCCAGCCCTCAGCTTCCCACAGAAGCACTCATTCCAAAAAGTGGGCAAAGGATGCAAGCCAGAAATGACCAGAAAAGAACAATGGAGCCCAAAGAGGCCACAGGCGAAGATGGTCACAACTAGAAGTGACTAAAGGAACGTGAACAGCAGCAGCGTGTTCCTTTCCACTCATGAAAGCGGAAGAGCAAGGAGACATGATGGAGACACAGCTGTGGACACTGCAGGAGACGGGACAGGGCCGGGGTGGACGTGGCTGTGGACACTGCAGGAGACGGGACAGGGCCGGCCGGGGTGGACGTGGCTGTGGACACTGCAGGAGACGGGACAGGGCCGGGTTGGACGTGGCTGTGGACACTGCAGGAGACTGGGAACTGAGATCAACACAGCTGTGGCGATGGATGGGCAGCACACAGTCAAGGGGAGGGCTGCATGCCCAGCTCCCTGCACCTGCTTCCTAGGGTCCATGCATCCCAGAGATGCATGTCCATGTGAGAATAATGAAAGTTATTGGGACATAACCCAGGTATCCCAGAGGGTGTAGAGACAGATGGCTAGAGCAGAACCACATTGAACAGCTGAGATCAATGGACCAGAGGTTCAAGTTAGATGTGGAGTGGGAGCCATCTGAGCTCACTAAAGCCGCAGGTACAGTGAATACTTACACACATTGCACACCAGTAACTGTATGTAAGGGAAACTCCCTGAATACATGAGCGTGTTTACATGTGGTGTGGGGGAAGAGGTTAGTCCTGGGAGTAAGGGAACAGGGGAGCAGATAGAGGAGTCAGAACAGGGGTGCCCTGATAGTCTGTGGAGTGGTGACTTAACCTTGGCCCTGAGGTTCAGAGTGAATAACAGTTAACAATGAAGGTGAGTGAGAGGCGCCGTCATCATGGGGAGATCACTATCCAGTGGGAGAAGTTAAAAACGTAAGTATTTGAAATATAATTGTTTTGATAAATACAAGGCCATAAGGGAATTTTTATGTGAGCTTTGCCATCAATGGGTCCAAGGAGAGATGAGAAACTGTGTATCAGTCCCCCATCCCAACATCCCATAAGTGTGTGCATGCGCAGGACAGACTGAATCCAAGACTAGACTGTGGTTGAACTTGGTCTCTTTCTTCATAAAAGGGAGCATAGGACAGTGGTGAAGCAGTTTTGGATCCAGACAGTCTGTGTGGCCTTGGTGAAGGTGCTTAATGTTCTTATGCACATAAATGCTGTAACCATCTCTCAAGCATCAAGCCACAGTGATGTTAGTACCATTACATAGAGGAGGGAGAACACTGGGCTGTAAGTCAGATGTTCAGGGTGGTGCCCGAGCCTTGGGTTCTCTGGGTTGTCTCACATAGCTCTGCCTGCTAACTCTGGAGAGATCTGTGTCCACTTCATCAGTGTTCCCTCCTTTCTGGACAGCAGGTGTGAACTCCCTCCTCTGCCCTCTGCCTGCACCCTAACATCCCCACCTCCACAGTTACTCACAGGAGTCCCTGGGTTGGGGGCTCATGGCTGGAGTACAGAGCCTTTATGATGAGCACACTGCCAATGATGATGCCCACCAGCCCCACCACCAGGCCCAGGGCGCAGACCGCAGTCTCCATTGTCTCCGTCACCTGGACGGCCTCCTGCACTTCTGAAGGAAATGAGGAGATGCAGTTAGGACAGTGGAATGCTGGGCACGAGGTCCCCAGAGCAGAGGCATGGGGGCGGGGGACACTGCTTACCCCAGTGGCTGAGGCTCGGCTTGCCCAGACCCCAATGCTCCACCTTGCAGTCATACACATCCTCGGCGGTGGGAATGAAGGTCAGGTAGTGGAACTTGTGGAATCTGAGTTCTGTGCTGGGCAGAAAGACTGTCTCAGACGTCCCTTCAGTGACCCGCTGCCCGTTACGAAGCCATGTGACGTTGAGCACTGGAGGGAAGAACCTGTCGACGTGGCAGATGAGGACGTTGGGCTGGCCCAGCTCCACTGGGTTCTTGGGGAACACAGCCACCTCGGGAGGCTCTGGGAAGAGACAGAACCTGGTGAGTTCTGGGTGAGTCACCAAGCTCCCATCCGGCATCTTCTGTCTCAGAATTCAAGTCACCTCTGGGGTCCAGAGTGAGAACCGGGAGACTCCTTCCACTGAGCTACCTCCGTCAGCTCAACTTCTCATGAGTGGGAAGAGAAGACAGGCTGCCAGCCCCCCACTTACAGCAGGGAGCCCAGGCCATTCCAAGGAGGGTCCCTCAGCAGAGGGCATCAGTGACTCCCATTCTGAGTGTGGGCAGGGTCCTCCCACCCCTCCCACTGCATGACAGAGGAAGAGACTAGAGAACCCTCACCACTGGGGACCTGGGTGACGTTGTGTCTCTGGATGAAGGCTCTGAGATTGTTCTTCAGGCTGATGATGTAGGGCAGAGCCTCCTGGGCGTCAAAGGCGTAGACTGTGCTGAACTCTGGCAGGCCCCAGACCGTCTCCTCCCTGTCAGGATCCACATAGAACAGCTCATCGCCGTCAAACGCGTACATGCAGTCACCCGACGGTTTCTGTGTCTGTGCAAAGATGTCATACATTGCTACGTGGTCCGCTGTATAAACAAGAAAAGTGAGACAGATGTAAGAACTATTGTGTAAGTGGTGAGGCAGGGGCATGGCTGGATTTATTAATAAAGTCAGAAGCGGCCACCTGGGGAAATGGGGGGAGAAGGAGCAAGAGCAAACAGTGGCGGGGTGGGGATTGTTACCAGGGAGAAGGGGAAAGATAGAGAGACTGCCCCTGCTCACTCCCAGGTGGAACCCTGTGACTCTGCCCGGGTCCTGAACCTCTGCGGAGAGCTCGCTGAGCGCCAGGCATCTGCGAGTAGCCTCATGTGGATGTCACAACACCCCACCCCACCGCACCCCCAGAAGCAAGCAAGGAAACCGGAGAGGAGAGGTGCCCTGTTGCATCCGGTCACACAGAGATGCACAGCTAGGAGGGAGGCTATCTTCTCCCCACAGCTCGAGGCTCCGGAGCTGCAGATGTGAAATTAGGTTTACACGGACGGAGCTGGAGGGGCAGGTGTGCGGGTTTCCTTATTACAGAAGAGGCAGAAAACAGAAAGTTGAGGGGAAAGCTCGCTGCGTCGTAGGGCTCTTGACGGTCTCCGTGTTTCTGTTTTGGTTCATGAGTTCACATCTGCAGTGTGTGTTAATATCATGACTTCATGTTGTTTGTTTGTTTGTTTGTTTTACCTTGGGTGTATTAAATCTAACAAGATGGATTTTGAAAATGGTTTCAAACTATTTTTTAACTTTTTAAAAAATATTTTACTTTTGTTTTAAATAGAATTATATTATAGAAGTTGTTGAATTTTAAATCCTTGTGTGGTTTGATTTTTGGTTTCTTAGTCTTCATTAGTTGGTAATAAATAGCATACAAACACAAGACAAGCTGCCATCATTAGCAATAACGTGATGAACACATGAGTGTCTGAACTTGGAATGGTGGGGAAAGAGAGTGCAGAGGACTGGGGGTCCCCGCCTCTTCCTGTGGGTCCCCGCCTCTTCCTGTGGGTCCCTGGCCACAGCAGGTCTATTTGTGGGCTGCACAGCAGCAGTGAGAATGTTCTCTCAGATGGATTTCAGGTTCCTCATGAGCCAGAGGAATCATCTTCATAAAACATGGTGAAAAAGAAGATAAAAACCATCAAAGCACCATTTAAAAGTAGCTTACGCCTTGGTGTGGTGGTGGACGCCTTTGATCCCAGCACTCAGATGTCAGAGGCAGGCGGATCTGAGTTCAAGACCAGCCTGGTCTACAGAGTGAGTTCCTGGACAGCCAGGGCTACATAAAGAAACCCTGTCTCAATAGATAGATAGATAGATAGATAGGGCTAGAGCAATGGATCAGCAAGCAGTTAAGAGCACTGGCTGCTCTTCCAGAGGACCCAGGTTCAATTCCCAGTGCCCACAAGGCAGCTCACAACTGTCTGTAAGTCCTGTTCCAGATGATCTGACACTCTCACACAGACATACATGTGGACAAAGCACCAATGTATATAAAATACAAGTAAATAAATTGTTTTTAAAAACTGGCTTACACTTTTTAAACATTTTCACAGATTCTGAGGTCCAAAGATCTGTCAGATATGACACAACTTATTTTCCTCCAAAAGTTGCTTTCATACTCACCTAGTATCACAGGCCTGTAATCCCAGCTACAGCTGAGACAGGAGGATTTCAATTTCAAGGCCAGTCTGGACAATTTAGTACCAGACTATTTTAAAAATAAAATTACAAAAAGCTGGAGGGGCCTCAGATGGCTCAGAGGTGGGGTACTTGATCAAAATGCATGGGGTTCAGTCCTCAGTACTTCTCACACTAAGACATCATTGTCATCCAGAAAAAACATACTAAAAACCTACTTACTATAAGCCAAGGCATGGTAGCTCAGGCTTGCAAGTCCAGCATTCGGGAGGCTGAGGCAGGAGGATAGCTCACAAGTTCAAAGCCATTCTGAGCCAGAGTGAGACCCTATATCAACACACACACACACACACACACACACACACATACACAGAGAGAGAGAGAGAGAGAGAGAGAGAGAGAGAGAGAGACAGTCCAAACAGAAATGTGACCTGGTTCCTGTCCCCAACACTTACACCGACTGCAGGGGACAGACAGAGGCTGGAGAGGACAGACAGTGCAGAACTTGAGGCAGGCACCGGATGCTGCCCGGAAGGCCCAGTTCCCCGTGAGTGCACTGCTTGGACTGAAGCTGTGGACAGAGGGAAACGCCATTTCTCACTTTGGGAAGCATGGTCAAGGCATTTGGAGAGCCACAGAGGCTTCTGCGGTGAACCTCAGATGTGGAGCAGGAGACAGGCCCATGAGGGCAAGGCAGACTTCTCCACCTCAGGAGTTTATGTCAGCCGGAAGTGAGGAAATTTCCGGAAGCTTGGACAGGGGAGCGACACCAAACTGGAGATTTAGGAGGGTCTCGGTGGCGCCAGTGTGCAGCCTGAAAGGCAGGTGGCTAAGGAGGCAAGACCTTAGCGGCAAGAAGGGACGAAGTGAGCAGTGGAAAAGAAGAAAAAAATCCATTTGATCGATACCAAAGACCCTGATGCTACAAGAAGTGAGGGAGAGAGACAGGAAAGTGCCAAGTAACTTTCAAATTAATCTTTCTACCTACTATCTGCCTGTCTGTCTGCCTGCTTGTATGTCTATTATCTATCATCTATCATTTATCTCTTTATCATCTATCTATCTATCTATCTATCTATCTATCTATCTATCTATCATCTATCTATCATCTCTCTACCTTGCTCTCTCACTCTCCCTTTATTTTTGTCACTTTTAAAAAATGTCTCACTTGGGGCTGGAGAGATAGCTCAGTGGTTAAGAGCACCGACTGCTCTTCCAGAGGTCCAGCAACCACATGGTGGCTCACGTCCATCTGTATTGAGATCTGGCGCCCTCTTCTGGCCTGCAGGCAGAACACTGTATACACAATAAATAAATCTTTAAAAAAAAAAAGTTTCACTTGCCAGGCAGCGGTGGCACATGCCATTAATCCCAGCACTCAGGAGGCAGAGTCAGGGGGATCTCTGTGAGTTCAAGGCCAGCCTGGCTTACAAAGCAAGTTCCAGGCCAGTCTGTTACACAGAGAAATCCTGTCCAAAACAAACAAAACAAAAGAAAACAAAACAAACTATGCATTTATGGTGTATAACTCATTATTTGGAAACACTGTAGAATGCCTAAATCACACTGATTACCAAACTGCTGCCTCTAATGTGTCACTCTTGTGGTGAAGTTGCTTAAGATCCATTCATTGAGCAGTTGGTCTTGCACCCCGTCTAACTCACTGTGTCCTGTGACCAAAATCTCCCTGGCACACAACAGTCCCTGATTCCATTATGAGGGACCCAACCTGAGTGAGAGAAGACACCGGCTCCACGTGGCACTTGGGGTATGACATCACCTTAGTGGAAACGGCACACAGATAGTCATACATTAGGGTTGGTCTTACGGGGAGAGTTTGGGCCGGAAACCTGAAGGGTTTGTGCTGATTTTGTTCTTGTTTGTTTGTCTGGTTTTTGTCAATTTGACACAAGCCAGGGTCATCTGGGAAGAAGGACGTGAAATTGAGAAAACACCTCCATCTGATTGGCCTGTAAGCAAGCTGGTGGGTAATGATTGATGTGGAAGGGCCCAGTCCACTGTGGGTGGAGCCATCCCTGGGCAGGTGGTCTTGTACAAAAAAACCCAGGCTGAGCAAGCCTTGAGGAACAAGCCAGTAAGCAGCACTCCTCCACGACCTCTGCCTCAGCTCCTGCCTCCAGGTTCCTGCCCGGGGATGGATCCACTGATTTCTCTCAGTGATGGATTGCAATCTATAAGGAGAACAAAACCCTTCTTTCCCAAGTTGCTTTCAGTCATGGTGTTTATCACAGCGACAGAAACAGGAGAGACCCCAAGGAGAGTGTGTAAAGTAAGACCTGGAAAGAGCTGAGGCCACAAAGTTAGCGATGAGATAATTAAGCAGTCAATTCAAAGGAAGACGAAGATGCAGGGAAATGGGGGTGGGGATAAGTACGTTAACAGAGGATTCTCTTTAAGGTCCAATAACAGACAAACTTGGATTGAATTCAAGTAGTCTGGACTTGGTGGCACAGACCTGAAATTCCTACACACTCAGGAGCCTGAGGCAGGAGGATTGAGAGTTCAAGGCCAGCCTGAGCCATATGTCACATGCTCTAAACCAAAAAGCACCCACTGGGTTGACTCTTACATAGAGGTTACAGGCATCCAACGTGGGAGCTTACAAGAGAGCTCAAAGAGAGCGCCCCGGGTGAGAGGGGGGATGCTGTGCACAGGCAAGGACAATTTTTCTTTCGTAGTTCATGTTTTTAAAGCAAAGAATCTATCTGCATGTTGAGAGAAGCCAGAGAGAAGGGAAACCCTGCAAAGGCAGTGGTGAGGGTTGGGGCTGTAGCTCAGTAGGAGGGTGCGTGTCCAGCATCCATGGGGACCTATGCTCAGCCCCCGGTGCTCACACACACACACACACACACACACACACACACACACACAATCGTGATGAGTTAATTTTCATATTTACATGAAAATGTGTTTGTTAAGGTATTTATTACAATGCAAGACTTAAAATAACCCAGGTGACCATTGTGGGGGACTGGGTACCACGTTTCTCCCCAGTCTCATCCCCTTTTGCTTCTATCTACCCCTGAATTCCTGCCTTAAATTAAACTCTGTGGAGCTATGCTGGTTAGTCTAGTCATCAACTTGACATAACCCAGAACAACCTGGGAAGAGAATCTCAATGAAGAATTGCCTAAATTCCACATGTGGCAGGCAGAGGCAGGTGGATCTCTGTGAGTTTAAGGCTAGTCTGGCTTTCATTGAGAGTTTCAAGCCTGAGCTACAAAGGGAGACCCTCTTCAAAAAGAAAAAAAGAAAGGAAGGAAGGAAGGGAGGGAGGGAGGAAGGGAGGAAAGGAAAGGAAAGGAAAGGAAAGGAAAGGAAAGGAAAGGAAAGGAAAGGAAAGGAAAGGAAAGGAAAGGAAAGAAAAAATAAGTTATCCAGAGTAGCAGAGGCAAGGCGCTGTGTGGCAGTTCGGGGTCCTAAGGGGTCACTACTGAAGATGAAGTCTCAGTTGCACCGGACCCTGGGATGTTGGAGAAAGAGCCATGTGACCTCTGCTGTGAAAGCTCCAGGTGTAGAGTGGAGCTGACCTAAGAGACAAGTTGAGTGTGCTGTGACTGGAGGAGCTGGAGAGCTGGGACTACTCAAGGACTTTGGGGCCCAGAAGATTATGAATAAGTCCAAGATTCCAGATACAAAGCTATTGGATTTGGAATCATACTGCTGGATTTTGGTTTTGCTTTGGGCTGATAATTTTTATGCTCCAGTTCTTCCTTTTGGGAATAAGAATGGTTAGTGCATAACTTTATTTTTATTATATACATATAGATTTTACTTATAAAATATGTTGTATATATGTAAACATACTTGGTTTTTCAAGATGGTTTCTCCATGTAGCCCTGGCTATCCTGGAACTTGCTCTGTAGACCAGGCTGGCCTTGAATTCACAGAGATCCACCTGCCTCTGCCTCCTAAGTGCTGGGATTAAAGGTGTGCGCCACCACTGCCCAGCCCTTATTTTATATTTTATAGAACCTACAAGTTAAAAAAAGTTTAAACCTTTGAAGCCTTGAAAAATTTAAAGATGTTGGGCCTTATTGTATATTAACATGAGACTCTTAGGACATGGGTGGAAGGTTTATGTATTCAAGGGAGGCGTCTGTGTGTCAAGTTGACAAGTCACAGGTTGCACTGATTAATCTCCCCAGCAATTTGACACATTAGGATCACACAGGACAGGAGTCTTGATGAGGGATGTTTAGATCAGGTTAGCCTCTGGGCATGCCTGTGGGGGATTGGCTTGATTGATGACTGATGTAGGAAGACCCAGCCCACTGTGGGTGGCACCATTCCCTAGGTAAGGATGCTGAACAGTTAAAGGAGAAAGTGGCCAGGCATGATAACACATGCCTTTAATCCCAGCACTTGGGAGGCAGAGGCAGGGGATCTCTATAAGTCCAAGGCCAGCAAGGACTCTCTGGCCTTCAACGAGAGATCTAGACCAGCAAGGACTACACACATAAGACCTTATCTCAAAACAAAAATCAAAACAAAATGACAAACAAACAAACACCACTCATCCAAAAAAAGAGAGAAAGGAAAACTAGCTGAGAACATCAAGCAAGGGTGTGTTTATTCTTTGGATATTGTCTGTTGGTTCTGAGACGGGTTCTTACCATACAACCCTGGCTGTCTTCAACTCTGTAGACCAGGCTGGCCTTGAACCCACAGCGGTCCACCTGCCTCTGCCTCCCAGGGTCTTATTCTTTGTTTTTGACTGAGGGTGTGATGTGACTAGCTCATTGAGTTCCCACCTTGACTTATTTGGAATGAAGGACTAAAACTTGCAACTCTCCACCTAATGCTCTGCTAGCTTCCACACTTGGTGTCCACACCTGTGAGTTCTTGAAGGCAGCCACACAGAGTGGGGCTTGAGGATCTGAGCTGTGGGGTCCTGGCCAGGTTCAGCTGTGAAGTCCTCGTGGGCAGAGTCAGTCTGTCATCAGAGTTGTGTGTGGATTTTAACCTTGACCCCTGACTGAGGGAACAACTTTGGGACACGTTTTAGTCTTTTTAGCCTAGTGTTTTCCTCTCTCAGAGAAAGGCTAAAATATTCTCACAGATGGTTCCTGTGAGGTGTGAATGGTGTTTGTGGCTGCTGTGTTTTATAAGACTCATTATTTTTACTTTACATATGTGGAGTGTTTGCCTGTGTAAATATAAGTGCACATGTGTGGGCAGTACCTACAGAGGACAAAAGAGGACATCAGCTTCCTCGGAACTGGAGCTACAGACAGTTATGAACTGCCATGTGGATGCTGGGAATTGAACCCAGACCCTCTGGAAGAGCAGCCAGTGCTGTTAACCACTGAGCCACCTCTCCAGCCCTGCTGTTTCTGTTATGATTATTAGAGCAGGATGAAACCAAGTGAACTTCACAGACGGGAATGAGGAGAGGAGAGGCGTGAGGGAGATGGATCGAGTCCTGCAAACTCTCTCATTCTAAAGAGGGTGAATAGCTGTCTGTTCCCACCTTGTGCCCCCACCATCCTCCTGACCTTTGACGGCCCCAGATCCTGGGAGACTCATCAGGAAAGCCAGGAAGGAGGCTCTCAGGACCTCGGCTTTAGTCTGGAACATTCTCTCCTCAGAGCTCAGGTTGGGGATCTACAGCTGAAGACTGTGATCACAGGACAGTGATGAACCGAGGCAGAATGTGGACAGGTGAAACCCTGAAACGGGGCTTCCTATCCTGACTACACAGATACAAAAATAAGGGCTGGGTCAGCCAATCAGAGAAGCCGGAGAGCTGACCTGGCTGTTGCTGGGTAAAAGGGGCTAAAAAGGAGGGAGGGTTTTCAGGAGCTGACAGGGCCATGAAACTTCAGTCATAGTTGCTGCCAGGGGTAGAGACTTGAGAAGATAAGATGGTGCCAGATGGTCATACTGGGTTCTACTATTTGGTAGAAATAGTCTTCCCAAGTTCCCTACATCACCGCCACCCTCAACATCAGATTCTCTCTCATGTTTTGTCCACTGTTTTTAATATTTTTCATCTTATTTTACGTGTCTGAGTGTTTGGCCTGTGTGTATGTATGTCTGTGCATCACACACATGCCTGGTGCCCACAGAGGCCAGAAGAGGGTGCTGGAGCCACTGGAACTGGGGTTCCTGACAGTTGTGAGTTGACATGGGGTGCTGGTGGCTGAACCCGGGGTTCTCTGTAAGGGCAGCAAGTGTTCTTCACCGCTGAGCTCTCTCTTTAGTCTCCACCTTTGAGCAGGGTTCCTTAACTCGTTACCGCCTAGACTGATGTCCAGCAAGATCTGCCTGTCTCGGCCTCCCTGGCTCCGGGATTACGTGTGAGCCAGGGATCCAGGCTCAGGACGTTATGCTTTCATGGCAGGCTCTTTACGGACTGAGCCGTCGCCCTAGCCCCTCTGACTGGTGAACTCCATGTGGCCGTGTTTCCCCAGCTTCAGGAGCTGTGCCTTCCTCAGTTACGCTGTCTGTCTGTCTGCTGCTGTCTACAGCAGCGCTTCCTCCCGTCTGTCAGGGGCTGGGGTGGGCATGATTCCAGTCAGGTCAGGGTGCTCCCCGCATCAACACTCTGCCTTTGCTTCACCTCCAACAGACACCTGGCATTAGGAGGTCGTTGGGGTCATGTGGCTGCCCTCGACTGGGTGACAAAGAAGCTCATGTGTGAGATCAACGTCATGGAAGCCGTGCGGGACATCCAGTCAGTGTTTGCGCCACTGGTAGTTGGTGGGAGTGGGTCGGCCAGTTCCCAGTGGATGATGCCCTGGGGTCCCGGCTCCCATGAAACTCCTCCCCCTTCTCCAGCTTCCTCCATTCTGAGCCCCTGGGGCGTTAAGTGTCTCTCTGTCTATAGCAGATGAGTGACAAGGAGACTCCAGCCAGGAACCCCGGCGCCTCCAGAGAACTGAAGTTTTCTTTCCCAGACTCTATATACCTAATGGAAGCTTCATGTTATGTGATTATTTTCTTCTCTAGATGGTGATGTTTTGTTCACATTTTAATATCAATATAAGGAAACGATGGCAACATAATGTTTTCTTTATCAGAATCTGTGGCCTCACAGGATTTAGCTATAAATTGTAAAGGAGGGAATGATCCCCTTTGGAGGTTGGTGAAAATATTCATGATAACCACGACACAGTCAGATCTTTTGCGGGAAGGTTGGGCTTTGGTAGTTGTTTCGTCTCTCACCTTTTTGCCTGTCTGTCCTTATTCCCTGGGGGTTGACTGTCTTGAAGCACTTTGAGCTCTATTTCTGTCACGTGACCTTAACAATGTTGCTATAAGGTGGTCTATACCAGCTCCATTCTGCAGACAGTCCAAGTTCCCAAAAGCAATCCCTAAAATCACATATTTACATAGTTGTAGGTGTGGCAGACTCCCAGGTCGGAGGACCCTGTAAGATGTCCTGCCAATGCCACCCACCCCATCAAAGTCCTCGGGAGGTACCCTGGGACTCCTGTACCCTCCAGAACCAACAGACCTCTGAGAGAAATACAAGAGGGGTAGGTGATCTCCTGAGCATGCCCTTGGGCAGAGGCAAAGTGTGGAGTATTATTTTAAGATGTGTTACTTTTGTTTATGCTGTGGAACCTTTATTTTAATGATGCAAAGATGTGTTACATTCTTTTATGTTGCATTTGTTTAACTCCATGAAGCTGTGTTCCTGTGCCTGTCTAACACATCTGGTGGTCTAATAAAGAACAGAACAGTCGATAGCTGAGCAGAGAAAGGATAGGCAGGGCTGGCAGACAGAATTAAATAGGACGAGAAATCTGGGAAGAAGGGATCAAGGAGCAAGAAAAGGAAGAAGAGAGGACCAGCCACCCAGCCACCCAGCCAGCCACACAACCACACAGCCAGCCACACAACCACCCAGCCACACAGCCACACAGCCATACAGCCAGCCACACAGCCACACAGCCAGCCACACAGCCACCCAGCCACCCAGCCACACAGCCACACAACCACACAACCACCCAGCCACCCAGCCACACAGCCACCCAGCCACCCAGCAACACAGCCAGCCACACAGCCACACAGCCACCCAGCCACACAGCCACACAACCACACAACCACCCAGCCACCCAGCCACACAGCCACACAGCCACACAACCACACAACCACCCAGCCACCCAGCAACACAGCCAGCCACACAGCCACACAGCCAGCCACGGAGTAAAAGTGAATGTAAGATACACAGAAGTAAGAAAAGGAAAAAAAACAAAACAAAACCCAGAGGCAAAAGGTAAACAGGATAACTTAAGAAAAACTTGCTAGAAACAAGCCAAGATAAGGCTGGGCTTTCATAAGAAATAATAAGCCTCCATGTGTTTTATTTGGGAGCTGGGTGGTAGGTCCCCAAAGAGCAAAGAGTAAAAAAAAAAAAAAAAAGACAAACAACAGCAAATCAGACAGATCCAGGACTCATTCTGAATTCTGGGATGCTCACAGAAAACTCTATACAGGTCATGGCAATGAGTGACCGTTCACACCCTAAGACGACACTTGCTCCATTTCCTGTCCTGACAATGTGCAAGAGGTGGTGGGATTGGAGGCATGATAGTCCCAGAGATGGGTTAGCAGGATGTCTGATGTTCTCAGAGCAGAGAACACATTCTCCCCCCCCCACCCCCAGTCTCACAACAGGTTGTTAAAGCGAGCATCACTACCCTCTATCCTCAATGTCATCTGGCCTGCATCACCTCCTAGGTGGTCAGGCCTCTCACACCTTCTGCCCAGTGACAGATGACTCATAAGAAGCTCAAGCCTGATTGGTTCTTTGCTCAGACACTGTCTAGTTCTGGGGTCATAGCCGACAACTTTAGTCATAGTCTCTGCTGTTCATCCAGGAGCCCAGCTTAGGGAGTCCTCCATCCCCTGGTGGCTACATTCCTCATTCACCCACCCTGCCAACTCCATGATGGTCCTGTGGGTCCCCGTGGCCCCCTGGATAGCAGCTCTGATGGTGTTGCTGAGCAGAGGGATCCAGGGTGGGTCCCCTCCAGGTAAGACTGAACACAGCGGCGACTCTGGAGGGCCTGGGCTCAGGAGCATCCCCTTATAGGACCACACTTGGAGAACTACAGGGGGGCTTCCCCCACAGCCTGTGTCCTCCCTTCCCAGCTAGAAAAGCAGGCTCACCTCCCCACTGCTGTTCATCCAGTTTTCCCACTCTGAACCGGGCAGAGGTGTAAAGGGGTTGGCATGCATGTCCCTTGGACAACAGGCCTAGAGTTCTAGAATACATTTGCAGGGCAAGGTTTACAGAGAGGTCAGAAGGCTCAGCCTCCTGTGTTTCCTTCCCTACATCTCCATCACAGCCTTGAAGGGACTCAGGTCACCTGACTCAGGGGTGGGGGAGAGATGGGGGGCTTCTGCTCCCCCAGGGAGGGACTGGAGCCTGTGCCCTTAAACAATCAAGAGATAGCGAGATGGACTGTGGTTCTGCCGCTATAGTGTTCTTGTCGAAGTCTAACTTCTGAGGTCCTCACTAGTCTTGGAGTGGGTTAAGAACTGTAGGAGAACAAGATGAGGGTGTGTAGGCACAGGAGAACAAATGAGTGTGGATGACCAGGCAGGCCGCTAATGGAAGACCTGCCTCATGTCCCCCTGGCTTGTGTGATACTGTGGCTGAGGGGATCCAGCATTTCTCAGGAAGCTCCTTCCATTTCCAAAGTGGCACTGAGCTGTCAAGCCCTAAGTTTACCACATCCTAGGGTGGACCTAAAATACAGTGTCCTTGTTTTGCCTTGTTTCCCTGGAATAACTATATTTGAACCCCACCTCACCCCACCCCACCCCACCTCACCCCGGGTCCAGCCCTGGGTTTCTCCTGTGACATCAGGTGCACTTGAGGAGGAAGAGAGAACCTGTCCGTGGTGGTCACAGAAGGCTGTGAGACCCAACTAAAGGAACTGCTCAGCTGTGGAAACTGTGCCTTCAGGGTCCTGGGAATCAGAGAGTGATGCCCCCAGGTAAGGGGCAGAGTTTCTAAATAATGACAGCGGGGAGGGAGACCACACATGTTTCAATTATACCTGCTTCACAGATAACTTCCATTTACAAAAGCTAAGTATGGCCAAAGAAAAGCTTTTAAGTTCTTTTCCTTGCTTATAAAAACATTACTTGTTGATGAACAAGGAGAAGTAAAAACTAATGAATTAAGATGACAAGATCCACATCCCTAGTGGGGCAAGCAGACAAGGAGAGTCAGGTGACCGGGGAGGGAGAGAGAATGTGCGGAAGGGGGTGGGGAGTGATGGACGGGGCCCTGGGCTCAGTGAGAGTCACCTGCCATGGAGGCAGGTCAGGACTTCTGAGTAGAGTGTCGATCTGGCTATTACAGTGCCCAAAGGTTTTCCCACCCTCCCCTCTGTCCTCCGGCCCAGCTGGGCAGGTCCTCCTGAGCCCACCAGGATGAGCCAGCTGTTTAGGCATCACTATGGTGATGGGGAAACACCAGAACATCCCATAGTCGTCTCTCCCTGCACCTGCACCCGCACCCCAGGCTCTGGACCTCAGGGGGCTTCCCAGTGTCTGTAGCTACAGCAAGCAGATTTGTCCGGGCTCTGGGCTCCTCTCTTCAGCTTTAGACCCTCCCAGTTCATCTCCATCACCATCTGACATGATAGGGGGAAAGTTAATTAATTAACAAGCATCATATGTCAAATGGGTTGGGTGTCCCTCCAGTGTGTTAATAGCATGGCCTCAGAAGCTGTGAGACAGAGTGGACTTGGCCCTTTAACTTCTGATATCCTCTTTTTCTTTTTCTTTCTTTCTTTTTTTTTTTTTTTTTTTTTTTGAGAGTTCAGAATGGCCTCCAGCTCTCCACAATGCCCCTGCCTCAGCTTCTCAGGCATATACCACCACACCAACAGCTGATATGCTTTTAAATGAAGCGATAGCTTCCTTAGTTTAGTTTAGTGTGTTTATTATCTGCGGTACTGGGAACGGGATCCAAGGCAAGCCTCCATCGCCAAGCTGCTCCCGGCCGCCCAGGCTGCTGGTTATAAAACACATTAATGGACGGTTTAGAGCCCCCTCTTGTGGTGGAAACACAGCCTTCCATTTTCTCTACGGATGGCTTGTGTGGGAGCTGGTTGTTGGAGTCAGAAGGAAGGCAGGATTTGCTTTGAGATGCTAATTTCAGCGGGTGGAACATGAAAACAACCACACCACCCCCATTTCCCTGCTGTGAGTAAGAACAGACAGACTCACAGAGGCTCACGCAGGGCAAACAGAAGGGACCCACACTGCTGGCAGCTCCTAGGAAGAGAGGGAGGGTTCCCACATCCCCTTTTTACCAGTTCCCCAGCCAGTGCCTCTAGGAACGAGGGGACCCACTGGAGCTCTGCTGTGGTGATTTTCAGTGATTAAGGTCCAGGGCAGTATCCACCCCCTCCACACCAAGATCAGGTTGTCCCAAGATTTGCAGCAATCCTCCTGCCTCTGCATCCTTAGCACTGAGACTTCAGGTGAGAGTTACCATGCTGCCATTCCATATCTTTTTAAAAACGACCTTCCTGTATTTTTTATTTACTTATGTGTGTGGGATGTTTTGCCTGTGTGTTTGTGTGCACTGTGTGTATGCCTGGGACCCACAAAGGTCAGAAGAGGGCACTGGATTCCCTAGAACTGGAGTTACAGGTGGTTGTGAGCAGCCCTATGGTTGCTGCGAACTGACCCCAAGTCCTCTTTGAGAGCATCCAGTGTTCTTAACTCCTGACATCTCTCCAGCCCTGATCAGTTTTTGAAGTTATCCTGCAAACCGGTAAATTTCATCTTGGCGTTTCTACACATACAGCCCATACCTTTTAAGACTAAGTCTTCCCACACGGAGACTTGAAAGGTGAAATATCACACTAATTTTTAGACTAAGAAGTTTCATTTTATATCTTATATTTACGAATTTATTTCTGCACTGACAGCACGTAGGAGTAGTCAAGACATTGGCACAGGCGGGCACACTTGCTACGGGAAAGAGAAGTGGGGAGGGGAGGCTCCTGGTGGAGATGACATTTGACTGTGTCCAAGGTGGCTGGGTCAGGCAGGAGTCCCCACCGAGAGAGGGGTCGGCGACTCCACGCCCTAGCCAGGACTTGGCTTCTGATGCCCGCAGAGAACCACCTGCTGCGCGCGCTGCACGAGTGCTACGCGGAGAAGAACGGGACGCAGCAGCGCTACATCATGAGATGCGTCTTGGACCGGGAGGAGTTCATGCGCTTCGACAGCGCCCAGGGCGAGTTCCGCGCGCTCACCGCCATGGGGCGGCCGTGGGCCTAGTCCTGGAACAGCCAGAAGGACTACCTGGAGCGACGGAGGGCCGAGGTGGACACGGTGTGCAGGCACAACTACGAACTGAACCAAGGCTTCACCGTGAAGCGCCGAGGTGAGGCCCAGGCGGAGAGCAAGGCCAGGCGGGAGCCGCTGCAGCAGCCCCGGGGACCGACTGCGTGCGGGCAGACGGAGCCTTGGGGAAAAGAGGCCAGGGCCAGCGGTGCAGAGCCAGACGCGGGCACACAGTGGGAGTAAGGAATAGCAAGAGCGTTGTCATGTCTGGTAACCGGTTTGCTGTCGGGTGAAGGGAGCCGGGCCATGGGACAATCGCAGTGGACTGTGGGGAGATGGGCATCAAGTGTCACCTCCCAGCAGCTCAGGC
This sequence comes from Onychomys torridus, assembly GCF_903995425.1. Lineage (NCBI taxonomy): Eukaryota > Metazoa > Chordata > Mammalia > Rodentia > Cricetidae > Onychomys > Onychomys torridus. The sequence goes on along the minus strand of NC_050460.1, from coordinate 65,542,656 downwards.
TGTGCAGGGGACACAGGGGGCCGTGGGGACTCAGGCCTCAGCCGGGTGAGGTCATCTAGGAAGACCAATCAGTAAAGAATAAAGCTGACCCCTGGGGACAGTGGAGCGGGTGCTGGCTAAGAGCAGTCCCTGTGAGGTGAAGTGAAGCAAAACCCGGGGCAGAGAAGTGTCACAGGTAGAGAGGGTGACAGGAAACGGTGGGGCCAACAGTTTCGGGAGGTAAGTCCGCAGAAGTGGCAGGGTCGGGAAACCAGAGAGAGCTGACATGGAGACTAGAGTGACCCGGAGAGGGGTGAGCTGTGCAGAGGCAGGAGGACTTTGCGAGGCTGGGAGAAAAGAGCCTTGGCTCCTTCCCTTCAGCTTTTGGAGTGAAGGAGTCTGGTGAGCATCCTGAGGAGACCCGAGGGAGCAAGAGGCAGGGGAAGAAGCGGGGAGCCTTCCGCGGGCACAGGGGAGAGTGTCGGGGGACATGCCTTTAACACTCTTTGGGAACCAGGATTCCCAGTTACCAGCTAAGTCCTGACTCCCGGGAATGAGTGAGAATGCAGACAGATTGGGAAGGAATCAGGACAGTGGCCTGAGCTAGAAAAGATGACACAGAGTAGCTAGGTAAGGCGGCGTCCAAAGCACACAAGGTTGCCCTCAGCGGCAGGCTGGCACCCTTTCTTCCAGTGTGCCAGGGTGAGGAGAGCCCTGGGTGAATCACTTGGGCCAGACTCGCTCTGCTCAGCAGAACCCCCAGAATCACCACCCAGAGACCCACACCTGGTGATGCAGAGATCTGAAAGGTTTTCAATTAGTGTCCCAGGGATGACAGTGTGACAGCTAAGTGTTGGTAGACCCTGAGGATGGTTGTTGAGACCAGTTCACTGTGTAGCCCAGGCTGGACTAGAACTCGCCATCCACCAGCCTCAAGATCAAAAGTCCTGGAATTACAGCTGGGTGTACACCACACAGAACTGTGGTTGAAATAGGAAACGTCAAGGTCGCAGCAGGGTTTTCAGAGTGTTAAATGAGCTGAAAAGAGGAAAGGCTGGAGTCGGAGCAGTGGGTAAGCAAATATCATCCTAGCAATAGTAATTACAGCATCAATTATGAGAGGAAATACCTTTGTAGCTTAATGTTAAAATTATTCAAAATAAATAACCAAATAATTAACAAGAAAGAAAACAGAATGATTAAGAGCCATGAAATCCCCCCCCCTTTTTTTTTTAAAAATTCATTTTATGTGTGCAGGTATTTTGCCTGCATGCCTGTCTGTCTGTGCACCACCATATCTGTTGGTGTCTGTGAAGGCCAGAAGATAGTGTCAGATTCCCTGGGACTGGATTTACAGACAGTTGTGAGCTGCCATGTAGGTGCTGGGGATTGAACCCGGGTCCTCTGGAAGAGCATCAGGTGCTCTTAACCTCTGAGTCACCTCCATCCCCTCCCCCTTGAGAAAGAATCTCTGTAACTCAGGCTGTCCTTGAGTCATGGATTTTTCTTCCTTTTACCCTCAGGAATGCTTAGATTCACAGGAGTGCATCACTGCACCCATCTGGATAACTAACAAAATTCTAGAAATAAATCATGTAAGACGTTCAGTGGCCATTCAGCATGCAGCCTTACGATGTGGGCAATTGATTGTCTTTGTGAAATATTTTTTAAAAGTAGTTGAGTCCCTTAGGCCTGAAGATTTAGCTCCAGAGCCCCCTAGAAGTCAGTTGTATACTGCAGGCAAAGAATCTTCGTGGAGCGTTCTGGCACAAAACAGACAAACTTGAAGTCCAGGATTCAAAGGGAGGGAATGTGTCTTAACTCATAAACCACAACTCAGGAAGGAGCTGACTGAGGAACTCTCAGTTTATAAAAGTGGCCGAAGTGGATCTAAAAGGGCATCACCTTGAGCTGCAGAAGGCCAGCAGTGTGGGCAGCCTGACCTGAGGCCAAGAGCTGCAGGAGACAATGGACATTGTGAGGAGCATGCCCCCACCCTCAGAGTGTTGGGATGGAAACTGGAAACTGAAAGGTCTTTGGGCCAGAAAGCTGTGGTGTGGAAACCCCCCTGCAACGGCCTTTCTGCAGAACAGACTGCTGTTTTCTGGCCTCTGAAGAGGAGTACAGCCTGGTGGCAGATGTCCAAAAGTAGCAACTCTCTGGAGAGCTGTGAGGCCACAGGAAGTGGACAGCAGCATGGGGGTTGAGTTTGAGCATCAGGGGAAACGAACAAGGAGAGAGCAAGGAGAGAGACGCAGAGACATCCGTCTTGTGGCTGGCTTCCCGAGCACCCAAAAACAGAGAGAAAGTTGGGGTGAGAATCCCCACACACGGAGCTCAGAGTGTTGTTTCAAAGGCGGTGTTGTGGAGAGCGAGATCTTGGGAGTTACACAAACCCGAGGCCATTAAATACAGAGTGACGTCAGATATGTCTCATGTATTGGGTGAGGGTGGGTGGGGAAGATGGCCCCGAGGTTGAGAGTGAGGACCGCTCTAGCAGAGGACCCAGGTTTGGTTCCCAGCACCCATGTCTGTGCCACAACCACCTGTAATTTCTGGCCTCCTCAGGCACTGTACTCTCGTGTGCAAACCCACACACGAACCCACTGCTAATTATTTTTTTAAATGTTTAAAAGTTATTATATTGGAAAGCCAATGAGTGTTTTCATCTGTACATTAACTTCAAGAAATTATTTGAGAGCTGGAGAGACGGCTCAGTGGGTAAGAACAGTGGCTGCCGCAGCTGGAGTTACCTCCAGTCTCGCCCGGGGTGGCCACTCGAACTCAAAAAAAAAAAAAAAAAAAAAAAGCCACACAGACGCTTATATTATTTAAACTGTTTGGCCTAATGTCTCAGGCTTCTTACTATCTAGTTCTCATATCTTAAATTAACTCATTTCTATAAATCTGTACCTTGCCACGTGGCTCGTGGCTTACCAGTACCTTACATGTCGCTTGTCATGGTGGCAGCTGGCAGTGTCTCCTGACTCAGCCTTCCACTTCCCAGAATTCTCCTCTCTCCTTATCCCACCTACACTATACTTCCTGCCTGGCTATTAGCCAATCAGCATTTTATTTATCAATCAATCAGAGCAACACATTGACAGCATCCCCAGCAGGCTACTCTTACAGAGGACCCAGATTCAGATTCAGTTCCCAGCACCCACATGGTAGACCACAACCATCTTTGACTCCAGTTCTAAGGGATCAACACTGTCTTCTGACCTCTGAGGGCACCAGGCATGCACATAATGCAAAGGGATACATGCAGGCAAAACATTCATGTACATAAAATAATATAAATAAATCTTTAAAAATTAATTTAAAAAAGAAATTATTTTAATGAATCCTGCATCCTTCTCACCACAACAAAGTGTTCAAAAGGTCTCATTGTTTTAAAAAAATTGTCTCACCATTTGTTCCTGGCCATCTTGGAACTCACTATGTAGACCATGCTGGCCTTAAACTCACAGAGATCCCCCTGCCTCTGTCACCTGAGTACTGGAATTAAAGGCATGTGCTACAGAATCACTATTGGTGAAATTATTTAGGCCACTCCACGTAGTTAAAGGGAGGTTTATTTTGTGGGGTAACTTACAAATGAAGGGATAGGTTGTAGGGTCTGGGAAAGGTATGACGCAGTCTGGCGGTGTTCTCTGGAGAACTCTGCTCGGTCTACCTCCAGTGTCCAGGGTCCTGGAACCAAGAGAGACCTCTCCTCTCGATCCTGGGTCTTCAGCTTCCTCCCTCAGCCCCGCCTTGTGGGCGTGACCATTACCGAAGCCTCAGTGGGGGTTGGAACTTCCAGGCCAAGGCTGGGATGGCTACCCACTACAAATCACTCTCACATGTCACTCCTTTCCTGCTCCTAGTCCAGCCTAAGGTACATGTGTCACCCTCCAAGAAGGTCACCCTGCAGCACCATGGCCTGCTGGTCTGCCATGTGACAGATTTCTACCCAGGCAGCATTCAGGTCCGCTGGTTCTGGAACAACCAGGAGGAAACTGATGGAGTCGTGTCCACCAACCTGATCCGAAACGGGGACTGGACCTTCCAGATTCTGGTCATGCTGGAGATGACCCCACAGCGGGGAGATGTCTACACCTGCCATGTGGAGCACCCCAGCCTGCAGAGCCCCATTACTGTAGAGTGGAGTGAGTCACCTCAGGGACCCTTCTCAGTCCACATTGTGTAGAGAAGGTAGCACCCTGGCTCCAGGTCCACGATCCTGCCCTAGGCATTTGTACGTTGGGTCCTGATCATCCCCTGATCATCCTTGTACTTCCTGGAGGCCCCCTAAGGCTGCTTCTGAGCTGGAGGCATGAGAGGAGAGCCTGTCCCTGGCCTGGGAATGTTGAGGATACTGGATCTACCCTTGTCAGGAGTCTAGGGAGGCAGACAAGCCCTGCTTTGTCCTCACATGGGCCTGACTCCCTCATTCTGTCTGTAGTCTGTCCTTGTTCTGAGAGGCAGCTGCCAGAACCCACACTCCTTTCCATTTAAGACACCAGCCTAGGTCTAGATCTCAGAGTCCCTCTATATATTCTTCCCCATGATGTGTCCCTCTCAGTGACCTTCATATTGATATTCCGAATACCTACCAGAGGGCAGTAAGGTGTGGTGTGCCTGCCGGACAGGACACAAACTCTGAGTTCTCCTTTCCAGAGGTCGGGTCTGACTCTGCCAGAAACAAGATGCTGACGGGAATGTGTGGTCTGGCGCTGGGACTCATCTTCCTGGTGTCGGGCATCACCATGCACCTGAGGAGCAAGAGGGGTAAGAAGTGTGTGGAGGAGCAGCCTCCAACCCCAGCATAGGCAGGAGGGTCACAGGTTCAAGGCCTGCCTGGGCTACACAGTGAGACTCGGTCTCAGCCCAGACACCAAAGATGTGAAATAAAGAATCCTGGCGGGTGCCTGGGGCCAGCCTTTCGCTGATACACCCTCCTGTCCACAGAAAGGCCTAAGGCAGAGAAGTGACACTGGAGAGTTCTAGAAGCCACTGGAACTGGTGTCAGAGAGAAGCTGTCCTGTAGGGAGAGAGGAAACCCCAGCCTGGGCTCTAACCATAGGGCTACACAGTCCCCAGGTTCCCAGGCTTATGTGGGGAACATGCAGTGAGGGAGATGGGGGTGGGATAGAGTGTCTCTCACCATCTCAGGGAATTTTAATGTCTGAATGCATTCCTTTCGTCCCCTCATTCAGCTCAGCTGAGATCTCCAGGATTGACATGAGCAGGTAAGATGCTGTGTCTGCCTATTCATGGTCAGAATATCTCAGGCCTGAACTCCCCTCTCAGGCCCAGCCCCTGAGGGAGTGTGGGGAAGAGTGGGGTTCCCACCACTGAGGAAGGAGGCTGAGCTATGTTGTCCTTACCAAGCTACACTCAGTCTTTTTAAAGACTATTTATTTAGTTTTATTTTGCCAGTATGTGCCTGTACACATGTGTATCTGTGCACCACCTGCATGTATGATGCCTGCTGAGGCCAGCAGAGAGCGCAGGGTCCTTTAGAACTGGAGTCACGGATAGCTGTGAGCCACCATGTGGGTGCTAGGAACTGAACCTGGGTCCTCGGCAAGAGCAACAAGTGCTCTTAACTCCTGAGCTGTCTCTCCAGCTCCGAACACCATCTTACAAGGTCATAATTTCTCTGTCTGAGACTTAGAGGAGGGGTCAGAGCCACAGTGACTTGTTTTCCCTCCACGGTGCCTAGAACAACGTTTGTTCTGTGTCACAGGCACACACACACACACACACACACACACACACACACACGCACAGACAGACACACACACACAGACACACACACACACACACAAAGATATACATACAGACACACACACACGCACACGCACACGCACAGACAGACACACACACACACAGACTCACACACACAGAGATATACATACAGACACACACACAGGCACACATACACAGACACACACAGAGATACACACACAGGCACACACGCACAGACAGACAGACACACACAGACACACACACACAGGCACACACACACAGATACACACACAGACACATACATGCACACAGACACACACAGATACACAGACACACACAGGCACACACAGATACACAGACACACACAGACACACACAGACACACACACAGGCAGACACACAGACAGACACACACACACAGACACACACAGATACACACACACACACACACACACACACACACACACACACACATGCACACAGTGGGGTCTGGGAACTAGTTACACTTTTCAAGGGCATATCCTCACCGACTCTCTTCCTCTGACTAGGTTCCACCTGCCATAGTGTCCACCAGTTCCCAACAGTCCATGAACTATAAATCCATCAACAGAGGCCAGAGAGACGGCTCGGCAGGTCCACACCTGCTAAAATCCCAGAGGGCCCCGTTCAGTTCCCAGCATCCGTATCTGGCAGCTTTCAGCTACCTGCAGCTCCAGCTCCAATGGATGTAAGCGCTCTTCCGTCCTCCATGAGCATACACACCGACACTTAAATCCAAATGGAAATAAATCCATCAAAGGGTGAATCCACTGACAAGTTCCAGGCCTCATGAGTGCCCACCTCTGAACAACACTGCATCAGGGACCAAGACATCAATCCATGAGCCTTTGGGGGAGCATTTCAGATCCAAACCATAGCCTCAAGCATGGCCTCAGAAAATGCAGAGAGCCGACTCCCCTACAGAAGTCTCTGCTGTCAAATGTCTGTCTGACAGCAAGGTGGTCAGAGGGTCAGAAGTTATCGGTTGTTCCAATTTAAATCACTTAAGTGAAGCCATGAATAATGCAGTAGCTGCCACAGTGGGCAGATGGAGTCTATAATCTTTGGCTATGGCTCTTCCAAGTGGATTTTATGGGAATGGGCGCAAAGACAATGCTAGAGAATTGGAAAACCGAAATCACTGCACAATGCAGGGCAGTTGGGGATGAAGCATCTCTGTGGCTCATTAGCTCTCAGGTTATCAATCCCCAAAGCACAACAGACCCTTTAGCAAGCTGACAAAGTCACAGAGGAGTGAGTCGCAGGCTGTCAGATTACCCAACACTGCCCCGTTCAGAAGACACCACAGAATCACTGTTTGGCTTGATTGTGAAATGTCCCACACGGGCTCATGTGTTTACACACTTAGTTACCAGCTGGGAATGCTGTTTGAGACTCACAGAATCTTTAGGAGATGGAGCCTTGCTGGAGGAAGTGGAGCGCTGGTGTTAGAACCCAGCCCACTTCCTGGCTGCTGTCTAGTTCCTGACTGCCATGGCAGTGTGACCCTATGCCTCATCCTATTGCCCTGCCTCTTCCGCCATGATGAACTGAATCCCTTGGAACTGTGAGCCATGATAACCCTCCTCCCTCATGAGCTTCTTGTCAGGGTTCTGGACACAGCAGCAAGAAAAGGAACCGACGGAAACACTGGAGCAAAGAACACCTAAGATTTAAGAACTCACTTCCTGGGGCTGGAGAGATGGCTCAGGGGCTAAAAGTACTTAACTGCTAATGCAGAGGACTTAGTTCAAATCCCAGCACCACATCAGGCAAATGACAACCACCTGTAACTCCAGCTCCAGGAGATCCACCCTCTGACTTCCACAATCGGCTGCATGCATGCGCGTGCACACACAGACACACAGACACACACACACACACTTTAAAAGAACACCCCTCTGTACTTCAGTGTCTCTTTGACATATCCTCTGAGGTCAAGGAGCTTTGCCTGAAACCTAGGATGAGATGAACCCCCAGATCCTTCCTCCTAAGTCTGTTTCAGCACCAGTGTCTGGGGACACTTCACACTGTAGTCAAAACATTTTAGACAAAAGGTAATACTGATGGAGGCAGATGCAGAGATCCATGGCCAGGCACCAGGCTGAGAATCCAATCAATGAGACAGAGGAGGGATTCTGCAGGTGGGGGACATCGAGATCAAGATGGGAAGATGTGCAGAGATGACCGGCCACACTGTGGACTGGTGGCTGTGGAGCCCCCATGGGACTGGACTAGGCCCTCTGGATTCAGAAGGTGATTGTTTGGCTTGAACTGTTTGGGGGCACCCAGGCAGGGGGAATTGGAATCTGTCCCTGGTGCATGGGCAGGCTTTTGGGAATCTGGTGTCTGTGGTGTGATGCCTTACACAGCCTTGGTACAGTGGGCAGGGGCTTGGACCTGCCTAGGTCCAGTGTGCCAGGCTCTGCTGACTCCCCATGGGAGACCTTGATTTGGGGGATGTAGGCATGTGGGGTGGCTTGGGAGAGAGGGCTAGGGGGTGAGAGGAGGGAGGAAGTGGGATCTGTGAGTGGTATGTGGAATGAGTAGAAAATTTCTTAATAAAGAAAAATGAAAAAAAAAAGAATTCTAAGCCAGGCATATTGGTTCACACCTGTAATCTCCAACACTTGGGAGACAGAGACAGGAGAGTCATCTACAGATTTGATGCCAGCCTGGGCTGCACAGTAAGACTCTGTCTAAGAAGAAAAGAAAAGCCGTCCTCACTGAGACCGAGGCAAACCTCAATGAGAAGAGCTGGCCTCTGCCTGATTTCCATGAGTCGATGTGGACACAACAGGAGGGTGTGTCACTGTTGAGTCCCACATTTGCCAGAGTGTTCATGGCTTTGGATCCCTTCAGAGATGAAGAAGCTGGGGCCATGGCCTTCACAGGAGCTGCTGGAATGTGGAATATGGCATGCATTCCTTCATCTCCTGTACTTGGGAAAAGCACAGACATCTTGGGAACAGATTAACACATAGTACAGAATAAGCTGGGGGCTTATGTAGATAGAGTTTTCCTGCCTGGCCCACAGTCAGGACAAATCTCTCTTACCCGCCAGTCCCACAGTCGCTCAGACCCAACCAAGTAAGCACACAGAGACTTATATTGTTTACAAACTGTATGGCTGTGGCAGGCTTCTTGTTATCTAGTTCTTATATCGTAAATTAACCCATTTCTGTTAGTCTATAAGTTGCCATGTGGCTCGTGGCTTACCAGTACCTTACATCTCACTTGTCATGGTGGCAGCTGGCAGTATCTCCCCTCAGCCTTCCTGTTCCCAGCATTCTCTTCTCTGCTTGTCCCACCTATACTTCCTGCCTGGCTACTGGCCAATCAGCATTTTATTTACACAGAGAGATATCCACAGCAAGCTTACGTGGTTGCATCCATGGAGGGAAGGGATATTTTGCTGCCTTTCATTGAGACTAAGACCTGATTTGTTCCCACATCTGGGCTGCTCAGGGAGGCATCATTTCTTCATTTAAGGTGTTGTGTGATACCATTCCTGATGAGATGTAAATAAACATCTACTCACCCCAGACAGGGAAACAACAGCCCAAAGTAAGGATGCCACCAAAGTCCAACTTGGGCACCAATGAGTTAAGTCTATTGGGGCCACCATGGAGTGTGGTCGAGGGGCTACTTACAGGAGTCAATGATAGCTACACTGTCAAGATCCCACTCCAGCACCAGTGATGGCTCATGAAACTGGAAACCTGGAGTGCATGGCACAACTTGCAAGCAGCCTGATATGTTGGGGAGTCTCTTCCAGCAGCTCAGCAGGCCTGAGTGTTTCCAAATGGTCCTTTCTGCTCATGTGCACTTGAAGGGAAGGACCTAGTAAATCTGGTCAGTTTCGGGGCTTCTGGGAGCTTCTGAGTTGTTCACTTCCTGAGTTTTAAGGAGTTTCCCCATGGGATGGAATGTTCCCTTTCCTTTAGATGAGTTTTAACACTTCCTTACAAGTCAGAATGTTACACAACAAAGGACCAGAGAGACAGCCCACCATGCTACTTCCCACTGAACTGCATTCAGTACCAACAGGACCACCGTGAGCATCCAAGGCTTGGTGGTGTCACCTTCCCTCAACAAACTGGAGGCTCTCAGAAGCCCTCCAGGAAGAAGGTGGCATGTGACTTTCACAGTCCTGCTCTACCAGGCTCACAGGAACAGGGGCCACACCCCTCAAACCTGGGTCTCTACCTGCCATGTAGAAACTTCCTTGGGAGGCATGTAGAGCCTTGTTCCCCCTCCCTTCCATCTCCTCTCCATTCCCACCCAGCCTGGTCCATCTGAAACTGGGCATGTACCCAGCCAAGGTAGAGAGCAGAGAAGGCCACGGCCTTCTAGGATGTGCAGTGGTCAGGGGCAGTGGTCCAAGTGTATTCATGGTTTTTGTTGTTTCATGTTGTTTGTTTGTGATAAGGCCTTACAGTATAGCCAGACTGGTCTCTAACTCACTACATAGCTCAGGCTAACCTCGAACTAAGCAATCCTCCTGCCTCAGCCTCTCTAGGTTCTGGATTTGCAGACATATGCTGCCACTCCTGGCTTGGAAGATTATTTTAACCCATAAGTCGGGGAAGCCCAAAGCGCAGCTGTGAGGGTGTGAGGCCGGGGACTGCCTCTTGGCAATTTCCTTCCTCTCCTCATTCCTCTCCTCTTCTCAGGCACCAGCAGGACGGTGCGCTGTGTGGCTGTGTGACCATCCACAGTTCTGTCCTTTTCTTGCCTGTTCGGGTGACACCGATGTCTCCCTCTAATCTGAGGTTTCAGTTAAACTTGGCGACTAAAATTTTTCTAGAACCATCACCCCCTACAGGAGCTGGTATGTTCTGTCCCAGACAGACGCACTGTGGAGCCTCAAAGCCTTTGATTACTTTCTTTCTTTCTGGTTCTCTTTCATCCCCCTTTCTCTCTCTCTCTCTCTCTCTCTCTCTCTCTCTCTCTCTCTCTCTCACACACACACACACACACACACACACACACACACACACACATGGAAACTTCCTCTGCCTCAAGCCATCAGAGCCTCTGTCAGCATCCACATGCCTCCATGCCAGGGCACCCACACTCCCCAGCCCCAGCCCAGAATATCACCTCAGAATCTCTGCCCTTCAACTCCCCCCACCTGCCTGGGAGCCAGGCTCCAGGTTCCTAGAGAGGAGGGCACAGCCACTGCAGGGAGAGGCTGGGAACCTGCCACTCAGCGGGTCATGAACCCTTAGATTGGGTTGGTTGGCACAGTAATTTAATAGCCTGCTGTGGGTTGGCCGGAGGACCTAATCTCCAAATGTAAAAGTTATTTGAGTAACTGTGTGGCATTGTTTCCATGGAGAAAAGCTGTCTGAGCTCAAAGCAAATGTGACCTTTGGGGATACCCCGCTTTGTGCTCTAGGGGTGACCTCTGTGGTTTAGTACCAGCTGCAGAGAGAGCCCTGGCCAAACCTCAGCTGGGAGTGAGTGTGGGTGTGGAGGGTGTGTCTCTGAGGCCAGGCAGAGGGAAGGAGAGGGGTCTCTCTCAGGACTTGACTATAGACATGGAAAGGTACACAGGACACCCCAAATCCCATCCTCTGTGACACTAGATAGATGAGATGATGCCAACACACACACACACACACACACACACACACACACACACACACACACACATATGGACACACCTCAGGTCTGGGGAACAGGGAATAAATTGATGAACAAAGAAGGAGAAAAGATTTAGTGATACTGTTGGGACTGAATTGTTCTAGGTTGTTGTTTGTTTTTGAGACAAGGTGTCTATGTCTAGCTCTGGCTGGCATGGAACTTGTGCAGACCAAGCTGGCTTTGAACTCAGAGAGCTACATGTCTCTGCCTCCCAACGCTCAGATTTTAAAGGCGTGTACCAGTATGCCCAGCCAGGACTGGATTATTCTGACTGCTTTGCAATGGTGAAGACATCCTAAGTAGAAGACAGCAAAGACAGAGAAAGGCAGAACTGGGGCACCCAGATGCAGGAGGGATGTCTGCACATGCACTGTCTGCACATGCACTGTCTGCAGCTGCACTGTCTGCAGCTGCACTGTCTCCACCTGCACTGAGGTCTCCACCTGCACTGGGGTCTCCACATGCACTGGGGTCTCCACCTGCACTGAGGTCTCCACCTGCACTGAGGTCTCCACCTGCACTGAGGTCTCCACCTGCACTGGGGTCTCCACCTGCACTGGGGTCTCCACCTGCACTGTCTCCACCTGCACTGGGGTCTCCATCTGCACTGGGGTCTCCACCTGCACTGGGGTCTCCACCTACACTGGGGTCTCCACCTGCACTGAGGTCTCCACCTGCACTGGGGTCTCCACCTGCACTGGGGTCTCCACCTGCACTGTCTCCACCTGCACTGAGGTCTCACATGCACTGGGGTCTCCACCTGCACTGTCTCCACCTGCACTGTCTCCACCTGCACTGGGGTCTCCACCTGCACTGGGGCCTCCACATGCACTGGGGTCTCCACATGCACTGGGGTCTCCACCTGCACTGGGGTCTCCACAGGCACTGAGGTCTCCACATGCACTGGGGTCTCCACCTGCACTGGGGTCTCCACCTGTACTGGGGTCTCCTCCTGTACTGGGGTCTCCTCCTGTACTGGGGTCTCCACCTGCACTGGGGTCTCCACCTGCACTGAGGTCTCCACCTGCACTGTCTCCACCTGCACTGAGGTCATGCACTGGGGTCTCCACCTGCACTGAGGTCTCCACATGCACTGAGGTCTCCACCTGCACTGGGGTCTCCACCTGCACTGGGGTCTCCACCTGCACTGGGGTCTCCACCTGCACTGAGGTCTCCACCTGCACTGAGGTCTCCACCTGCACTGAAGTCTCCACATGCACTGAGGTCTCCACATGCACTGGGGTCTCCACCTGCACTGTCTCCACCTGCACTGTCTCCACCTGCACTGGGGTCTCCATCTGCACTGAGGTCTCCACCTGCACTGGGGCCTCCACATGCACTGGGGTCTCCACATGCACTGGGGTCTCCACCTGCACTGAGGTCTCCACCTGCACTGGGGCCTCCACATGCACTGAGGTCTCCACATGCACTGGGGTCTCCACCTGCACTGTCTCCACCTGCACTGTCTCCACCTGCACTGGGGTCTCCACATGCACTGGGGTCTCCACCTGCACTGGGGCCTCCACCTGCACTGAGGTCTCCACCTGCACTGAGGTCTCCACCTGCACTGAGGTCTCCACCTGCACTGGGGTCTCCACATGCACTGGGGTCTCCATCTGCACTGAGGTCTCCACCTGCACTGAGGTCTCCACATGCACTGGGGTCTCCACATGCACTGGGGTCTCCACCTGCACTGTCTCCACCTGCACTGGGGTCTCCACCTGCACTGGGGTCTCCACCTGCACTGGGGTCTCCACCTGCACTGAGGTCTCCACATGCACTGGGATCTCCACCTGCACTGTCTCCACCTGCACTGTCTCCACCTGCACTGGGGTCTCCACCTGCACTGGGGTCTCCACCTGTACTGGGGTCTCCTCCTGTACTGGGGTCTCCACCTGTACTGGGTTGTCTATCTGTACTAAATTCTCCACCCATGCTGATTCTTCACCTGCAGTGAAGTCTTTACCTTTGCTGAGTCTGCACCTGCACAGGGGTGGGGAGCTCCCTAGTGGGGTCCGAAGTCCCTAGACAGTTCAGCAGGAACTGTCTAGGTAGTGCAGACTGGGACTCACCACAGGGAAGTGTTACCGATTAGGGTGGGGATAAGGCAAGTGTTGGATGTAAATGAAGGACATCCAGCCACGCCATCCATGGACTATAGACAGACTGGACAAGCACGCATACAGTCTCCCTCCCTTAGATGGGAGAGGCACCCAGTGGGATGAACTCTCAACCTTGAGTAACTCTCAACCTCCACCTGACAGACAAGAGCAACGTTGTGTGAGGACGGGAAGCCCCAGGAGAGCAGGAGGCCCCTAGGGGTGCCCAGTGCCCAAGGATTCCTAACCAGAGCAGACCTGAGCTACTGAACAAGCCCAGAGAAGCCCAGGGAAGGAAGGAGGTCAGCAGTCTCCAGGCAGAGAAACTGTATACATACACAAGACCAAAGATGCTTATACGTATGTGTATATGTGAAAACATGCACATGTAGGAGGCCTGACTTCAGTTCTGGCTTTTGACAACAAAACATCGCAAGCCTGGGGTACAGCATGTCTTGGAAAAGGTGCAGAAATCGACATCTTGGAAGTGGGCTTAGTTACCCATTTGCACAGACTTTAGGCTGAACCACCCAAAGTTCCTTCTAACCTTGCAGACCTGAGGCAGCTCTATTTGAGGGCAGATGGAGGAGCTGATTGAGGCAAAGCTCACAAACAGCGGCAGCCCTGTACTGGGTTGGAGCCCTGTGTACATGTCACGGGGGCATCCGTTTGGGAGTCTGTTCTTGCCACCCAGGCTGTGTGAGCCCTGGGACCTGCTGGGGACTCCTGTGTGTAGGATGAACCCCACCTTTTAGGGGGACAGGAGTGCTGTATGGAGCCTGGAGGAAATGACAACACACACCCAGGTGGAGACAATCACATTATTTAACCATCAGTCAGGAGGGACTTGGGCAGGAGGGCTAGAGGGCTCCTGGGGTCCCTTCTGGCCATAGGCTAGACATTAGCTCTCTTCAGGATCAGGGAGGTGAGGAGGTGCCCAGGGGAGGAACTGTGTGACTTCAGGCCCTGGAAGAACTTCAGTATCTCAATAACCGGCCGAGGCAGGCCCTGCGCAGCCCTACCATCTGGTCTGGCGTTCCCTGGAGAAGTGGCCTGGACTTAAGTGGCAGGCCATTCCTGACAGGGACAGTTGGGTCACAGAGATTCCACCCCAGGGAGAGAGAGCTGGAGCCCTGAGGCAGGGGAGTGTGTGTCCCAGCATTCTTAGTACCCCAGGTGGGATGTCAGGAAGGGGTGTTCTTCCTAGAAAGCCCCACCCACAGGCGCCATGGAAAACCCTGAGGGGAGGGTGGGGTGCTGGCCCACCCCTGTAGCACCTGTCCCCAATATCTTCTGGGGGTTTTGGCATTTCTCTCTTTATCTTCTTTGTTACTTTTTTTCACTCTTTAAATAATTAATATAATTACTTTTTTAAATATAAAATACACAGTGTCCTTTCTCTTCCACTTATTTGGGGTGACAGGGAAGTGTTTTAAATAAAGGTCTCAGCTCTCTAATGGGTCACAAGTGGGAGAGAGCTGGAGGCCCAGGTGCCACCTTCCCTGGGCTGTCCCAGCACCCCCGCTGGTTCACCCCACCCCTGGCTGCTGCCCCTGACTTGAGGCTTGAGGTGCCCTGGCCCCAGGCCCCCTAGATGATGAGGGGTTTTTATGGGAGGTGGCATGAAGTCCATGCTGTGTGACTCCAGGTGGGCTGGCTGTTGGTTGACAGGGTCAGAGAGGGCCTAGCCCATGAAGCAGACAGGCCCCAGAAGCACTCCTCCCCGCCTTGTGGGGGCCCCCAGGTCTGAGAAGGAGGCGTCCAGCACGGGCAGTTGCTCCAACACAGGTGTGCGCACCTCCAACACCGTCCGGCCTTGCTGGGTCTTGACAGAGAGTCGGGGAAAGAGAGCTGTGAGGATGGTGAGGCACCCTCAATGGCCCCCAACCCCAGCCCCAGGCTTGCCTCTCCTCTGAAACTCCTGACCACATCCAGATGATTCTGGATGTATGGACTAGGTATGTCAGTGTCAGTACAGATGTTTGTACCCTCCGTGGGCCTCTGCTGGGCATCGGAATGTCCACAACTGCATGGGCTTGTGTAACTCCATGCAGTGCTGGTGTGTGTACACAGGGCGCCACCTAGAGGGCTCACATGAGTTTGATTCCCATTTTCCCCTCCCTCCTCGTTAGCCTTTTAAGCTCCCTCCCCTCAGGCACATCTGACACCTGGAAATTGGACTCCTCCCCGTTGTTCCTAAGCGCCCTGCCAAATGCACCTCCTCATCTCCTTCGTGTAGCCCAGATCTGGGACCTGCCACCCAACCATCATTTCTGGTTCCCACCTGACAGCCGTCTCTGAACTCCTTGACGTAGGGGCTGGTCTCGGGGCTCAATTCATCCTCATTGGCCCCCCGGAGTCTCAGGGGGCCATCCTGGGGTACTACAGAGCAAGGGTAGGAGACATCCTGGTGGGCAGAGACGCTGAGCAGACGCAGGAAGGTGAGCTGGACCACGCCCACTGGGGAGCCCTCAGAGTCCACATAGGAGAACTGGGGAGAAAGAAGAGTCAGGATCAGGGAGCAGCCACAGACCAGGTAAGGAACAGCAAACTTCAGTCTTGGGATTTGAGGAGAGAGACAAAGAAACCATCAAAGGTCACACAAAAAGGAGAGGAGGGTCAGGATGGGCAAGGGCAGGCAGGCTGAGGGCCAATCAGCTCGCACCTGTGTGACGTCATCCCTAGGTGTAACACAAGTCTCCCCTCCTGCTGTAAAGTTGCAGAACACCCGGAAGGCATCCCGAGCACAGCCCTGGTTGGGGTCAACCCAGTACTCTCCTGTCAGGTGAGGAACATGGAGGTCAGGGTCACAGGTCCCATGCGCCACGATACCCGTCCATCCACATGCTTCCTCCCCTCCCTCTGTCCCAAGGCCCCCAGCCAGAGCCACAGCCCAGTCTCCCAGTGCTTTCCCACTCATAGCCCTGGCACATCTCCAGCCCTGCCTCAGTATACCCTGTCACCTTGCAGCCCACCCCAGTCTCTGGTTGGCGCCTGCATCTCCAGAGATGGGCTCTGGGCTCCCCTGCAGCAGGAGTGTGATGTGTAGCTGCGATGTGCAGCTATCTGTATGAATTCAGGTGTGTGCGCACACTCATGTATGTATGTCTACTCTTGTGGACGCTACTGATCACTGATGGAGCTGCGTTAGCTGCTGAGACCCTGAAGAACTTTTCACCCAGTTGGATGTTACAAACTTGCTACAGTTACAAACCTGTAAGTGTTACAAAGTTGCTGCAGTTACAAAGTTGCTACAGTTACAAAGTTGCTACAGTTACAAACCTGTACCTGATACAAACCGGTAACCAGTCCCTGTTACAAACCACTCCATATTCACCCGACTCCAGCACCTTCCCTCAGATCCCCACTCCCGGCAGACACTCTGCAGTGCCCTGAGGCTGGCGCTGACCATCAGGGAGCTCAGGGTGGCACAGCTTCAAGTCCTGGCAGGTTCGAGCAGGGCTGTCCTGGGTCCCTGTCGGCTTCCTCATCTGCTCGATCTCCTCCCGCAGAGAGTCCAGTGAGCCAAAGATCTCCTCCAGCCCTACAGGCGTGCCCGGGGCACCACCAGTGGGCTCAGCCTCATCGTCCTGCATCAGTTGGCTTCCGTCCACAGAGCGGCGGGTCTTCTTGGGCATCTGGATGGGCAGTGGCTGGATCACCTCGCCCGGGGGGCCCTGGGTGGAGACAGAGGGGGTGCAGTGAGGTCACGGTGAAAGTAAGCGGGGCGGGTACAACAGGGTGCTGCCCAGCCAGAGCAGGGTGCAGCCTCCTCTCCCTCACTCACCGGGTGTCCTGGAGGGCCCTGCACGCCCTTCTCTCCCTTGGGTCCAGCCGGGCCCTAACAAAGGAATTAATGAGGTCAAGGAGGGGGTCAAGAGATCGAGCATAGGGTCAAGGTCACAAAAGGGTCAAGTTGGTCTCTTGGCAGAAATGAGGGGTTCCCCACTGATAAGGGGGGGATGTGTGTGTTTGCCCTGGAGAGTCAGGGTTAGGTCCAGCACAGAGAGGACAAAGTCGAGGCTAACAGGTCATAGGTCACTCACTGTGGCTCCTTTGGCTCCTTTGGGGCCAGCGGGTCCCTGTGAATAAACAGAAGGGGTCAGCACAGGAAAGGGCACAGGAATGGGGAGACAAAGTCACAAATCCCCGGGACTCTGGGTGTCTACAGGAGGGACCTGGGGACATACAGGAGAGAACTGGGAGACGCTGAGGACCAGCCTGGGAGGTCTGCAGTGGGGTGAAGGGATAAAGAGGAGGGGTGGATGAGGTACTTACGGGCAGGCCAGGGGGCCCTCCAGGACCGATGGGGCCAGAAGCTCCTGGGATACCCTAGAACAACAGCATGGAAAGAGACTGTGTCCCTCAATCCCTCCACCCCACAGCCCAGTTCTCATCCCCACCTTCAGCATGAATGCCACCCTGCTCCCAGACCTCTGTACCCACCGTCTCTCCCTTCTGTCCGGGGGAGCCTTGAGGGCCAGGAAGACCCCGGTCACCCTTCTCTCCTTGCTCTCCAGTCGGCCCGATCAGTCCGATAAGACCTGGGTGGCCCTGGATAAGGGGGAAGATGGTCATCGGGATGCTAAAACAGCGAACACATGGAGAAGAGCAAAAAGACGGGGGACAGATGTGGGATCTGGAGAAAGCTTCAGCTGGGAATGATCCCATGAATAAGACCCCCAAGAGCTGGGAACTGGAGGCTGGAAGCAGAGCAGTGGGCACTGGCCGTCCTCGTGGGATCTGGGGCTGAGTCTCATGGTCCAGTATCTGCCACTCACCTTCTCTCCCTTGGCTCCAGCATCACCCCGGAGGCCAGGAAGCCCTGGGGGTCCCTGTGGGGAGACAAGAAGTCACTCTCTCCAGAACTGGGACCAGTTCACCTTCCACTTCTTCCCTGGCTCTGGCCACTCCAGAGCCACCCATATATCCTAGTCACTTACCACAGGACCTGGGGGTCCAGCCTGGCCTGTGGCTCCAGGACGACCTTGTTGACCCTAGAGATTAGAGAGAACACCCCCAGGGTCAGGAGGATTGTCCCCACATTACACACCACCCACAGCCTCCCAAATCCTTCACACTGCAACTCACCACTGAACCTGGGAGTCCCCGCAGACCATCAGGGCCAGGCTTTCCTGCCGGGCCTGCAGGACCCACAGGGCCTGTCTTTCCTGGGGCCCCGACAGCACCAGGGTCCCCCTGAAACACACAGAAAGAGCTTGTCCTCAAAGGCAGAGGAGGAGACGAAAGAGGTCTAAGGTGGAAAGGGTGAGGCAGGGAGGAGGGCGCCAAGCCTCAGGTGCCCCGGGGGAGGGACAAGTGCCCAGGGCCCAACAGGGAGGAGGTGGACGAGGGAGGAAGGAGAAGGCGGGTAAGTCCCAGCGCCCAGGGCAGCCTCTCTCACCTTGGCTCCCTTCTCTCCTTGTCGACCCTCTGGACCGGGGGTGCCAGCAGGTCCCTGAAGAAGAGGGCCGGGAGGAAATGATAGCAGAGACCAGGCTCAACTCAGCTCCCTTCTGTCATCTTACACACACACACACACACACACACACACACACACACACACCACACAATACACACACACACACACACACACACACACACACCACACACAATACACACAACACATATGCACACATGCGCACACACATATGCACATTCACATACACACACCACACATACACACAATACACCACACACACACACACACCACACACACACACACACACACACAACACACACACAATACACACAACACATATGCACACATGCACACACACATATGCACATTCACATACACACACCACACATACACACAATACACACCACACACACACGCACACACACATATGCACATTCACATACACAACACACACACAACACACACATATGCACATTCACATACACAACACACATACACACAATACACAGAACACACAAACACACACACACACACACACACACACGCACACGCACAAGCACATACAGAAAGAACCATTCACAAATACTGAAGACAGGAGCAACCACGCCCACTGTTCAAATAGAAGCTCTGTGCGTGTGGTGAAGAGCCACTGGGCCACTTTCCCTCACCCCACCTCCTGCTCCAGCAAACTAAGAAGTTAAGCCCAAAAGGAGGCTTCTCCAGAAGCCTCATCCTGTGTCCATTTTGATAGTTCAGTAAGTAACAGACCAAAACCCAGGGACACAAATACCCCATGTATCAAACACACTGAAGATGGCCAGCTGCGTGTACCACACACGAACCAAAGGTAACCGGATAACGGCATCCCCCTGCCCATCACTTGACATCACCTCACCTCCATCCACCCCACTCAAGGACAGACAGCTGAATCCACATCACTTACCCGTTTCCCAAGGGGTCCAGGGGGCCCATTCTCCCCGGTGGGGCCAGGGGATCCCTAGGGAGGGAGGATATGAAGGGTGAGTAGGCTCCAGCCAAGAGACCAAAGGCTTAGGCTCAGTGGGAAGAGAGGGGCAGTGGTCACTCACAGGCTGTCCTGGCTCGCCATCCTCTCCCCGGTCACCCTTGGCACCATCCTGGCCCTGAAGGGGTGAAACAAAGTCGGAAGGCGGTCCCCAACCTGGCTGGGATCCTAGCCAAGACTCACTCCTGCTATCTGCCTCTCACCCTGCCAAACCCTAGATCCTCGAGACCCAGGTGCACCTGCTAACAGAGGCAAACCCACAAAACCCCACCATCTTGATCCCTCCCCTTCCTCTACAAGACTTACCCGTGGGCCAGCTTCTCCAGGGGGCCCAGGGTCCCCAGGAAAGCCAACAGGACCCTAATCCAGAGGGAGAACAAGATCAACATCACAGCTCCCTAAGGCCATCCAGAGCCAACACAGGGCCCCACGGACATGTCACCCCTGCGGGAGGGTTTCCTGAGCCCCTCTTCCCTGCCTCATCCCCTCAACCTCCTTTATGCTCCCAAACTCACTGTGGGAGATGTCTCACATCCTCTGCACTGTTCCGCAGAAGACCACATTTCCACAGCCCTCCCTCCCAGGCATCACCCCCACTCTTGGGCTCCCCACATTCCAAGGTGCTGATGCCCACACACACAAGTATTCCAGGTCTCCCATTCCCAGAGCCCCCTTTCATCCCCAAACTCACAGGGTTCCCCTTGGGGCCATCATCGCCTGTCGGGCCTTTAGGCCCTGGTGGTCCAGCCTCTCCCGCCTGCCCAGCCTCTCCTTTCTCACCACGTTCACCACGCGGACCCTGCAGGGTGAGTGGAGGGAGCAGATGGTCTCAAGGTGGTCTGGAAGGTCAGGGAAATGGTCTACTCTCAAGACAGTCTCAGCCTCCCCTCCGTCACTTAGTGACCATGAGACAGAGGCAGGCCTATGGGGAGAGTCCTAACCCCTCCTCCCTTCAAGGAAATGGTGTCTGGGTTCCTTCAGGCCAGAGATCAGGCCAGGAGCAGACTCCTGGGCTTCGGAGGTCCCAGATCAAGAGACAGAAAAGGTGAGAGAACAGTTGAAGTCAAAAGGGGTCAGAGGGCGAGGCCTCAGGATTGTCACTCACCTTGACACCCGGTTCACCCTGGACGCCTGGAGACCCAGACTCTCCCGGCTCCCCCTGCAAAGAGATGAGCGTCAAGCTCCTCCCAAAGCCTGACAATCCCACATCTCAGGCAAAAATAGGCAGAAATCTAACCCCCACCCCCTGACAAGACTGGCCCATTCACCCCTCTTCAGCTACCTTGTCTCCAGGGGGACCCAGGTTCCCAACACCTCCAGGGGGACCTTGTGGGCCCTGGAAGAGGAAGAGAAAGAAGCCATTATGGAGGGAGACAGAGGCCTGGCTGAGCTCAGCAGGGAAGCGGTGGCAGCGGCCCCAGGGCCACCGGGCTTCTCTTGGTACCTGAGACGGGACTAGGGTTTATGGTCTAGGGGAAAGGAGGCAAAAGACTAACTACATTGGTCTGAAGGGACAGGGGACAAGGGACAAGATGACTCACGTCAGCACCATTGGGTCCAGCGGGGCCGCGAGGTCCTGGAGGGCCAGGTGGTCCCTGGGTGGGTGGGGTATGAAAACATCAGGATGGGGAAGGATGGCAGAGAAGGAACTCCAAGGATGAGCAGGCCGGTAGGGCTGTGTGAGCAGAGGTCCAGGCAGAGGGCAGATGGCGGGACTACATGCAAGCCGGGAGGCTGGCAGTGGAGTGTCAGGCTGGGGACAGGCGGGGTGGCTGGCGGGTTTGGGCCAGTGAGGGTCACACTTACCATAGGCCCCACATCTCCTGTTTCTCCCTTCTCCCCAGAAGGTCCTGGCAGGCCCTGTGCACAAACCCAGGTGACCAGCCCATTCGACACCCAGCCCATCACTCAGCCCCGAAGCAGGCCCAGTCCTCTGTCCCCACCTCCCAGTCTTCATCAGGGGCTGGCAGAGTACTCACAGACCCATGCAGAGCCTTGCTCTCAGACCCTGTCCCCATCCCAGCTCACCTGGAGGCCAATGGGTCCCGGGGGCCCATTGAATCCTCTCGTCCCTTCATCGCCTTTGGCTCCAAAGTGTCCCTGGGGCCCCCGAGCTCCAGGCTCCCCATCAGCTCCCTGAGCAGGGATGAGGGCAGAATGATAGGTCACAGGTCATGTATCCTCCATCCATGAACTCACACAGACCTGAGCACCAGGGACGGAGGGGAAACTGAGGCAGGCTAGACCCAGAGGCACTCACCGCAGCTCCGGGCTGCCCCACAGGACCGATGGGACCAGGAGGTCCAGGAGGGCCCTAGGGAAGAAAGGAAGTCAGAGACGCCAGGACAGGTGGAGGGGAAGGGAGCGTATCAAGGGTGGGATGAGGTCAAAAGCCAGGAGGTCAAAAGTCAAGGTCACGGATGCTTACATGCTCGCCTTTGTTCCCTTTGGTACCCTTCTGTCCTGGGTCTCCCACCTCACCCTGCAGGAGAGGAGATATGCAAATTAGATCGAGGTCAGAGGTCAGCAGTCTCAAGTGGCGAGAAGACTGGACATATCTGTAGGTTCACTCACCTTGTCCCCATCTTCTCCAGCCACACCTGGGGGTCCTGCTGGACCAGGAAGCCCCACAGGACCCTGCACCCCATCACGGCCAGTGGGACCGATAGGGCCCTTCTCACCCTGCAGGAAACAAGGGAAGAGGTAACAGCCTCTTGGACGCAAGCAGCCTCACTGTCAAGCATCTCCACAAACCACCTTGGTAGCCATCAGCCATCAGTTCACAGCTCAGCCTCCTGCCCCATGCTCACCGGGACGCCTTTCTCTCCTGCTGCTCCAGGGGGACCTTGTGGGCCTGGACGCCCTGGGGGACCAATGGGGCCTCCTGATCCTGCTGCACCTCGCTCCCCAGGGGAGCCCTGAGAGAGAGAGATGGAGTCAGATCCTCCAGGAAGGAGACCCCAGGACCCCTGACCCCGGATCTCAGAAAAACAGTGAGTCAGTCTGATGCATCCTGGCTGACCCCAAAGCCCCTCTGCCCAGACCCGTGGCTCCTGCCACATCCTGCCCGGCTCCTCCCTCCCCATCCCCTTTCCAGTTCCTGCCCGCTGCCTCCCAGGGGCCCCAGACTCACTGCAGGGCCAGGAGGGCCAGCTGGACCTTCATTTCCCTTCAGGCCAGGTCCACCCTATGAACCAGATTTAGGGCAACAGGTAAGATGGGAAGGGGAAACTTCACAGGCATGGGACCCCAAAAAGGCATGCTGGAAAGTACGGGTCAGTGAGATGAAAACAGAGAGTAATAGTTTTGGGGTTACACTCACAGCAGTGCCTGGGAGGCCTCGCTCTCCTGGGAAGCCTCTCAGACCCGCGGGACCATCCTTCCCTGGGGCGCCAGGGGGGCCAGGATCACCCTGACATGAAAAGAGGGGTACAAACTATCATTTGAGCAGAGATCTCTGGCCCCTCAGAGCCACACTGGCCCCTTTCTTGTAGCCTCCCAGCCCCCCAACACCTCCCCGCTGGCCAGCCCCTCACTGACCTTGGTCCCTTCCTTTCCAGCTGTTCCAGGCAGTCCTTGCTCTCCAGGAGGTCCTGGGGGGCCAGGGTGACCTCTCTCCCCCATGGGACCACTTTCCCCAGCTGCTCCCTGGGAAAAGCACAGTCTAAGCTCAGCTCTGTCACCCGGAGACCCCACTCTGCACCCCCAAAGTGCCAGTCTAGGGTCCCTTTGTCTGCCCCAAGAGTCTCTGGGACAGTGATGCTGCTCTCCTGGCTGCTGGGGCTTACCATCCCCAGTGTGGCATGACTACGCCACCTTGTGTCACATCTGGGAAACTCCTCGGAGAGAGAGAGCGCAGCCACCAAGGAGCAGAAACGCAGGCCCTCAGCCCAGGGTCCCTGCCCAGGCCCTAACTCAAGGTCTGGGGTATGCTCTCTCCTGGGGGAAACATACCTGAGGTCCCACCACTCCAGGAGGGCCTGGGGGGCCTGTCTTCCCTTGGAATCCCTGAGGGGAAACCGAGAGAGTGAAGTCAGAGCAGGAATGAACAAGGGTGGGTGACCCTGGGACAGGAAGTGCCAGGCTCCTGGGGCAGCTGGCTCAGCAGGATCCAAGCCCCTCCCTACCCTGCACCCCTGGAATCACTTACCACTTCTCCCCTCTGGCCTGGGTGTCCCGGCAGCCCGTCCTTCCCTGCGGGGCCCTGGAAAAGATTTGGGGTCAGGTGAACTCTTGACAGGGAAGAGGAATGGGGGAGAAGGTAGTGAGGTGGGTCAGAAGTCAGCAGTCAACTTACGGGAGGGCCTTTGGGGCCAGGAAATCCATTGGGGCCTTGAGGGCCAGGAAGACCCTAGAGACAGGGATGGGTGGGTGAAGCTCAGACTCTGGACGAATTAGCACAAGTTTCTTCCCCGGGGACACGGGGACAGAGCCACACTCACCCTTTCTCCGGGTGGCCCGTGGGGACCGTCACCACCTGATGTTCCCTGTGGGGGAGTGAGATGGACATTAGCCATCCCCCAAGGGAAGGCAGTGGAAGGGGGTGGGGCTCAAGGCCCAGCATCAGGGGACAACAGCCTTGCAGAGTCCACTCACCTTGGCTCCAGACTTCCCAGTGGCACCTCGAGGTCCCCGTTGACCCCTTGGGCCCTAGGAAGACAAAGGGGGGATGTTAGAAATATCCTTGAGTCTTGAGGAGCCCTCCATGCTGCTGAGGGTGACCCTGAGCATCTGATCTTCTTGCTTCTAACTGAGTCTACATTGCCGTGCTCAACTGATGCAGAGCTGGGGATGGAACCCAGGGCCTTAATGCGCACATGCGGTACCTTACCCACTGAGCTACCCACCCAGCCCACCTCTCGGATCTTGTGTCTGCCCACTGCACTCACCGTGGGGCCCCGTTCTCCCCGAGGTCCTGATTTTCCAGACAGGCCCTGGTGGGAATGAAGCCAAGCAAACATTAGCCGAGGAAAGACTCCCACAGTGGCTCTCCCACCCTCCAGCTCCGCCCTCTGCACCCTCCTCCCCCAGCTTACCCGAGCTCCCTTCTCTCCACTGGCTCCAGGAAAACCAGGAAACCCCAGGGAGCCCTGTGAGGATGGAGAGGGAAGATAGTGAGGAGAGGGGCTTCGGGAAGGCCAAAGAGGGTGGGAGAGGCCACAGAGGCAGCAGCGGTGCCACCCGGAGCTTGCCAGCAAGCCAACAGCCTTGGACAGACCCCACTGCTCCGTAGGCCTCTATTTCTCATCTATACAATGGGAGTCAGCTGAACCCACTCTAGGGAACCCACACTCTGCCAGTGTATGCTTCCTGGGGTCAGAGGTCAAGGAAGGGACAATGAGGAGGGACAGAAAAGGGGCATCGCATCACCTTGGGACCCTGGCGTCCGGGGTAGCCAGGCAGCCCAGGAACACCTAGCTTGCCCTGTGGAAGGACAGAATGCAATTAGGAATGAGGGGAGCCACAGACACCTCCAGCAACACTCCCACAGAAGCCCCACAGGCTTCCTGGCTTCTTTGGCGCCCCAAGAGCAGGCTCGCCCAACCCCGTCTCTGTCTCCTCAGATTAAATCTGCAGCTCTCCTGAGTCCTGCAGTCTGTGGTCCAGCCGTCGCCACCCCGTTTTCAGTTCCACCACCCCCCCCCAGCACCCACTGCTGTACCACCCAGCCACAGCAGCCTCTCCCTTCCCTGAGGGGGAACACCAGTCCAGCTCCCCCCTCGGCCCTTTCCTCCTAGTGCTTCTCAAATCATCCCGAGGAGGAGGCTGCAGAGCTGAGGTAGGAGACAAGCATCCTGCAGCTCACAGCCTGGCTCTGCCCGTCATTGCCGGGCTCACAACCATCCCAGTGTCCCCACACCTGCCAAAAAGCTTCATCTATGAAACGGGATTGTCGTGAGGCTACCTGCAGGACTGACAGGACAAGGCCTCAGAGCTCCCCTCCTCCTTGACTCCCCTCTCCATACGCTCACCCCAACTCGCATCCCCATGTCCTCCGAGTCTGTCCTACCAAAGATCTTTCCTTGACGTCTTATGCACCTGCCTCAAGGCACTGGTACCCAGCAGGTGCCGTGCATAGAGGCACAACTGAGTCACCGACTTCCAGGTGGTGCCCCTGTCCAGCTACCCCAGGGGCCGAGTCACTACCCCCATCACCTTCTCGCCCATGAGCCCAGTGGGTCCAGGGTCCCCAGTAGGTCCAGTGCGCCCTTTCGGCCCTTCAGGGCCATCTTCTCCCCTGGAACCAGGGACTCCAACCTCACCCTGAGAGGAGAGTGGGGACAGAGGTGGGTCTAGGCCCCAGATGGAGAGGGAGGCTCCAGCGAGGCTGGGGGTGGGGGTGGGGCTGGCAGGTGTCTGATACTTCAGGACAGCAATTCCCACAGAGAGAGAGAGACTGGAGGGACCGGTGGCCCACTGTGTGGTTGCCATCTCACGGGGACACAGCTCTAAGGGGCCAGCAATGGAGAAGTCTCCCACCTCAAAAGAGCACAGCAGGGCGGCTCAACAAGGAAGAGCAGTGGGGTGGGGGATGGGAGCTGGGTGGGTAGAATCTTTCACTCACCCTGTCTCCTTTCACGCCTGTGTCACCTTTGAACCCAGGAAAGCCATCCTCGCCCTGAGAAAGACGGAGGTGAGAGGGCACCGCAGAGGGCAAAGGTTGGGGGAGTTGGCATGGGTTCAGGGAACACAGATAAAGGGGTGCATTTTTGAAATGGGAGGGCAGGTGGGCACTGAGGGAGAGGGGAGCAGGTGGGCACTGAGGGAGAGGAGACAGGTGGGCACTGAGGGAGAGGGGGGCAGGTGGGCACTGAGGGAGAGGGGGCAGGTGGGCACTGAGGGAGAGGAGGGCAGGTGGGCACTGAGGGAGAGGGGGCAGGTGGGCACTGAGGGAGAGGAGACAGGTGGGCACTGAGGGAGAGGGGGCAGGTGGGCACTGAGGAAGAGGGCAGGTGAGCACTGAGGGAGAGGGGGCAGGTGGGCACTGAGGGAGAGGGGGCAGGTGGGCACTGAGGGAGAGGGGGCAGGTGAGCACTGAGGGAGAGGAGGGCAGGTGGCACTGAGGGAGAGGGGGGCAGGTGGGCACTGAGGGAGAGGGGGCAGGTGGGCACTGAGGGAGAGGAGGGCAGGTAGGCACTGAGGAAGAGGGGGCAGGTGGGCACTGAGGGAGAGGGGACAGGTGGGCACTGAGGGAGAGGAGGGCAGGTAGGCACTGAGGAAGAGGGGGCAGGTGGGCACTGAGGGAGAGGGGGCAGGTGGGCACTGAGGGAGAGGGGGCAGGTGGGCACTGAGGGAGAGGGGGCAGGTGGGCACTGAGGAAGAGGAGGGCAGGTGGGCACTGAGGGAGAGGGGGCAGGTGAGCACTGAGGGAGGGGGCAGATGGGCACTGAGGAAGAGGAGGGCAGGTGGGCACTGAGGGAGAGGGGGCAGGTGAGCACTGAGGGAGGGGGCAGATGGGCACTGAGGGAGAGGAGGGCAGGTGGGCACTGAGGGAGAGGGGGCAGGTTGGCACTGAGGGAGGGGGCAGATGGGCACTGAGGGAGAGGGGGCAGGTGGAGGAGCCCAGGTACTTGGAAGCCAAGCGCACAAGGCTTACCTTTTCACCCTTGTGGCCCTTCAGGCCCCGAATTCCATCCACACCCTGGAATTAGAGGAGGGCAGAGGTCAAGTGATCAGCTGAGTTAGAGTACTGAGCCCCCCACCCAGTCCCTGGTAGTCGGTTACCTTGGCACCTCGAGGGCCTGGGTATCCTAAAGGACCCTGTGGTCCAGAGGGCCCCTAGAAGAAGGAAGAGAGGGACTTATGAAGGTCCTCAGGATGTCACTGTGGGGGCCTTAGGGGGCAGGAGAACACAGTAACAACACCGTGGGGCTTAAGACACAGAACACTGTCAGAGCCGAGGGAAGGGTGGCAGGAAATCCCGAGGACTCTGAGCCCCTTCCCCGAGCTGAAGACACCTCAGAGGGAAAAAGAAGTGTGGGGGGTCTCACCTGGTTCCCTTTGGTCCCAGGGGGACCTTCCTTCCCTGGGTGACCCTGCAAGAAGGCGGCAGAGAATGTAACAGCTGAGCCTAGTCGTCCCCAAATTGCGCTGTGCGCTAACCAAGCCAGTCCCACAGGCAGCCGCCATGAGTGACCTTCCGGCAAAAGGTACACGCTGACAGACAGTGACTGAGGGGACTTCCCTGTGACATGCTGGGCAGAGTAGAGGTGAGGGGCACTCACCGGGAGTCCGTCTGACCCAGGCATGCCAGGGAGCCCTGGTTTCCCCCGAGGGCCCTGCAGGAGGATGGGGAGGATCATGGTCACTAAAGAATTAGGTTTTCACGGCCAAAGCCCAGGAGAGAGGGAAGCACTCCTTGCCCATCCCCTGAACCCGACACCCTCAGGTTCAGTCACCCACCTTCTCTCCATGAGGACCGATGGCACCCTGGGGTCCAGGGAGACCCTGCATGTGGAGAAAAAGAAGTCACATGAGCAACAGGGCTGAGAGCAAGAAGGCCCGATGACCTGCCCCCATCTAGCGTGTGACCGAGGCGAGGCCTAGGTAGCAGTCACTACGGTTGGGAAGAGGGCAGGACCACTCACCTGGGTCCCAGGAGTGCCCTGTTGTCCAGGGGGCCCTGGCTCTCCTTGAGGTCCCTAGAAATAAGCAGCCAGAGAGGGCCAGGCCAGGGCCAGGCCGGGGTCAGGCAGAGGTCAGACAAGGGTCAGGCAGGGGTCAGAAAATAGTGACAAAAGAGAGGATAGAAAGCCTCAAGGGCAGCCAAGAGGACAGGGTCAGGAAACAGGAAGGGGTTCAAAATGGCAGCCAACAGGTCGGGGGTAGGGGACTTGCAGGGATAAGGGGCGGGGTCTCTATGCCAATCACTCACCAAACTCCCTTTGGGGCCATGGGGACCATCCATGCCTCGAATTCCCTGAAACACAAGACGGGGTAAGCAGGCTGGAAGCTGGGGCCAGGCCAGGAGCTCTGTGGTTTCTGAGAAGCCGGGCCTGGTCATCCCAGAGGGTGGACAGCAGAAACCCGATCAGACCACCCATTCATCTCAAAGCCAGGCTGGCGTAGCCTGTCCAGATCTGCAGGGCGTGGGCCTGTGGGTTTGAGGGCTTCTGTTCTGTTTTTCTTGAGGAGTTTCGCTGTTTGGGGCTACAGCCAGAGCCCTGGTGCACTGCACCACACGGTCCACAGGGACTTCTTTTGGGGAAGCCGGAGCAGAAAAAAGTGGGGTCCAGAAGTGGAAAGCTCGTGGGCAGCAGAGGAAGGGAGGAAGGAGGAACACAGTTAGGAAGGGTGGGGAACTGGAAAGGTCAGGGGTAAGGTCAGGGCTAGAAGTCAGCGTGTCACTTACCGGCGGCCCCGGAATTCCAGGTGGACCTTTGGGGCCAAGAAGTCCTCTGGGTCCCTGTGTTCAGAGTTGACAGGGACAGCATGAGTGAGTGACAGGGAATGTGTCCCTTCGTACCCACTGCTTCCTGTGGCTTCCCCAGGACACTCACCGACTCTCCAGGCAGCCCCCGGGGCCCAATGTCTCCATCGTCACCCTGGAGAAGGAAGGCGTATTAAGTGAATCACTCTTGCCTTCGAGACTTCTGAGTGCAGCCCCTACCCTGACCATGGCACTTACCCGCTCTCCATCTTCGCCAGGAGGCCCAGGAAGGCCCTGAGCACCTGTATCACCCTGGAAAAGGAGGGAACAGTGAAGAGGGGCCTCAGGTCCTCTCATACAGGCAGATACCACTCCCTTCACTGGGCTGCTGAGCCCTCCAGCCTCTTACTCTGAGGTCCCTACTTCCCCCTACAGATCTGTCCTATCACTGCACCCCGCCCCCACCATACCCACCCTGTGTCCCTTCTCTCCAGGTAGCCCTGGAAGTCCGTCAAAACCTCGGTCACCCTAGGAGGAAGAGGGAGAAGAGAGGTGAGGTGAGCCCTGGCAGGGCAGGCCAGGCAGCCACAGGCGTCAGAGGAGAAGCACACTACCTTCACACCGGGTTCTCCGGGCATCCCACGGGCTCCATCAGCACCTGCCCGGCCCTGGGGGTACAAAGCATATGTCAGAAGAAGTAGGGACGTGGTCCTCTCTCTATCCTCCAAGCTCATATCCATCCCTGGAGGACTCACCCTTCGCCCAGCCTTGCCAGGAGGGCCTGTGAGGCCCTGAGGTCCTCTGGGGCCCTAGTAAGGGGAGAGACAGGGATGGTCAATGGGCATAGACCAGAGGGACACTGGGCTGCAAATCAGATGAGGGGGCTGTCACCTGAGGGCCCAGGTCTCCAGATTCTCCTTTCAAGCCAGGGCTCCCAGGCTGACCCTGCAGAGACAAGATGGCCATATTGGAAGACACAACCAACAGTGATCTCAAAGGGTCCCCCAACCCCGGCCGCATCACCCCTCCAAAGAAGCAAAACGACCTTTGACCTGGTTCTCTGACAAACTACCTACAACTACCCACACAGATAAAGAAAGGCTAACACCCAACCCACTCACCAAGGGTCCAGGGCGGCCCGTGTATCCCATGGGGCCAGGGGGTCCACGGAGTGCCAGCTAGGGGAGCGAAAGGGTCAGCAGAGATGAGAGGGGGCATCTTGAGAGCCCCAGCACACCCCCACATTTGTCCTTTCCCAAATCCTCATCCCGTGACCATTGCTCTCCATCCCCAGCCTACGCAAACCCGGGCTGCCCCCACCCTCCTTTCACACCTCCCTATAGCCCCCCCAAGCACCTTCCCTTCCCACCACACACCCCCTCTACCGGGACCCCTCTGTCCCTGCTCACCCGTGCCTGCTGCAGAATGGCCTGGGCCTGGGCCTCCTGGGCGGCCACCACAGGGCCCTTGTCACCCCCACTACTGCCAAACCGGAACTGGGGGGCACAGAAGATACACGTTGCCCTCCAGGAAATCCAAGTGCCCTCCAAGCCAGAGACACCCTTCAACGTCTCGGCCATGCCCCTGGCTCTGGCTAGGCACTCAGAGGTTTCTAGAGTCTCACTTCCTCCCACCATAGCCACCCAATACTCTCCCTCTGGTTCATCTCCCCAAATATGAGATTTCTCTGCCCTCTTTTAGATGACCCATGTTTGGTTCCAGGTCTAAAGAGTCTGTAATCTTCCCTCCCCCCAAAAGATCAAGTGCATCAGTTGACGCCGGGAGCTCCAGGTCTCCCCACGGCCATCGTCCATGTGCTGAGAACTCAGGCATGCCCCGGCATGCCCAGCTTCTCTTCCACAGCCTTCTTGGTTAGTTCTTGGTGATACAAGTACTCCCCCTTCCCCGATCTGTTTCGAAGCCCAGAAGATAACTCACTGGGAGCATCAGAGACGTGCCTGGAGGACCAGGGGCTCCATCCGATCCAGGGAGCCCTGCCCGGCCAGGGGGGCCCTGAGTGGGAAAGAATAAGAAGAAAGGGAGCCAGGAGCATGTCAGAGATCATTCTGAAATCCTTCACTACAGGCCATCTCTAGAGTCCTCCTGAATGCTCTACCCTGTGAAAATGTAGAGAGACACCAGCTTGCTGTTCTCTCCAGCTACAGTGTGCATCCATACTCCAGATTATGGGGAGCACAGTCAAGGTAGAGTGCACCCACATTCTAGGTTATGGGGAGGACAGTCAGGGTAGAGTGTGCTCCCACACTCCAGGTTATGGGGAGGACAGTCAAGGTAGAGTGTGCTCCCACACTCCAGGTTATGGGGAGGACAGTCAGGGTAGAGTGTGTTCTCACACTCCAGGTTATGGGGAAGACAGTCAGGGTAGAGTGTGTTCCCACACTCCAGGTTATGGGGAGGACAGTCAGGGTAGAGTGTATGCTCTCACACTCCATCCAGGTTATGGGGAGCACAATCAGTTAATCTTCAATTAGCCAGCTGATGACGGATTACTGAACACAGCACCCTACAGGGTACAAGAGGCTCCCTGCAGCTATCCCCACCCCTAGAACATTCACTTACCCTCTCACCAGGGTCTCCAACTGGGCCTGGGTTCCCCTGGATACCAGGGGGTCCAGCCAATCCCTGAGGGACAGAAAGAAGGAACATCAGATGTGGACAGAGAGAGACACATGGCTGAGGGGTACACATCAGACAGAAGAGGGGCATGTGGCTGGGGTGCACATCAGACAGAAGAGGGGCATGTGGCTGGGGTACACATCGGAGAGAAGAGGGGCATGTGACTGGGTGCACATCGGAGAGAAGAGGGGCACGTGGCTGGGGTATACATCGGACAGAAGAGGGGCATGTGGTTGAGGGGTACAAATCGGACAGAGGGGCATGTGACTGGGGTACACATCGGACAGAGGGGCATGTGACTGGGGTGCACATCAGACAGAAGAGGGGCATGTGACTGGGGTACACATCAGACAGAGGGGCATGTGGCTGGGGTACACATCGGACAGAAGAGGGGATGTGACTGGGGTACACATCGGACAGAGGGGCATGTGGCTGGGGTACACATCGGACAGAGGGGCATGTGACTGGGGTACACATCAGACAGAGGGGCATGTGGCTGGGGTGCACATCAGACAGAAGAGGGGCATGTGGCTGGGGTACACATCGGACAGAAGAGGGGCATGTGGCTGGGGAGTGGTCTCTACAGCAGAGCTGTTGGAATCTGGCGCCTGGTTTGGAAGCACTCTTCAGAATGGAGATCTGGACATACTTAGGCAAGCTACAGAAGTACTTGCAGGAAATGTCTCTAGTAAAAGAAAGGCAGTTTATACAAAACACTCACCGCAGGACCTTCTGGGCCAGGGGGGCCCTCAACGAACACACCCTGTGGGGTCAGACATGCCAAGTTAGAGGCCACAGGGCCAGCACCCACTCCATTACTTCCTCCTCCCATCCACAGTGTGACTCACAGGCTCCAGCACGGCAGGCTCTCCTTTCTCTCCCTTCAGCCCCCGGGGTCCGTGGGCAACCTGAGGGAGACACACATGTAACCCCCAGTGGGGCCCGTGAATAGCTAGGCCAGCACAACTGACCCATCCCAGCTCCAGCCTCACCTGCAGGACCTCCTGGACACTCCAAACTCTAAGCCCGTCCCCTGGCCCACCAAAGCAAACACATGCTGTGTCTCTGAGAGCCGCTTACCTCTTCCGGGACCCTACCCTGTCACCAAAGGCTCCTTCTGACCCCAGAGATCCTGAGAACCTAAAGAGATGTCTACTTTCTCATCCTAACCCCACCTGCTGAGTAAGTAGGTTTATTTCTTGGGAGTGAGAGTAAGACACGGAACTGGATGAGAATCTGATTTTATTTATTTATTTATTTTTTTGAGACAGGGTTTCTCTGTGTAGCTTTAGTGCCTGTCCTGAAACTTGCTCTGTAGCCCAGGCTGCCCTCAAACTCAGTCCCTCTGCCTCTGCCTCCCAAGTGCTGGGATTACAAGCGTCACCACCATGCCCATTTCTAATTGTAATTTCTAGCTGTAAGGGGTTCACAAGTTAAAAAACACCCCAGAGGGGCTGGGAAGATGGCTCAACAGTTAAGAGCACTTGTTGCTCTTGCAGAGGACCTGGGTTTGGTTCCCAGCACCCACATGAAGGCTCACACCACCTGTGACTCTACTTCTAGAGATGTAATGCCCTGATCTGACCTCTACAGGCACCAGGCATGCATGTAGTGGCACTATACATAAACACATACACACACGTGTGCGTGCGTGTGTGTGTGTGTGTGTGTGTGTGTGTGTGTGTGTGTGTGTGTACAGGCAAAACACACACATGAAGGAGATTTAGAAAGCTGTTGCCCCTGATATCCCACATTCTGGCCCCTCAACTGGATATTGGGAAAATGCAGCTCTTAGATTAGTTACCCAAACCTCAGAAGTAACCCTCACAGACCCCTGGTTCTCTTCCCTGTAGGGAACTTTCCCTACTCCCATTTCTACCCCAAATCCACCAGCCCCTCCCTCCCACTCCCACCCCAATTCCCTCTCCAAGCTCTAGGCCAGACCAAAGACAGTGAGAGAGGGGATGGAGGTCATCTGCTACCAAGCCCAATTCTCCCCACAAAGACCTTCACAATCCCCACCTCCACCCCTATCTTGGCCAATGAGACAAGATCAGTTCCCAAATCCCAGCTCAACCCCAGAGACTCAGAAAGCAGCATGCAGCAAAAACAGCAGTGGTGGCAGAGTCAAGTAAGCCGCATAGTTCAGCAGCAGCAGCAGCAGCAGCAGCAGCAGCAGGGGACAGCCATAACAGACATGCCGGCAAAGGACGAGGTGGAGCCACGGGAAGCAGTCCAATGGAGAGGGACGTTTGAAGACCTGGGACGCCACTAAGGAGACAGGACAAAAGGGATGCACACTTGGAAGCAAGACTGACGCCAGAGCCAAGAAAAATTAAACACCGCCAAGATGGCTAGAAAACACACTGAACAAACAGGAAGTGGTTAGAGAGACAGGAAGTCCCCCGAGAAAAAAGAATCCAGGAAGTGGACCTTCAAAAACAACATGGCTACCATGACCAAGAGAGAAAAGAAATTCACAAAACAAACAGAAAGTGACTCTTGCAAAGAGAATTAAGAGGATGAAAGGCAAGATCCAGAAAAAAAAACCAACATCTAGGCTAGGACACACAGGAAATGGCCATGATAAATATCCAGGTCCATCCACAATGGATATCCGTATAATTTTGATAATCAGAGGTACCCAGGAAGTGGCTTATTGTCAAAGAAAATTGCCACAAGACAGCATGAGAAATCAGGACACAAACAAACAAACAATCCCCTTTAGCCTAAACTCACAGTCAACAAGAGGGACATCAAGGCTACGGAAGACAGAGAAAGACACCTCAGAAGTGGCCCGAAGGTTAGAAAACGTCGTGTGGGAAGTTAGGAACTTTAGCATCAACATAGATACGAAGTTGTTTTGGGCAAGAGGAGATGGATGAGACAGACAGAAACTAGACACAAGGCAGTTGCTTGTTGACAAAAAGCTTTATAACATCTATCTCAATTTAGACAAGCAGTGGCCAAAAAAGACAGGAAGTGGCCATGGTATTGCAAAAGTCCTGTTGCCACAGACAGAGGGCCTACAGGGAGGCACGAGGTAAGATATTCGGCAAGAGAAAGCAGGAAGTGATCTTCTCAAGCAACACAGACATCTCTCGTGAAGAGAACACGACAAGCCGACAGGAAGTAGCTCACAGCCAACAAGGATCCAACAGGAAGCCATCCATGTAGCGCCCCGGGATGGTGAAGGACGGACCAGGAGCTGCTTTCACTTACGGCTCCTGAGTGAGCAGTCTCCGCAGAGAGGGCAGGGCCAAGCTCTGTCTCCTCATGATAGTCCTCATAGCCATAGGTGTAATCGTAGAGCCCTGCTGGGGGGTCTGTGCCACCCTCCCCATACTCCTCTGCCTGGAAACTGTCGACTGTTGGGGGAACCTGGGGATCTGTCTGCTCCTTCCCAAGGACAGGGGAGAAGAAGGGGTAGATGGGGGTGTTAGGCCTGAGAGGAGGTATCCTCTGGACCCCGGGGTTGACAACTTGTACCCCAAAGAACCTGAGGTTCATTGGGACTGGAGTTTTCTCCCCCGGTGAGCAAGGGAGGGACCAAATAGAAGAGGAATGGCAATTGACCACAAAATGGATGCTTGGAAATGGATGTGGTTGGGGCAATAGTGGAGAACAAGGGTGGCCGGAGGGCTGGACACAGGACAGTCCATGGACAGAATGACAGATGAAGACTCTAAGACCACAGAGAGAAAGACAGAGAGAAGAAAAACGTGAGAATGTTGGACAAACAAACAGACCCAGGAATGGCGCCGTGACAGGAAGGGAGCTCGCTTAACACCAACATAGAGAATCTACTGTAGAGTCAAATAACGATGAGACCGTGACACCAGAAGTAATGGCCACACTTAGACAGGCAGGTGGCAGGTCTGGAGTGACAGAGAAGTCTTAAGTGGGTACATGAAGAGCCCTCCGGCCGGGGGTGGGTGGGGTGTGTGGGGTGTGTGTGCTCCTGCTGGGTGAAGTTACCTCTTCAAGAAATGGCAAGGGGCTGGGCTCCGGGGCTCCTTCCTCTTCACCTGGGGTGGGGTACTAGCCCCAAGGGGAGGAGGGAAGGAGTGAGGGGAGGTGAGAGGTTAGCAGGAAAGAAAGCAAAGCAGCAACCTGTCCCCACCACAGGCAGGCTCTGGATGGGGGATGGGGAAATCGCAGATCTTGCAGCCCCTTTGAGGAAGACAGTTTGAAGAGAGTCAATCTCCAGTGTCTATAAGTTGGGGGCAAAGATCTGGATGCCCGTTCTACCTGCCGATAACTGTTGCCTCTGGTCCTGGGGAGGGCCTGGGCAGTGGGGGAAGCTGCCCGTGGAGCTGGGCGTCGGGAGGGGGGAGGCTGGCCGAGGGCTTTGCCAGAGCCTCCAGCTGGAGAGAGCCTCCTGGCTGGTGAGGGGAGTGCCTGCCTGGCTGCTGACCTCTTGGCAGGAGGGTTAGGCTTTCGGGGAGGGGTCCGACGCCCCCTAGGGGGAGGGGGAGCCCTGCGATTGGAGCTCTGAGGACGCTGCAGTGGAGAGATGGGGAGGGGTGGGCAGTGAGCAAGTGAACCTCCATAATTTAGTGTCTCCCAGAAACTGGGGCTGATGGGGACTTAGCCTAAGAGATGTTGATAGGAGGTGTAGGGAGAAAGGGGAGATGAAGGAGGTCCTCAAGTTTACCTGGTAATCAGGGGCCGTCCCTGTAGTCATCACATCATAATAGGGGGGCTCGTAGTCATAGTAGAGAGACTCAGTGGGCTGGGAGCAGGGAGGCGGACAGACAGGGCAGGGTTGGGGACATTGAAAGTGGGAGATTCCGGAGAGGCAATAAGGAGATGGTGTGGGGTTGGGGGAGGAGGGTGACAGTGAGGAAGGAGAGGGTGACAGTGAGGAAGGAGAGGGTGACCACAGTGAGGAAGGAGAGGTGGGAAAGAGGAAATGGGTTCCCCATGTGGATAGAAGCAGACATGATTAAGAGATTGATCCTCAAGTCTTCACATCACTGTCCCCAGAACACATCTGTCACCCCAGCCATCCAGTCCCCCCCCCAATCTAGACCTTCACCCCTCTTCCCACCCTACCCCCACGGCACTTGGTGAGCCAGAGACTCAGCTCCCTGTCCCCACACTTCCACAGACCACCCATCCTGGAGATGCCCTCCCCCAGCCCCTCCCTGTCACTCCCCTGGGTATCACATCTCAGTTTCATTTCCCTGTCCCCCTCCTTAGGGCTCACCTGTCCCCTAATGTCTCCCAATCTCTTAATTCAAGAAAGGGATGGGAAACCCAAGGTGGACAGGAGAGGACACCACACAGGCAGGGTGCATAGCTCCCGCCAGGGTTTCTTCATAATGACTCTTTTTATTTTTAAATGAAAATAAAAAGGTTGATGACTGAGGACTGGGAGGGAGAGGTGCATGCTGGGAAGAGCTAAGGGGAGGGTGGGAAGGAGCAGTGGGGAACTGCCCTGGACAACCCCAGGGTCCTCCCCACAACGCTACAGTTTCATTTTGCCCGACCCCCTCACCTGTCGCTGGGGCTCCTGGCTCTGTGGCTTATGAAGTCTTGGTGGCTGCTTCTTTGGAGATCTCTGGGCTCTGTGAGGCTTCTGGATCTGAGGTCCATCTCTCTGTGCCCTCTCACATTCCAGATCCTTCTGTCCACAAGACTGATATGCAGCTTGGACGCCTGGGACAATGACGAGCTCCTGAACATCACCCTGGAAAAGATACGAAGAGGGAACAAAAATGGAGAGACAGACAGAGGGACCCGGAGAGACTAAAGGAATTGTCTGGAACGAAGTGACTGGGTAGATGATCAGGCGAGGAAATGGATAAACAGGTAAGGCGGTGTATGCATCCAGAGGTAGGTCAGTGGGTGTCAGCTGGCCGGTGGATGAGTGGGTGGTGGACTCATGAAGAGGGGTTGTCTGTGGTAACTGGGTGACATGTGAATAAACAAGCAAATTTGGACATGGGGTGAGCGAATAAACAGCTATAAGCTACATCTCTACAATGGTCTGGGACTAAGCTATAACACGGGAGAAGGTCACAATCAGCTTCCTACAGGACAATGACAGCAGTCAGGAGGACAGGGACTTTCATCCCTCTCACTCAGAGTAACAGGTCAGGACTAGAACTCAGGCCTTCCAACTTCAGATTCAACACAGATCATCTCCTCCCTGCCCCTATGGGCATTCACAGGCCTTTCCACATGGCTTCTAGAGACAGGGACAGCCTCGAGTGCCTTGACCTTACAGCATCAGTGATGAGGGGAGTTGTCTGGATGGACCTGTAGAAACGAAGGATTTGTTTCCTTCTGAATCTCAGTGGTAATTACTCGAGTCTGTATATGACAATTACACACTGGTTCATCTCAAAGCAAAATGAAGAACCCCCAGGGCTGGGATGACAGAGAACTTACACTATTGTACTGTGTTTTCCTTTCCCAGTAGGTAGTCAGAAAATCCGTAGCTGGGTGGGTAGATGGATGAATGGACAGATGGGGTGGAAAGGTAGATGGGTCAATAGGGGTTTAAGTGCAGTAAGAATGATGGTGGATGGATGGACGGATGGACAGACGGATGGATGGATGGATGGATGGACGGACGGACGGAAGGAAGGAAGGACGGATGGACGGACGGATGGATGGACGTGTGGGCAAATGAATGAGAGGCACAGTAAAGGTTACACACTGCTGCCTAGATATGTGTGGGTAAATGAATGGCTGGCTGGGGAGTTGATGGTGAAATCAGTGGGTGACTGATGCAGGCGTCCATGTGTGTCAGGTAGATGGAGTGAGCAGGTGTGTGCATGAGGGGACAGATGGGTGGAAGGCTAGCGAGGATGGGTAGATGACTGGGTGGGTGGTTTGAAGGAGGGAGTAGCGGTGCAGGGGAAGAGAGGTGAGTGGGTCAACATAAGCCTAATGCACAAGTAGAGAGGTGACTGGGTAGATAGATGGTCAGGCGAGTAAGTGGATGAACAGGTAAGGCCGTGCATGCATCCAGAGGTAGGTCAGCAGGTGACAGCTGGCCAGGTGGATGAGTGGGTGGTGGACGCATGAAGAGGGGCTGTCTGTGGTGGCTGGGTGGCTGGGAGGTGAACAGGCACGTAAATCGGTTGAAGGAATGGATCAGTGATGGACAGGAAAAAGGATGATTTAATAAGTAGCTACAAGCTGTGTTTATGTAAGAGGGCCTCTTGCTGCCCATTGGAAAAATCAGCCTGAAGACCAGAAATGGTTTGGGAAAATAAAAAGTCCTGGGAAGAAAAATGAAGGAGGGCTTCAGCACAGGAAGACAGAGAGCTGGAGCCAGAAGTGTGGCCATGAGATACAGAGCCGGAATCACCCTCCTCAGACCACTGCCATGCTTACCTCAAAGACTTCGTCGTCTAGGATGTGGGCACCAAAGATCACCACCCCACGGGTGTCCAACACTGGATGCACACTTCGGGGAAGGGGCCTGGTGACTCGCTTCTTACAGTCGATAATGAGGGTGACAGACTGGCCCTTCACAGCCACAGCCACATGGTGCCACCTAAGCATGGGGTAAGAAGTTCACGTGACTGGCTAGTGAAAGCGGAGTCAACGGGGCTGAGAGACAGCTCACAGAAGGGTTGGCAATGATAATGGGTTAAGAATTACAATGGTGGGGCTGGAGAGATGGCTCAAGGGTTTAGAGCCCTGGCTGCTCTTCCAGAGGGTCCAGGTTCAATTCCCAGCAACCACGTGGTAGCTCACAACTGCCTGTAACTCTAGTCCCTGGGGATCTGACCTCCTCTCCTGGCATCTTTGGATAGGCACGTACTTGGTGCATAGACATAAGTGCAGGCAAAATACCCACACACATAAATCAAATTAAAAATTTTTAAAGAATTACAAGCAAGGGATACTACGTATCAGGTGTGCACAGCATGGGTGCCCTGCAATCATTTTCTAGTTGGGGTGTCATGCTTGATGATCTTTGTCTTATACACACAGAAACTAAGGCTCACAAAGTTAAGTACTTACCCGTGTGCCAGCAGGTACTTTTTATTCCCATTCCCAGACTTTGTGACCCAAACCCTGACCAAGAAGCGGCAGGTTCAAGCAGCCGCTAGTGTGCCCAGAGGGGTCTGAGATACTCTCTGCGGGCAGTGGGGATCGGGTAGGACAAAGGGACAAACTGACTCACTTTCCATCTGCTAGGCTGAGGCCTCGGAAGACAGGCTGAGCGGGGGCTTGTGGCCGTCCCCTCTGGTCCTCATACAGAAAGCGAACAGGGCGACCGAGCTCCAGGCCCAGCTGCTGGACTCCCTGGGCACTGTACAGAGTCAAGAGGGGAGCCTGGAGGCCAGGGCGGGTCCGGACAACAGTCAGCAGAGAGAAATCTTTGGGAAAGCCTCCTGGCACCCCAGAGAGAGAGATACACAGATGGAGTGAGAGGTGAAGAGATGCCAAACCTCACCCCCCACCTTCCCATCTCACTGCCCAAACCTGGGAAGAGCTGGCGGGTGGGTGCACTGAGCTGGGCAGGTCGCGACACACGGTAGGCCACATCAGCCGGACAGACCCCTTTTGATTTCCGGACACCATCAGGAAGGGAGGGGAACCTCAGGGCACGTAGTACATCCACAGAGGGTGCACCTGGGAGTGTCAGGGTTAGAGTCAGGGGACAGAACATGTCCCAGGGAGGGTCTAAATAGGGAACACCCAGATCTCCAACTCAGTCTCCCTTACCTTCTCCTGAAAGGACCTATATGGATGGTAAGCAAAGTGACCCAAAGGGGAAGCATGGCTAGCCCTGGCTGGCATGCAATGTGACCCAAGGCTAGCCCTGGCTGGCATGCAATGTGACCCAAGGCTAGCCCTGGCTGGCATGCAATGTGACTCAAGGCTAGCGCTGGCTGGCATGCAATGTGACCCAAGGCTAGCCCTGGCTGGCATGCAATGTGACCCAAGGCTAGCCCTGGCTGGCATGCAACTTTATCCCTCGCACCCTCCCTCTCCCAGCATGCTGTCTTGAAGCTGTGAATCTCTGCTAAGCTCTCTCTCTGTCAATCCTGCCTCCACCGGCCTTGCCTTCCTGCTCTGTGCTCCTGTGTGCACACCTGTCCCACCCTCCCATCCCTCTTCTGTTTCCAGTCTCCCCACACCCTGCCCATCCTTTTCTTTCTCTCCCTCTCTCCCTCCCTTTCTGTATCTCCCAGTTTCTGGCTTCCTGGCATCTGCTTGGTCTCTAGCACAAACAACATCTGGGCAATCGATCATCCTGGGCACAGGGAGGCAGAGAGGCGGCTGTGTAAGAGAGATCTTCCAGCTGCTTAAGACTGGGTTGAAGTGGGGGCAGGGCTAGCTCTGACCGGGTTAAGGAAGGAGATAGAACAGGGTGGCCCAGAAGCCTATGCCCCCAGTCCTGGAGAAGAGGTTTGGAGAGGGGAGAGGGGAGAGGGGAAGCTGCCACACGGAGCAGGAGCAGGTCCAGGGCCCCAAGCCACACATCTGTAGATGCCATCAGAGTTCTTGTCCAAACCCCAGACAAGTTCCCCACACCTGGAACCTCAGTCTTGCCACCACCTCACCACCATCTGAATCCAAAGATTCAAGTCACAGGCCATCAGCCAGGTGTCCTTTAGATTTCAGCTCCCTGGAAACTGAAGGGAGTTTGCAAAGCACACACTTCTCACACCATCCACTCCACACTGGAGAACTCCCACAGAGAGTGTTTGCAAAGTGTTGGTAGAAGTGTGGGGCGGGGCAGAGGCCAGGGCAGTCAGGAGAGCAGAGCTGGGTGGGGTGGATGAGGTGGGGCGGGTAGGAGAAAAAAGGCCCTTTGAGTCCAGGAGCTGAGGAAACCACGACCTTCCCTGAGGAGCCTGGCCCCCAAGTGTGGCAGCTCTGCAAACACTGACACACAAGGGCAGCTTTGAGAGACTAAGGTGAGGGAGACAGAGAGACAGAGACTCACAGAGACCCCAGGCCTAGGAGATCTCGGAGGTCCCCACCCTCCACCAAAGCCCAATGGAGGACAGTTCCACATCATGCTCACTACCCACAGGCCTGCCCCCATCAAGCCATATACTAGCCCCACTGTCTCAGACCAACTGAACCCCATTAACTGCCCTGAGCCCCCAAATGCCCTGTCCTCTACTCTCAGGAATTCTTAGTCACCCATCTCCCTGGATTTCCTCCTCCACCCACTCAGCTCCCACATAAGAGAGGTCAGCCTCTGCCTAGACTCTGTAAACACCATGTACTTCACTTTCCTCTGATTTCTTTGGTCTAATCTATATCCTTACACTGTCGTTCTGCCTATTTTCTCTCCAGAGAAGAGAAAACACGAATAATGGAGATATGTACAAAATCAGCCCCTGCACACACACACCCCACATTCTGGGAGCAGGAAGCTGGTTCCATCCTGCTTAGAACCAGAACTCCCAGACTCTGCTCTGATATCGAATTCTCTTTTCTAGGAGCCTTTCCCTTCTAGAGGAAAAAGGGGGAAAGATTGGTCCTGTGGACACCCGGGTCCCAGAGGAGCCCGGCTGGCCAGAGGAGGAGGGGAAGAGCAGGAATGCAAAGAGCTGGCTCTGGCCTCAGACACCTGATCCTGGCCTGTCCAGCGGCCGTCCTGTTGGCAGCCAGCCCCAGTGCTCCCTAGAGCCAGCCGCGTGGCAGCATCCAGGGCACAGGGAGGGGTTGGGGGACCCAAAGAGGACAGGACAGTGGAGGTAACCTTCTTCCCTAGCCTTCTAGGCTCTGACTTACAGATGCCCATCCTGCTTCCTTTACACATCAACCCTGGTATTCACTGCCCCAACATCAGCAAAGCCTGGACAAGACTGGCTTTGGCAATCCTGGGGTCTTTCTAAGGACTCAAACCACCAACCCAGCCTGCCCAGGCTCTGGGCTGTGGTCCCCATCCATTGGTGTTACCTGCCCTCCACCAGTCATTTCAAGGAGGGAGACAGTCCTATACTGGCTCCAAGGAACTCAAGTGTTCATCCTTCATCCTAAACCCTAGTCACCCCAAATCCCTTTCTTAAGACTCAGACGCTGCTACTCCAGGCATCTGTGGTCCCTTCCAGGCAGATGTTCCAACCTCTAGCTGACTGACACCCAGGCAGGACTCCTCTTACCTGCCCATCCCGGGGCAGCATTCAGCCCCAGCACCAGAGGTAGGAGCAGGAGGAGGCGGTGGCAGGGGCTGCACCGCTCCATGGCCCAGAAAGCCGGGTCCGCTACCCAGACAGCCCTGGTGCGGACAGTAGACAGAGCCTGCTGAGCCTTGGAACCGGGACCCAGGGATGTCAGCAGCTTTCAGCGGTCAGCTCCATGCAGCAAGGTGTTGGGGGTACCTCTGCTTGCTTGTCACT
This sequence comes from Onychomys torridus, assembly GCF_903995425.1. Taxonomy (NCBI): domain Eukaryota; kingdom Metazoa; phylum Chordata; class Mammalia; order Rodentia; family Cricetidae; genus Onychomys; species Onychomys torridus. The sequence goes on along the minus strand of NC_050460.1, from coordinate 65,499,363 downwards.
GCTGCTTGCTCCTCGGTGGCCGCTACTGTGTGCCCCTGGCCACCCTGGCAGCTCAGAGACCCCAGCTCGCCCCCGCCCCTAGGTCCGGCCCCCGCCCCTAGACGCCCGCCCACAGCCACCAAGGGGAAACCCCACCCCCATCTCCACCTGGGCAGGGGAGTGTGGGGGCGAGAACCGCTCCTCGTGGGCTGGTCCTGGAACGGTGCACTCCTGGAGGGATTAGGTGGCCTTTGTGCACCCTCAGATTGTCTTTGGGAGAACTTAATATATCTTCTCTAGTCCCTTCCTTTTGGGGACCCTACGGTTCTGTCACACACACAACAGTCCCCGCCCTTGGGGGCCCAGAGCCCCTCTGCAGAGTCCGGGGAGGGACTCAGGGCACAGTGGGACATCAGGGGCGGACCTACAGGCGGCCGCCCCACGCCCACTTGTAATCAGGTCTCCATAATTACCTCCTTCGTCCCGCCCCATGTAATTACAGAGCAGTCCCGGGCGGGGTGTTTACAGACCCAGCTATAGATAGCGACCATGACGTGGGGGCCGTGGGGTGGCCTTGCGGAGCAGAGGGAGGCCAGAGACCGGCGAACTGGCTAATCGCCCGAGAAGATAGAAATACTGGGCTAGGCAAAACAGTGCCACCGGACAGGATTGTGACGCGGGAACAGGAGATGCTGCTATAAGGGTCTGGCAAAAGGGGGTCACTCAGGGACGTGGCCACTCCAAGAGGGTAGCGCTGACAGCAGCGCACCCCTACATGTGGGCACGGCGCCGGGTCTGCCCGGAGCCTGCGGCGCAGCCGGGGAGAAAGCTGGAGCGAGCGAGACGCCGCCGCCCGCCGGCGCTGGGAGGGCACGCTGGCGCTGGGAGGGCACCCGCGAACAAGGCGCCTTTGAGAAGCAGCGGGTCTCCCTCCTCCCTGGGCAGCCCCGCCCCCAACCTGGCACACCCTCTCCCCCTCCCGACAAAGCACGCCTTGTGTCTCCCACCCTGCACCGCCTCTGCAGCCCCAGGGAACCTGGGGCCGCTGCAGCAGCACCCAGGGAGCGTGTCAGGGTTTCTCACCGAAGATCCCCACAGCTATAGGATGCCATGGTGCCCATCACCCAGTTACCTCAGTCCAGAAAACAGCTATTTTAACTGGAAAGCGATTTTATGTGCGAGTGAAAGAGGGGGAGGGGCCCTCCCCCCAAAAAGAGACCCAGGGCAAAACCATGCAGCCCAGCACCCATCTCTGAAGGCTGGCCACCCCTGTCAATTCTGTCCCCAGCCTGTGTGCTGAGGAACAGGGACAGCTGTAAAAGGAAAGGCCACCCAAACCAGCACCCCTCACAGCCCAGACCCTTCCAGGAGCCAGTGAGATGGGGAAGGCAGCACCCACCGGGAGAGCCACAGGGGCAGACCACCTGAGGGGCCTCCTTGCCCACGCACCACTCTGGCCCTGGCATTTGAGCCAACCTGGGGATGTACAGTACTTCTTTGAGTCTAACCCCCAGCCTCTCCTCACAGGAAATTAAAAATAGCAGTCGGTCCCCATCTCCACCGGCCCCTTCACCACCGCCTTTATTCCTCGGTCTGACTGCAGGAGACAGGAGGATGCCCCTCCCCCTGCCCCCAAGACCATCAGCTTGGGGGGCCTGCCCCGCAACACCCTTTCTAGGGGAGCTCCATTCCACTCTTCAGAAGGGAGTGAGGCAGGATGAGGAGGGAGCGGAGCCCCCGGACCAGGGCCAGTGCTTTGTGCTGGGGGAGCCAGGATGGCCCACATCATGGGCGACCCCGGCCAATTCAGAGACTCAAGGCCACTGAAGGTAGACGTGCAGTCATCACAGGGATCTGGGCCCCCTCTGACTTGGAGACCAGGCCAGCCCTAAAGGGTCGCCAGATGCCGTGCAGGCTGCAGGGGTCCCCTCCTCTGCACCATCTGCCCCGGCTCTGGCTGAGCCCCTGGCCCCTCCCACCCTGCGCAGGCTCAATCAAGTCCTCTTCCACGGTGCTCCCCACCGCTGGGGAGCACATGCGTGGTCTGTGTTCAGGCCAGCTGGTGGGGAGCCTCGAGCATCTCCATGAGGAAGGTGTCAATGGGGGTGTCGCCAATGAGCTTGAAGAAGAACAGGTGCTCCAGACACTTGAGGCCGATGGAGCGCAGGGCAGGAAGACGTAGCAGCAGCTTGGCGAACCTGCAGTGGGGGTGGGAGGGAGTGAGAGGCGGACCACCCTGGCCCTGGCCATGCCCCAGCCTCGCCCTCTGTGGGGTCCACAGCCCTGAGGCCTCTTACCGGCCTTGCTGCTCGGGGTACTTCTGCTTGCAGTAGGTCTCCAGGGACGCATAGACCTTTTCCCGCAGGACCTCCACCTCTCCAGGGTTGGAGAGGCCCTTGGCATCTGGGACAGTGAAGGAGGAAGAACAAGAAGAGGGCAGGTGAGTCAGGTCAGGGCGGACGTGCAGACGGGCCCTCAAGATGCCCCTCAGGGAAATGAAGCACATTAGGATTGTGAGACCCAGTCAGAAGGGGAGGCATCAGTAAACTGGTTTTTTAGGGTCAGCTAAGAGATTTCTGGGCTGAGGGTCTTACTGGGGGGGACCGCTGGAGAAGAGGAGGCTCCAGGGTTGCCTTGGGCCGAGAGGCTGGGCAGCCTCCTCTTACCTGGATTAAACAGAATGATTGCCCGCAGGCAGCCAAGCTCTGTCTTGTCCATCCTCATGTCACGCATTTTGGACACTAGCTCTGTCAGCACCCTGGAGAGGGACCTGCAGGTCACTCAAAGGTCACAGCTCAGCCAGCCTTGGACACGGACCAGCCTATAGCCCCACCCCCTTCTAGCTACAGGACAGCCTGGCCAAGGGCCACTGACCGATCAAAGATGGCTCCCACGCCTGCGGAATGGGCTGAGTTTCTGTGCACGTGAAGACCTGTGGCCAGGAGGATGCCATCTCGGACATCGATGGACCGGTGGGAGAAGGAAGCAATGAGGAGCTCATTCCAGCCTAGGGGCCAGAGGGCACCAAGGGTCAGCAGGCAGACGCCAGGCCATGAGATCCAAAGCACCAAGGAATAGGGGCAAGTCAGCAAGCCAAGCTCCCCAAATATATAAGAGGAGGCTACGGGGCCACTGAAGGTCAAATGTCAAGTGGTCAAAGAGATTCAAGGTCACTGACCTGCCCGTAGCAATATGACCTGGTCATCCAGAGGTAGGGAGGAGAAGTGTGGGATCCTCTTCGCCCACTCAACGAGTGTGAACAGCTGTTTGTCAGCTGCCTGGCAGATGTTAGTCACTGGGTCATTGGGCTGCAGAGAGCAGAAGATGCAGGGGAGGGGTGGAGACACCTTCCTTGTAAGAGGTTTGGATACTCCCCTGTATTCCTTCCAGCCCCGTCTGAACCCCTCTCTGCAGCTCAGGCTCCCCTCTGCCCTGGACTTTCTAGTGGGAGCACAGAGAGGGCGCCCTCACCCCACATCAGAGACACACAGTCTCACGATGTAGTCCTGACTGGCCTGGAGCTTGCTGTGTAGACCAGGCTGGCCTTGAACTCACGGAGATCCACTTGTCTCTGTCTCCCACTACGCCTGGCTCCCGTCAGATATTGAAAGGCCTCCGAGTTCAGGGCAAGGTGCAGAGGGGTTGAAGGAAGGGAAGGGAGAGACGGAGCACCCCCGACTCCTCCCCACCCCCTATCTGAGGGGGGAGGGCCCACCCCACCACTCACGCTGCTGCCGCTGCCGCCGGTTCCCCCAGGGCCCTCAACGCCTTGGTCGCTCTTCTGCTCCACAGCAAGCTCTGCCTCCAGGATCCTGTCCACAGGCATCTCCTCAGGGGCTGTCCCGGCCCCGTCCCCATCCCCGTCTTTGTCTTTCCCCCGCTGCCGCTCCTCCTGGACCGCTGTGGGGTGGGGAGAGAAAAACAACGCCAGTGAGAAGCCGGCTGGGAGGGTCTGAAATTCGCTCAGGGCCTTCTCGGGGCTGACGGCCCTCGGGAGATGTGGCGACTAGAGGTCACTGGGAACGGGAGGCCGGGGTAACCTGCAAGCCAAAGGGCTCTCAGTGAGGGTGCCTGCCAAGCACACGCAAGAGCCCGGGCTCCAGCCCCATCCCCACAACACACACATACAAGAGCCCGGGCTCCAGCCCCATCCCCACAACACACACATACAAGAGCTCGGGCTCCAGCCCCCATCCCCACAACACATACATACAGGCAGATAAACAGGTCCAACTGGCAATAGAAGGGTGAAAGAATCAGGGAAGAATCTGAATTTAAATAGGGCCGATGATAGGCTAAACAATATGCCAACAAGCGTTAACATGCACTGGAGGTCTTAATGGCCTGGCGGGTCCCTGCCCCCATGTTTAAGGATGAGGAATTTGAGGCTAAAGACATTCAATAGCCTCCTAAATTCATGCACCACACGGCCAGTTACACGTTTGACTCCAGACATGCCTGATGGCAAACCCTATGCTCTGCTGACTTAAGATGGTGTCATGATCGTGATGACCCTGACCCAGGTCTTCGGAGGTGTGTGTTCTGATTTTGGCCCTGCCACTTTGCTGTTGTGTGACTTCGGGGAAGTCAAGATTCATCTTCTCTAAAGCAGGGATCGGACCAAAATAAGCCCTAAAGTGTTTCTTAGAAGTCCAGGAATCAGGCTTAATTAGACAGACAGACAAGAGGGACGCCAAGTCCTGACCTCTTCAGCGATCCTGTAACTTAACAAGGTAGAGTCTCGGGGGTCCAAGGATAGACCAGAGAAAGAACTCAGGATCAAAGTGAGAAAGGGACTGTGTGAGGTGGAGAAGAGAGAACAGAGGCCCATCCTAGCTAAGACCAAAGCATGCTGGGAGGGTCTACAGCATCACAGGATTAACCCTGAGGCGCAACCACTAAGAAAGAAACTTGGAGACAGAGTGAGGTACCAGGACCAAGGACAGGAAAGAGACATCAAACTTCGCCCCCTGGAGGAAAGAGAGAGAGCGGTCCCACAGATATGGAGGCCGCGGGGTGGGAGCCTCCACCCGGCTCTCCCACAGGGGACCGCAGGCCTGGCTGGGGCAGGTCCTCACCCTCCCTCTTCATGCCGGTGGCCAGGCACTTCTGGTAGCGGCAGTACTGACAGCGGTTCCGCTGACGCTTGTCCACTGTGCAGTCTTTGTTGTCACGGCAGGAGTAGGTCAGGTCCTTCCGGATGGTGCGTTTGAAGAAACCCTTGCAGCCCTCACAGCTGTAAACTCCATAGTGCTTGCCTACAAGGGGAAGAGAGCCCACGAAGACCTCCCATGACTGCGTCTCTTGACCATCTGCCCACTGGGGGACAAAGTCTAGGTCCCTCCAAAACAGAGCAGCACACCAAAGGCGAGAGAGAATTCAGCCTACTCCTCAGAGCCCCTGTGCCGGCCCCCTTTCCCTGACTGCCCTTACCTGAATCTGATATGAATCTAAAGGTCCCAGGCCTCCTTGCTTTGACCAACCTCGGGAACCCCACAGGCCGTGGTGGTAAACAGCCTGTCTCTCCTTCCTCCTTTGCACTGCGCTGAGCCCCATACCTGAGCTCCGGTCCCCGCAGATTGCACATAGCCGTTTGCCAGCCCCAGGGCCGCCTGGTGGGGGTGGACAATGCAGGCCTCGGACCCCTAAGACCGGTGGCTTCACATCTTCAGGGGGGCCAGACCCACCCCCAGGGAGCGACACCGTGGAGTTAATCTGGGGTGGGGGGAAACAGGGAAGTCACAGGAGGATCATTTGGAAAGAGAATCTCTCAGATGTCTGGGAAACCATTCCCTATCTCTAAGCAGGTCCTGTACCCACTCCAGAGAGTCCTAGTGATACTGTGGTGTAACATAAAGAGCCTTCCCTGAAGCATAACCCCAAGAATGGATATGCATCTTTCTGTAACTGTGCAACACAGCGGCCCTGAGGGGCACACGTCTTAGATGGGCATATAGAACCAAAGAGCAGAAAGTCACTGTGAGCTGAAAAGGACATCAAAAATATTCCCTTTGAGCTTAGGGATTTTGTTTTTGTTTTCAAAATAGGGCTAGGAAGAAGCATGCACCAAAACAAGACCGTCCACTTCAGGAAGAGCAAGGGGTCTGAGACCACAGGCCTGCTGGGACTGGAGAACCAGAAGTCAATGGGTCATGGGGGAGTTCACGAAAAGATGGTGGGGAGAGTTAGAAGGTGGGAATACGGAAATGAAAGCAGAGAGGCAATAAGTAGGTCACAACCTCTCACCTGAGGACTGCTGACAGGCCCGGAGAATCCTGGGGGAGCCGGAGGGGGCAGACCGGGGGACCCCATGGAAGAACTGATGACTGGGAAGGGGGAGCCCAGTGGAGGGGGTGGCATTGGAGGTGGAGGTGCTGAAGGGGTAAGAGGTGGGCCAGGAGGAGAAGAGGGAGGGATCCCCTGGGAAAGGGGATTTGGGGATGAGCTGTCTGGGCTTCGGGAATCTGAGAGGGAGGTACACACAGGCAGACACACAGACAGGAGAGACAAGAAGAGAAAGTTGAGTCTTTTGATCATCCAAACGCACACTTTAATTCTCCCCGACCCACCCCCAGACCCCACCACCCCAGAGTTCAGAAATACCAAGCTGTCAAACAACAACAACTTCACTCTCTGGAGAGTCGCGAGAGGAGGGAGTTGACAAGGAGGGGGGCAGCTCAGGCGGAGACTACTGGGTCATCGCAAGCTGACCTCGGGGTGGAGAAGCACGTGGGGGTGGACCCGTGAACTCCTCGTTCCCAACTTAGCACATTCGGGCCAAGGAGTACGGAAGAGACAGCGGGTCCCAGGGCGCAGGCTCAGCCTTCCCACGCCCGGAGTCCTCCGGCCCAAGGGGACCGGTGTCCTTCCCACGCCCGGCACCGCGCACGCAGGCCCGGCGCGGCCGTACCTGGAGGGCGGAAGCTCCCCCGCCGCGCCCCGCCCCGGGGGAGGGCGCTGGGCCTCGGGAGGGCGAGGGCGCGTGTTTACAAACAAGGGGGCGGGAGCGCGGGGAGGGGGCGCGCGGTGCGCTGCGCCGGCCGGGACCCGGGGACACTCACCCCGCCCGCTGTCGCCCATCCCGTCCCGGCCAGCCTCCCCCGGCTCCGGCTCCGGCTCCGGGCTTTGCTGCTCTCCGGCCGCCGCCGCCGCCGCCGCGGGATCCAGCCAGGGCCGCCGCCGCCGCCACCGGGACGCGACCCCACAATGCATCTCTTTTCTCACCCCCACCGGCCCACACTGCCCCGCGGCATGCCGCGGCGGGAGGAAGGGCGGACGGGCCGCCCAAGACATGACGCCGGGGCCGAGGACCGGGCGGCCGGAGAGGCGCCAGGGACGCGCAGGGGGGCTGAGCGGGGGGCCCGGGGCGCGCGGGGACGCGGCCGAGGCGAGCGGGCTGCGGCCGGCGGCAGCGCGACTCAGGCGCCGCGCTCGGCTCGGCACCCCGGTGACAGCCCCGAAGCGGCCGCCATCTTTGTACAGACGGGAAGTCTCGTCGCCAGCTCCCGCCCCCTCGCCGAGGTGGAAACGGAGGAGGAGGCGGTCTCCGCCCGCCCGCCCGTCCGTCAACTCCCTCGCCCGCCGTCCCCTCGGATGACCCCGGCTGTGCGCATGCGCGCTGGGGGGCGCCTCCCGGCCGCGCCGTCGCCGGGGCGCCGCCATGTTGGTAAAGGGCAGCGGGGCGCAGGCAAAAGAGGAACTTCCTGATCTCGCGGGAGCTCGAGGCGTGACTGCCACGTCCCCGCACACCGAGAACCGAGGGGATCCCGGAGCCGGTGAGCACTGCCTGCTGCTCCCCTTACGGTGCTTTCCAGGCTTTCCCTCCCAACTTGGGGGTCATAGAGACGCGGGCCCAGAGAGACCGTCGAGTGGCGGGTCGGAGGCTAGAGCGGCGTCGGTGGTGGGGGGGCGGCGCCTGCATCCGGGTAGGGTGTTGGGGGTAGAGAGCCCGCCTTGGGAACAATGTAAGAGGGGGGCGAGCCACGCAGAGGTGGGCCCGGGGCACGCGTGGAGCGAAGCGGACCCCGCGTAGGTGGAGCTGAGAGCCTCTGCCCCTCTGGTCAGCGTGATGGCCCTGCGGGCCCCCCCCTGGGCGGCTGTGGGGCTGCTGACCTGGGCGGCTGTGGGGCTGCTGGTGGCCGGACACGGGGGCCACGGTGACCCGCACAGAGACGTGGAAGAGGACTTCCACCGTGGACACAGCCATGCCCACGGCCATGGCCACACTCATGAGAGCATCTGGCATGGGCATGCCCACAGCCACGACCGTGAACTTCCCCACGAGGATTTGCACCATGGCCATAGCCACGGCCACTCCCATGAGAGCCTCCACCACAGAGGACACGGACATGCCCATGAACATAGCCATGGAGCCTCCAGGGAGGCCGGGGCTCCAGGCATCAAGCACCGCCTGGACACTGTCACCCTTTGGGCCTATGTGAGTCCCCAGGGGATGTGGGGAAGAGGGACTGGTTCTGAATCATTGGAAAACTCGATGTTTGACTCCTGACTCCTTCCCCAGGCCCTGGGGGCCACAGTGCTGATCTCTGCGGCTCCGTTCTTGGTGCTGTGCCTCATCCCAGTGGAGTCAAACTCACCCAGGCATCGCTCTCTGCTCCAGGTCTTGCTCAGTTTTGCCTCTGGGGGGCTCCTGGGTGATGCCTTCCTGCACCTTATCCCTCATGCTCTGGGTAAGTTAACTTCGGGACTACCACAAGCGCTTCAGCTGTTTATGGTTCTTTAGAAGGAAAGGGGGCTCTTCCCCTTTGTGATCCCGGATTCTCCAGTAGTCCCCTTTTCTCCTACTTCCTGCAGAACCTCATTCTCCCCACACTGTGGAGCAGCCTGGACATGGACACTCGCACAGTGGTGAGAAGGCGATGATGGGGACGGGATTGATGGGGACGGGATTGGGATGCTGGGGAAGCTCACCTCTTACACCTTCGGAGGAGTCCGGAATCTGCATCTCCCTTCATGCTTCAATGCCTCTGTTCCCAGGCCAGGGCCCCATTATCTCTGTGGGGCTGTGGGTGCTCAGTGGCATCGTCGCCTTCCTTGTGGTGGAGAAGTTTGTGAGGCACGTGAAAGGGGGACACGGACACAGCCACAGCCATGGACACGGAGACGGTCACGCACACGGGAGCCGCGGACACGGGAGACAGGGTGAGCCTACCTTGCCCTCCACAGAATACATTCAGGCTCAGGATGAGGTGGAGCAGGCTTCCTGTGGAGGACACACCAAAAGCTCTGTCCCCCACTCTGATCATCCACTCCTTTTCTCCCCCAGAGTGTCCTTCAAAGGAAAAGCCCAGCTCTGAGGAAGAGGAAAAGGAAGCGGGGGCTTTGCGGAAAAGGAGAGGAGGAAGCACGGGGCCCAGAGACGGGCCAGTGAAGCCTCAGAACCCTGAGGAAGAAGAAAAAGCAGGTTCAGGTAAGGGATTAGTGGGTGGGTCACTGAATCTCAGTGTGCTGCAGGTGACCGGTGTCCAGAAAACCCTGAGGGTGTCTATGAAGCGGCCCTGGGACTGGGGGTGGTGGGTGCCGTCAATCATTTTGTCTTGTCTCTTTGCAAAAGACCTGCGTGTGTCCGGGTACCTCAATCTGGCTGCTGACTTGGCACACAACTTCACGGATGGTTTGGCCATCGGTGCCTCCTTTCGTGGGGGCCGAGGGCTAGGGATCCTGACCACAATGACAGTCCTGCTACATGAAGTGCCTCATGAGGTCGGGGACTTTGCCATCTTGGTCCAGTCTGGCTGCAGCAAAAAACAGGTTGGTGCCGACTGCCTGTCATTAGTTCTGAACGAGATCTATATACTACCATCGAGTCTTCTAGAAATGGGGTAGTTGTCTCCGTCAGCCCTGCTCTGTGTTGTTGCACTGTGACCCTCATACGCACAGCCTGTTCTGGTGCTCTCAACCTTCTTATCTGGCTCTTTGGGGCTGGGGGTCTTGGGTGTGGTTCCTGGGGCAGAGCCTCACTGACTGGGCTCTGTGCTGGTCAGGGAGCCTCAGGAAGCCCTGCCTCTGCTTCCCGTGCTGGGATCGCAAACCCCTCCACCGCGCTTGCCTTTCTGCGCAGGTGCCTGGGGTCCAGATTCCTGCCATCAAGGCTGTGCAGCAGACACCGATGGCGCCATCTCCCCAGCCCCTTATCCCACTTTCACCTGTCCAGAAACGTGGACACCTGCACAGCTGTACCCCACCGGTCACGCCTAGTCCTTAGCTGTTGGTGATCATGTCTTTCTCTCCTGCCCACCAGGCGATGCGTCTGCAACTCCTGACCGCAGTAGGAGCACTGGCAGGCACAGCATGTGCCCTTCTCACCGAAGGAGGGGCAGTGGGCAGTGAAGTGGCGGGCGGTGCAGGCCCTGGCTGGGTTCTGCCGTTCACCGCAGGTGGTTTTATCTATGTAGCAACAGTGTCCGTGTTGCCTGAGCTGTTGAGAGAGGCATCCCCATTACAGTCACTTTTGGAGGTGCTGGGGCTGCTGGGGGGAGTTGTCATGATGGTCCTGATTGCCCACCTTGAGTGAGGGGTGGGGTAATCTGTCCTGCCCCTGCCCCAACTCTACCCCTAACTCCCAAATAAAGACAGTTGGGAGTCCTGGCCAGTGCTACTTGCCAGAGGAAGGAGTTTTAGCCTTGGCGAAAGCTGCTTTGAGTATAAGGTGTGGCAGTCATACAGAGCATGAGCGGTCAGAGGGACCAAAGCGTTGGACACTGCCCAACAGTATTGTTGGCTTTGGAGGAATAAACGGGGCCACGAAGAAGACTGGGATGACAGTAGCCTGGTGGCCCTTGTTTTCCCAGCGCCAGCATGCCGCACAGGGCCCTCCAGGGCCCACCTCCCTCTGAACTGGCCAGTGGTGGCTTCAGGGAAGACCTGGCAGGAGTGGAGTAGACAGCAATCGTGTGTCCTGATTTGGAGGTGGCAGGGTGGGAGAGTGTCCCTTGGTAAAATCTCACGGCCTGATTTATTTTTGTTTCTATTCCTTTTATATCACTGTTTGAATGGGTAGGGAGAAACGGCGACCAGAAATAAAGTACTTGGATCTTCTGCCCCACATGCAGTCTTTGTTTTGGGGGAGGGGGCTCTTGTCTCCGGGGCTCCCCAGGTCCCCGGGGTGGCGGGTGGCCACGCCCCCGCAGTGGGAGGTCGTCTGGGCTGGTGGCTGCCGAGGCCTGGCGGGGTTCCCATTGGGCCGGGTCCGGCCCTCGCCACGCCCCCGGGGTGCTCGGATTGGCTTGGTCTCGGGTCCGCCCACCTCACCGCCATGGCGTCTCAGCTCCGGCTGCGCTCCGCGCTGGCCCTGGTCACAGGTTCAGGGGTCCCTCCTTGGGCGGGTTGGGGGCCGGGGCCATGTCAGCGGGCGCCACCCCTGGGGTCCCTGGCCCTCTTGTCTGAGTTTCAGTAACTTTGTGCCCCGTGACCTCTGAGCTCGCCCGGCTCCTCCATCTCAGGTGCGGGGAGCGGCATCGGCCGGGCGATCAGCGTGCGCCTGGCGGAAGAGGGCGCCGCCGTGGCCGCCTGCGACCTGGACGGGGCAGCCGCCCAGGACACCGTGCGGCTGCTGCGCGGCCCGGGCAGCGAGGACGGGGCGCCGCGCGGGAAGCACGCTGCCTTCCAGGCGGACGTGTCGCGGGCCCCCGCGGCCAGGCGCCTGCTGGAGCAAGTGCAGGTGAACCAGGCGCCGCGCCGCACAGCCCCTCGGCCCGGCCCTTTGTGGCCTCTGGAGTTAGCCCCCCTCCCTCCCCTAGGCCTGCTTTTCTCGCCCGCCATCTGTCGTTGTGTCCTGTGCGGGCATCACACGCGATGAGTTTCTGCTCCACATGTCAGAGGAAGACTGGGACAGAGTCATAGCTGTCAACCTCAAGGTGGTGTCAACCTCTGAACCTGGGGAGGAGTCGGAGGAGGGCTGCCACCCCAGCTGACTCTGCTATCCTTGTGACCCTCTCGTGGCAGGGCACCTTCCTAGTCACTCAGGCTGCAGCCCAGGCTTTGGTGTCCAGTGGCTGTCGTGGCTCCATCATCAACATCAGTAGCATCATCGGAAAGGTCAGGTTGAGTTGGGCCAGGACAGCTAGCCACGTGGGCACCGGGAAGCGACTCCCTTGGAGACTCCCGACTCATCCTGGGTCTCTGACTCACCGCAGGTGGGGAATATTGGACAAACCAATTATGCCTCCTCCAAAGCGGGAGTGATTGGGCTCACCCAGACTGCGGCCCGCGAGCTAGGACGGTGGGTCAGACTGTGGGCACCCTGCTGAGGGAGGGGGTCAGTGTCCTTCCCAGGGTCAGCATCCACTCTTCCTCCCACAGACATGGGATCCGATGTAACTCAGTCCTCCCAGGGTTCATTGCAACGCCCATGACCCAGAAAATGCCCGAGAAAGTGAAGGACAAGGTAGGCTGAGGGTGGAGGGCAATCAGAGGAGGTCGTTGACATTGCTGGGCAGAGTGCAAACAGTATTCCAGACATGAACTTAATGAGGGATGAAGGAAAGAAGAAAGTACACAAAAGAAACTTTCAGCCACATGAGTGTTTCCTTACAGGTGACTGCAATGATCCCGTTAGGACACATGGGGGACCCTGAGGGTGAGCCTGGGCTGGGGGAAGGCTCTGAGGAGGGCACTTGAAGAGATCCTTAAATCTGTAATATTTTTGAAAAGCTCGCATAGGGATTAATGATTGGTGTGGGCTTGGGGTTTTGCCAGAGCAGAGCCACTCTGGAGCTAAGGAACTGAGACTGCCCCTCCCCCGCCGTCCCCCTAGATGTGGCAGATGTGGTTGCGTTCTTGGCATCCGAAGACAGTGGATACATCACAGGGGCCTCAGTGGAAGTCACTGGTATGAGACCTTCGCGGGGAGGGCGGACAGAGAAGCGGAACCCAGACTGAGAAAGTGAGGGGACCCTGCAGCCTGGAGGGCAGAGGTCCTTCTGACCAGGGACGGAAGTGGCTGCCTACCCATATACCTCGCCGCCCATGCACCTGTCCCGACGTTTCTGCCCTCTCAGGAGGTCTTTTCATGTGACTGCCTCATGGAAGCTGGACTCTGCTCGCTCCCCCAGGCTGCCTGGCCTCCTGCTGATGAGGACGCCGAATTCCCAGGCTACAAAAGGGGTGGTAGTGTGTGGCTCAGGCTGAATGTGGAAGGCAGGGGTGCTTGTGACCCTAATAAATTCCAAATCCTCTTCCCTGCCACCTCCGGTTCTTCTTGTGTCCAAGCCCTCAGACCCTTCCCCACCTCCCCCTCTCTCCCCTTTCCGAAGGATTGCTCCCTTTCACTGCCTGGTCTCCCAGGGCAACCCCCGCCGCCGGGTGTGAGAGGAAAGAGCGTGTGTCACTGTGTGTGCGTGACACTCTGAGTCTTTTGGGAGGGAGGGGATTCTGTCCCCACCCCGTTTCATTGGCTCTGCAGCACCAGTCATGCCCCCACTCCCCGGGTCCTTATGGCCCCCAAGGGTGATTTGTTCTTGGCCCCATCCTGGTGTCCAGTCTGGCCTTGGAAGGGGGTCCTGGAACAGGTGGCCCACCCCACCCCTCCTTTCTCTGTTCCCCTCCCTTCTCTCCACCTTACAATAGCTGCAGCCGGCCTGGGGTCGGATGGGGGGGATTAGGGGAGGGGGCCAGGATTAGGGGAATGGACGAGCCCATGAAAGGGGCTGGAGGAGAGCAGAAGGGAGGGGGCTGGGAGAAGGAGGAGGAAGGGGAGGGGGTCCGCGCTAATCGACTCTGGCGCCCACATAAGGACTGGCCACCGACCCAAGGAGAACAGGGAAGTAGGGGGTAACTGGGGTTGCGGGCGAGGGGACCCACTGCTAACTTGTCCCAGAGACAGGCCACCCCCTGGCAGCCGCAGCGCAGGCTGGCGGGGGACGGAACGCCCGTCACGGTCTCTTCCCCCTGCCCCTCGTTCCCTGCCCTCCACCGGGATGGCCCTGCTCCTTCCTCTCCTCTCCGTCCGCTTCCTTCGCTCCGAGTCCCTCCCGGAGGGGCTCTGCCCACTTCCCCACACCGCACATTGCACTCTTGTGTTCCCGACTCCCCTACGGGGGTCCATCTGGTATCCCCGCTTCCGCGTGGCGTCTCCATCCCGGGTGCCTCCGGTGCGCCTCCCTCCCCGCCCCGGGCCGCGGCTCCTGATTGTCCAAACGCAATTCTCGAGTCTCCGGCTCCGGCCGAGAGTTGCGTCGGGACGTCCCGAGCCGCCGCCCCCAGACCTCGAGGGGGAGAGGCCGGGCGGAGCGCGGGCCGGTCCCCGGACACCCGGGACCCCGCCGCAGCCCTGGGAGCTCAGGGCGCGCGCCCAGCAGCGGAGGTGCAGCTGCGGCTGGCTTTCCGGGGATCCCAGGCCCGGCTAGAGGGAAGTTGGGGGACCACCGTCCGCGCCGCGGAGGGGAGCTCCGCCCTCGGGTTCCCCACGTGCACCAGCACCCCCAGCCCCCGGCCGGCTCCGCGCGCCCCGCGGGGGAGGGGGAACCCGGGTCCACGGCACGCTCCACGCGCGCCGCGAGGGCGGTGACGTCTCCGCCGCGGGGTGGGGTGCAGGGAGGGCGGAAGTGACGTCGGGCCTGAGCGCCCGGGCCATGGCTGCGGCGGCGGCGGCGGCAGCAGAGAGAGCCGCGGCGTGAGTGGCAGCTGCGGACCGAGCGGACCAGGGCGGCCGAGCCCGGGAGTCCCCGGGGAGAGGCCCGCGGCGGGGCAGCGCGTCGGCCGGAGCCGGGTGAGGGGCCGCGGGGCGCGCGCTCAGGGCCCGGGGGCGGGGTCTGCAGAGGGGCGGCCCCGACAGCGTCCCCTTCCCCCTCCGCAGACTTCTCTCGGCCGAGCCCTGCCTGGAGGGGGTCCGCGCCCCGTCACCATGACGACGCCGGCGAATGCCCAGAATGCCAGCAAAACGTGGGAACTGAGTCTCTACGAGCTGCACCGGACCCCGCAGGTGACAGGGATCTTCCAGTCCCAACGCGCCCCCCTCCCGCCAACTCGCCCTTCCCCCATCACGCTGTTCTCTGCCCGACTCTGCGTTTGAATCACCTTTTATCTTTTCAAAGCACGTCTACACTTCCCTCATTTAATCCGAGTTAACCCCTCGAAACAGAGGTGCCAGAGAGGTACAGCAGATATTACTGTCTCAGTCGGAGCACGGTAAACAGACCGTGAAGTTACCGTCTCTGCCTCATCTCAGCACGCACATGCCAGTGTACACAGACTCGTCCTGCGGGTTTAAATAGAACTCTCTCTCCACCGTTCTGACTCCAGCGCAGTGGGACACCGGAATCTGCTCTGACAGGCACCTGAAACTCTAGTATAGGTAGTCTTGCTCTCAGAGTTTTAAGAAAGCCTGTTGAGGCAGGGTGTGGCGGCAGACTTGAGAAGCAGAGGCAGGTGGATCTCAAAAGCTTGAGGTCAGCCAGGTTCTACACATAGTGAGACCCCCCACATAGAGTTACACACATAGTGAGACCCCAAAAAACAAACAACAACAAAAACAAGTTTGTTGATAAATATTCACCAAGCCATAGACCTGTGCTATCCAGCCCTAACCTTAGTGTCTCACCAAATGTCTGCTCCTTCTGTTTCAAAACTCCTTGTGAATGAGTCCTCAGTCCCTTCTGGGCAATTTCCACGTGGTTGGTCTCCTCCATCCCAGAATTCCCATCTTCCTCAGTCGGTCAGCATGGCCGTCTAGATTCTGCCACCTCCCTTTTCTCTGAGCTTTCTTCTGAAATTCCTTTGTCCCAACCCTCTGCCACCTGCTGATCACCCAGGAAGCCATCATGGATGGCACAGAGATTGCGGTTTCGCCTCGGTCGCTGCATTCAGAGCTCATGTGTCCCATCTGCCTGGACATGCTGAAGAACACGATGACCACCAAGGAGTGCCTCCACAGATTCTGCTCTGACTGCATCGTCACTGCCCTGCGGAGCGGGTAACAGGAGGGATGTGTCTGCAACGGGTCGGGGGCCAGCCTGGGCATCAGCGACGGGAACTGACCCCACAGGGCTTCCTTTCTCCCATCCCAGGAACAAGGAGTGCCCTACCTGCCGGAAAAAGCTGGTATCCAAGCGGTCCCTACGGCCAGACCCCAACTTCGATGCCCTGATCTCCAAAATCTACCCCAGCCGG
This sequence comes from Onychomys torridus, assembly GCF_903995425.1. Classification (NCBI taxonomy): domain Eukaryota; kingdom Metazoa; phylum Chordata; class Mammalia; order Rodentia; family Cricetidae; genus Onychomys; species Onychomys torridus. The sequence continues at coordinate 65,483,256 of NC_050460.1, read as the reverse complement.
GAGGAATACGAAGCCCATCAAGACCGAGTGCTCATCCGCCTCAGCCGCCTGCACAACCAGCAGGCGCTGAGCTCCAGTATCGAGGAGGGGCTTCGGATGCAGGCCATGCACAGGTGTGGAGGTCTGGAGATGCAGTACCTGTGGGTCTTGTCTCTGATGTGAACTGTGATGAGGTCTGGAGCAGGGGCCTGGCGGTCTGCACTCTTCCAGCTGCCGGTGTCCACCACGCGGCTGGCGTTGGGCTGATTTGAGGGCCAGCGCCTGTGTTCTCAAACAAGTGATGGGAACTGACCCTGGCCCTCTCTGTTTCTTCAGTCATCAAATAGAGATAAACACTGTGCTTGGTGCGTTGTTAGAGACTAGTGAACACACAGCATCACCATTAGGATTTCCAAGGCCTCAGAGCCAGCTGAAGTTTAACCCCTGAGGGCCCGAATCCTCTTTCTAACCTGGACTGTTCGTTTCTACAGGGCCCAGCGTGTTAGGCGGCCGATGCCTGGATCCGACCAGACCGCCACGATGAGTGGGGGGGAAGGAGAACCTGGGGAGGGGGAAGGGGATGGAGAGGACGTAAGTTCCGACTCCGCCCCTGACTCGGCTCCAGGCCCTGCTCCCAAGCGACCCCGTGGAGGGGGTGCAGGGGGCAGCAGTGTGGGCACAGGGGGCGGTGCTGCGGGTGGGGTTTGCGGGGGTGCTGGTTCTGAAGACTCTGGTGACCGGGGAGGCACCCTGGGAGGGGGAACCCTGGGCCCCCCAAGCCCTCCAGGGGCTCCCAGTCCTCCAGAGCCAGGTGGAGAGATCGAGCTTGTGTTCCGGCCGCACCCCCTGCTTGTGGAGAAGGGAGAATACTGCCAGACTAGGTGAGCAGACCTGCCTTTTGCTGCTAGACCACCTGGAAACCAAAGTTCAGGAATCTGCATCAGAAGGGAGCTTCAGGCCTGGGGGTGCAGCTCAGTCGGTGGGGAGCTTGTCAAGCAGGCATGAGACCCTGAGTTTCTCTCCCAGCCCCACGTAAACCAAGAGGCAGGGGGATGAGAAGCTGAAGGTCATCTTCAGCTACATAGCAAGCTAGAGGCCAGCCTGGAGTACCCGTATCTCCAGCCAGGCCCGTTGGAGGGACTCTGCTGTCCTGACCTCCCCCATCCTCCCTCCAGGTACGTGAAGACCACTGGGAACGCCACTGTGGACCATCTCTCCAAATACTTGGCCCTGCGCATTGCCCTGGAGCGGAGGCAGGAGCAAGAAACCATAGAGCCTGGAGGGCCCAATGGGGGTGCCTCGGACACAGGCGGACCCGATGGGGGGGGTGGGGAGAGCGGGGTTGCCGGAGGAGGCGAAGGTCCCGAGGAGCCTGCCCTGCCCAGCCTGGAAGGTGTCAGTGAGAAGCAGTACACCATCTACATTGCGCCCGGGGGCGGAGCATTCACGGTGAGCGTCGGGGGGCGGGGCAGGCAGCAGGCCGGGTGACCACCGTCTCAGCCCTGCTCTGTCCCTCTCCATGGGGCGGTCACACACACCCCCATTTCCCCCCCCCCCCTTTTCTTTCCTCTCTTGTCTCTTCTCCATTTCCTTTTCCAACTTTCTCTCCTCCCCCGGCCTCTCTCCTCTCCTCTAGACGCTGAATGGCTCGCTGACCTTGGAGCTTGTGAATGAGAAGTTCTGGAAGGTGTCCAGGCCATTAGAGCTCTGCTATGCCCCCACTAAGGACCCAAAGTGACTTCATAAGGAGACGGCCAGAGGATGGGGACACAGGGTATCCCTGTGTCCCGGCTCACCCTGCCAGCTTCATCTCCCAATGCCTGCCAGACAGACAGCAAGAGGACAGACAAGGACAAATGGCTTGTATACAAAGTATCTATAGCAGATTCTTCTATATTGTACAGCACAGGACCTGTGCCCACTACTGCCTTTTCTATTGACCCTAACTGCCCATCCTGCAGGTGACAGGGAAGGTGGCCCCGGCCCCCTCCCCGCCCTCCTACCCACAACAAATTTGCTTACTTCTTTGAGACGCGCAGTCCTCTGTGTGTGTTTATCAAGGGTGTATAAAAACGGGGGTGACGGAGAAGTGCCTCGGATGCTGCAGGCGGGGCTGGATGGCCTCCCTGGATCCCTTGGATTTTCTTGTGTGATCCCTGGTATCACCAATTACAGCCCGTCCATCCTTCAGCCCCCTTGAGTATGGTGGACCGGTCGATGTGCCTCCATTGTCCCAAAGTGGTACAAGGTGCTCTCTCACTCAATGCAGTCCCATTCTGCAGTATTCATCTTGGGGATAGCCCCCCCCCCAACACACACACACACACACACACACACACACACACACTCATACTCTAGTATTTTAGAGTCTCACTATGTCCCCCCTGGCTGCCTGATCAGGCTAGCTTTGAATTCGCAGAGATCTGCTTGCCTCTGCCTCCTGAGTGCTGGTATCAAAGGTGTGCACCACCATGCCCAGGAGCATTCCCTTAATGTGTACCCCAGCAATGCACAGGTTGTGGAGCAAGCCAGTGGGCCTTGCCCCAGGAGAATTGAGGTAGACAAGTAGGGAGGAGCCTAGTGAGACACGGGGGAGGAAGCCCCCTTCAAGCAGGGCATGAGCTCTCCCCCATTCCTGGCGGCTTCTGTCCGGGTTGTTACCTGATTCCTTTCTCACTCTCCTCAGCATTTCTCAGATTTTCAGCCTCTTCCCACCTCCTCTGCCTCTGTAACTATGAACTTCATAGACATGGCTCCCTACTTTGGAGACACCATGTGTGGGCCTGCTGCAGGTCTCCCTGGGTATGTGTCCCCCACCTCTGCCAACAGACCTTCCCTGGTGCCGAAAGGAGGAGGCATATGAGGGGGGTGCTAGTTCTCCATCACCAACCCCAGATGGGGCATTTTCTCCCCACATTCTCCGCTGTCAAGGCAGCATTACTGACTGAGCAAGAGGAGAGATAAAATGTGTACACACATACACACGAGCAGCTGGACTTGTGTGGAGGATGGAGGTAGGGAAGGATGAAGGAAGGCAACCAGGGACAGGAGCTTCACCTGCACAAGCCATTGATCTGTCTGTGGTGTCCTGGACTGTAGAATGGGGACAATAGGTGAGTGACACAGGCCGTGATCCCAGCTCTCAGGAGGTAGACAGAGAGGGACCAGGATTTCTCAGCCTGTCCACTCGGCAAGTTCAAGGTCAGCCTGTGCAAGACTGTGATGGTTAATGTTTCCAAAATCACCCAGCAGACAAGCCTCAGTGGCACTTCTCAGATACTATCCAGACTAGCAAGCCATGGTGAAACATACCTTTAATCACAGAACCCAGAGGCAGGGGGATCTCTGGGAGTTTGAGGCCATTTCAAGCTACATAGTGCGTTCCAGGACAGCCAGGGCTATGTTAAGAGACCCTGTCTCAAAGCAAACAAATTAAAAACAAAAACAAAATTATCTAGACTAAGGTTAGCCTCTGAGAATGTTCATTAGGGGTTATCATTGTGTTAATTGATATGGAGGCCCATCTTAACTGTGTGTGGGACCATTCCCTGGCAGGGGATCCTGGGCCATATAAAGTGAGGACAATTACCCATCACTCTCTGCTTCCTAACTGTGCCTATGATGTGACTCCCAGGATCGTGACGGCCTGTACCCTTGGACTGTGAGCCAGAATAAGTCAGTTCCCCCTAATGGTGCTTTTGTCGGGAAAAGAAACTAAGATGTTTTGTCTAAAAGAGAGGAGGCAAGGTGGCCTTTCCCACAGTGCAGCTCTCGGGGGCTTTGGGGACCACCATGTCACTAGTCGTGGGTCACCTAAGCAGAGCCTTATGAGCCATGTGGTCATTCCTCCAGTTGAGGAAGAGGATGTGTGTGAAATTCGGAGTTAGAATCAGGAAGGTCAGATCTAGGACAAGACCGGGCTATGGCTTCTTCATGTCACGTTGAGATGGTCACTGTATCTCCAAGGGTCACACCCTCTTCCCTAGACTCCTGGTCCTGGGCTAGACCAATGGAGTAGCACAAGAAATAGAGAGAAAAGGAAATCCACACTGTTTAGTAAAATGAGCAAACAGTGGGTCCCTAGACAGTGTCCACCTCCTTGTCCTCTCTCTGAGGAATTTAACATTTCTTTAGTTTTGTGTCATGAATGGATCAGACTCCATGGGATTTCCCCAATAAGGTCATTTTAAAGAGATATCTGTCTCCATGTCTCCATGGCAACCACGTCCATCAATCCTAGTCTCTAGAGGCCATGGGACCTGGGAGAGGAGCCTGACAATGAAGAGGACTAAAGCCTCCAGCCACGGCCAACTTCATTCAGACAGTTTGTACTCTGAGGGTTAAGACATGTCAGGTGAGGAAAGTGTTCTGAGAACAACTCCATGTTGTGAAGAACCTGGGGAATGTTTCATGGAGTTTCCTCACAGCACTCAGAATCTCCTCCCATGACTCCATTCTCAGACCGTGTTCAGACACTAGTCCTCTACTGACCCAGCTCTTTAGCCCAGAAGCTGAGTGCACACAAGCTCCTCCACCCAGGATTCCACCACCTTTGCCCTCCGGCCTGCCTCACCTGCCCTGGAAGGCAGAGGGGGTTTTCTCAGGACCTTGGAGAACCTCACCTACCTTAGCCAAATCAGTGGGCCTTCTGGCCGTTGCACGGAGACCTGCCATTAGAGTCTGGCAATAGAGGGACAGATGCTCCCTACCTTCCGGGGTATTTGGGTCCCAGGTTGGTCGTCTTAGTGGGAAGCGCTCATCAATCAGGGTGGGGAGTTGAGTTGGTCGCCCATCTGGCCCGGGGACTAGTTTCCTGGCTTCCAGGAGAATGCACTCTCTCTCTTCTGTAGTGAAGAGGATCCCCAGGAGCTGCTGGCAGTCGTCCCAAGTAGGTTGGTGGGAAAACATGATGGAATCTAAGGGACCTGTTAATCTGGAGGGGTCCTCAGAAAATGGAGGGTTATTATTTTTCCAGTTATACAAGTCAGAGGAGGAAAAGGGCCAGTATTGGAGAGCGGGCATGTCACCCCCGGCCCCATCATCGACCGTTCCCCCAATGGGGCGCAAAGGCAGTGTGATAGCCGGGGGTGCCTCATCTGGGGGCCTTGCTCTCCTCTGGCGAGTTCCCTGTGCTGGACCCGACGGAGAGACCAAGACAGACTCGGGCCCAGTCTCTGCCGGAGGTCGTGGTTCAGGCCGATAGGGAGGCAGTCGTGCTGGTGGTGGGCAGTCTAAGGAAAATGAAATGAGGTCATTCTGAGATTCAGGTAAGGGGGGTTGAGGAGGGGATGGGGTCGGTAATGGAGTCGATTGGGAAGGTTTTGTCGGGGCAGAAGTTAGTGAAGGTGCTGTAGGAGCAGTCAGGAAGGGTTGGACCCACTTAGGAGGGTCAGTCACCAGATCCTCCCATACCCAAATGTAGGCCTGCTGGTCCGGGTGTCCGTGCGAACCTGGAATGAAAATCTTTTGTTTGACTGCCCTAATTATATTACGATCAAAAGTACCATCTACTGGCCACCCGACTCCGAAGGTGGGCCATTCAGACGAACAGAAAGTCTGCCACTTTCCCTTCCTCACCCGAACCGCCAGGTTCGACACGTGGTCAGTCACTGCCGACCAATGAGAGGGGGTTAGGGACAAAGGGGTGGAGGCAGACTGTCCCATTCCAAACAAGTAGAAACAGACACAGAAGGACACAAAAATCGAGACACAACACACAAACAAGACAAGCCGGCAAAATGGTAGGGAAAATGAAACCAAAAGATTGTCTATTGGCCCGGGCCGTCTGAAAAATCTCCTAGACAAAAGGGAATCAGACGGGGCCCCTGTCTCAGGGTCCCCACACTCCAGAGCGTCCTCCAGAGCTGTAGCCTGTTGGTTCAGGACACGTCTGTCCCCCACCGTCCAAGGGTCCTCATGGGCCACTTGAACAGCTGCTTCCCTGCCGACTCACCACCGTCCTTACCAATCTCGGTGGAACCTCCAAATGTTAGGGTTGGCATCCAAAACAGAGAGCTTCACTCTGATATTGGGTCACAAAAGAAGCTTTATTAGCACGAGCTTGTGGGACACCAGTGCGAGAAGTAGCTGGTGACCCCGAGTTTAAGGCTCGCAGGCCTTTTATGAGGCAGTTCCATGAGGGCAGGGGAGCGGAGTCATCCAGAGTGCAGAGATCTGGAGGCCAGATGTCTCCGCGGTTTTTCTCAGGGTAAACGAATTCCAAGCTTATCTCGCAAGGGGTTAGTTTGCAAGCATTCTTCTCAAGCAATTTATCTTGCAAGCACAACCGCAGGCGGTTATCCTGCAAGCATCCTGTTAGCACAGCATGATGGGCTAACTTTCTGGTATGGGGCGTGGGCAGAGTGCAGTATTTTCCACTGAATCTACAATTAGCAGAGCTAGTGGGGGGGGGGGGCTTGTTTCCCTTACAATGGCCTTTCAATAAGTGTATAAAAGTCTGATTACTGGGAATGAACTTGTCTTGACCTCAGTCTTCCTGAGACCTGTCCAATCAGGTGGTTTTATTCCCACCAACCATCCAGGAGACCCTGGTTTGGTAAGTGCTGGTGCTGACATTCCGTCCCCTGTCCTGGAGAAGACTGCAGCTCCTCTCCACAAGCCCTCCACAGTCCTCTCTCCAGTCACCGCTCGGGTCCTAACCGGCTCCTCACGGGTTCTGTCCCACTGGGGAAATACTTTGTCCTGTGTAGACCTCAAACCTGCTTTGTCTTCTGAGAAGTGGGAAGATGTTTTCACCAATGTCCTAATCAGCCCTGATCTCCAGGTGACCTGGAACAACCAACTTCTCCTGCTGCCCATTGTGGGGTCTCTTAACGCTAAGAGCGTGTCCATCTGCTGCCCCCGCTGGCCTTCTTACCCTCATCATAGCCTATTGGCTGAGTTAGCTATAGAACTCGGCCATAATCAATGGCCCTTAAGTCAGTTAGAGGGACCCCTAAGGAGTCAGGAGACTGTGGGTGTTCTGTGTGTGCAGGTCCGTGAAAAAAAGGGTCACTCCAAGATGAATTTTAGGTGTAGCTAAAAAATCAAGGGAATCAGCTTTTGGTGAACTGACTGACCATTGTTTCACAAAAAGATTTTTTATTGTTTACAATTTACACCTCTTGGAAAGTCAGTTTCCCAAACCAAAACCTCTTATCTGGGGTTGTTTGAAGGAACCATCTGCCCAACCAATTCTCAGCTATGAGACCTAGTGATTTTCAAGTCCTCTCATAACTAAGCTTTGCAAAGTCTCTGACTCCTTCAGGAAGAGCTCAGGTAAGAATCAAACACTTTAAACAAAGGGTAACAATTAGAAAAGGTAGTTCAAGCCACGTTCAACCTCCAGAATTCAAGTCAGATGCAAGGCTCTGCAGGATCTCCAGCTACAGGGAACATGGTTGGAAGTCACCCAAAGTGCATGATCAGGTTGGTTCCTTGCCTCAGTAGTACCACAGAATCACCAGCACTCACCACTGAGCTCAGCATGCTTGTAGCAGCCTAAGAGTGTAGCCACCTGGTCCTGGGGAAGAAGGAGCTAATTATGCCAGTGATTTGAGGATAGTTCCAGATGCACCTGAAAGACTAAAAGAACAGACACGTGACTATGAAAGCACATGTGGGGCAGGGCTGCTGTGGAGAACACCTGGGGCAGGGCTGCTGTGGAGGCACATCTGGGGCAGGGCTGCTGTGGAGGAACATCTGGGGCAGGGCAGCTGTGGAGGAACATCTCGGGCAGGGCTGCTTTGGAGAACACCTGGGACAGGACTGCTGTGGAGGAACATCTGGGGCAGGGCTGCTGTGGGGGAACATCTGTGGCAGGGCTGCTGTGGTAAAGCCTCCAGGGAGGCAGCTGTCATGGTTCCTACTTCTCCTGTGTTCCTCACAGCCTAAGTCTGCTTTTCAGCCCCTGAGTGCACAAGCACTTAGTGTGACAGTGTCTTCCAGGTCACAGACCATTGATTCCAGATGGCATTGTTTCCTCAAGATCAACCATTACTGTAAACACCGGTGTAGCATCTCACCACCTAGAACCTATGGCTGGCGGCTCCCATGCACTCTGAAGATCACACACTGACACTGGGACAGAAGGGCTCCCATGACTCTGCACATCACACACTGTCACCTGGGTCCCCTTTCCCCTTCCTGTCATATCTCAGGCTTCCACACCCCACACCGGCCTCCATTGCAGGACTCTCCCTCAGCAGAGTGTGTGCAAGTCTGCTTCCTCCTGGACTTGGAGGCAGTGTTCTCATTCCTGTCCCTGTGGCCTCCTCTCCTGTGTGTTCACACCTGTGAAAGCTTCCACACCTCGGTCTCTGATCCACTTTCAGCTCAGGACAGAGCAGTGGAGGCTGCCTCGCTCTCTTGTAGCTTGGTGATCTGCAGTCTGCACTGGAACACTAACCCATCACCTCCTCGCTGGGGGCTCCGTCTGTCTGTCTGTCTGTCTGTCTGTCTGCAATAATCAGCACTTAATGTACTGTGATAGCGTCCCTTCCTTCGTCCTGCCGCCTTCGAGTTCTCTGGCATTTCTTTCCTGTAGACCTATCCAGTTCCCACCCTGGGGGGCATCAGGAAGAAGGCAGGGTGGTAACCTCTGGTCTGTCACTGTTTCTGACCCAGGGTGGCTGGGTTGCTCAGGAGGGGACTGCTTTGCAGCTCTCCAGGAAGGTGGCACATGCCACAAGGCCTGGGAATGTGACAGCTCTGGGCCCTGTCCTGAGGCTACCGTGGGAAAAGTCCACATGACTCTGGGATTGTCTCAGCCCCTAAGTGGTTATCACAGCCTCTCTGAGGGCAGAGGACCTACTCCCTGCACCCACACATGGGGCCTGGTGGACCTGGCTCCAGACCACACATCTTGTCATTTACATTGGCCCTTCCTGCTGTCCTGCTGATGTGCTCAGTGAAGACTGTAGAGTAGAGATTCTCAATCTCCCTGATGCTGCGACCCTTTGATACATTTCCTCTCGTTGTGGTGACCCCAACCCCAAAATGTTTTCATAACTACTCCGTAATTATTTCTGCTACTGTTGTGAATCCTAATGTAAATATCTGTTTTCTCTGATGGCCTTAAGCAACCCCTATGAAAAGGTCTTTCGCCCAATCAAGAGCGGCTCTCAGAGTTTCTTCCTTCCTTCCCCTCCTCTGGGCTTGAACACTCCAGACCCTTAGGTGCACCTTCTCAAAGACGCCACTGGCCAAGGACCTGAACGTGACGGGGTGGAGGAAACGATGCTTCTTCCACCTGAAAGATCCCCATTGTCTAAGGAATCTATAGACTGCCATCTGCCTGCAGGCTTCCTGCCACTGAACGACATTCCCCACCCTTTCCTTTTTTAAAATTTTTTAAAGATTTATTTATCTCATGTATATGGTGGTCTAGCTGCACACACACATTCATGACAGAAAAGGGCACCAGATCCCATTATAGATGGCTGTGAACCATCCTGTGACGCTGGGACTGGAACTCAGGACCTCTGGAAGAGCAGCAGTGCTCTTAACCACTGAGCCACCTCTCCAACAGCACTTTCACTTTTAAGACCTGGTCCAGGCTGGCCTTGAACTTACTCTGTAACCCAAGCAGGTTTTCCATCCCTGCCTCAGTCTCCCAATTAGCTGGAATTACAGGTCTACAAACCATACTGGCTTTATGGCGTGGTCAAGGTTGCTGGATGGTGGTGGCACACACCTTTAGTCCAAGCACTTGGGAGACAGAGGCAGGTGAGCTCTGAGTTCCAGACCAGCCAGTGCTGCTCAGAGAAACTGTCTTGAAAACCCCCAAAAGACTTGGCCAAGGATGTGCCTTCACTCTAGAGCAGTGGTTCTCAACCTGTGGGTCACAACCCCTTTGAGTTTGAAAGGCGTCTTGTGGGCCGAGTCAGTGCTGTCCTTATGGACCTTGCCCTGTCCTCCTCCATTTTCCCCCTTCTTTGGGCTTAGTCCCAGTGTTTACAGTCTTGCTCTGGCTTCTAGGTTCTTTGAGGTTTACCCTGCACAGTACTAGGCAGTATGGGGTGATGGTGGGGTCACAGGGGGCACAAGCTCACCCCAGACCCGGCCCTGGAATCCTTCATGGTCACTTCTCTCTTGCCGCACCTTATCACCTACTCCAGCCCTCTCCAGGTGTCAGTCTTGGGGATCCCTGTGTTCTGATCTCACCTGGCTGTGCTGGAACTTCCTATGTCAATCAGGAACTCAGGGATCCGCCTGCCTCTGCCTCCTGATGGCTGGGATAAAAGGTGTTCCCAAAGAAACCGGGGACCCTTTCTTTGGGTGAGTTACATCAAACTAAGTTAGAGGGCTGAGGTGTGGTTCAGTTAGGACGCGCTCAACATGCAGGAAGCCCTGGGTTAAATCCCGGGCAACGTCAACAGCTAAAGAGAAAGAAGCCAAGGCTGTGATGTGAGGGGCTGTGCAGAGGACAGGCTGGGAGGCTCTGCAGCCTGCAGGCTGATGGGACATTGAACTTTGCCCTGCGGGTCCCGGGACCCTGGGAAGCCGCGATGCCGCATATGGCCGCCAGGGGGCAGCAGGACCCAGGATGGGAGCTGGTCAAGGTCCCTGCTCACCTGAGCCACTGTGAGCTTTGACTGCTGGGGAGGCAGGGAGGTGTCGCCTATGCCCCTGCATCCCAAAGCAGAGGGGGATCTTCCCTTCAGCCCTGAATCCTCTGTTTTGCGGTTTGTATGAGTCCTTGTGATCTCCGGGCTGAAACTGAACTTCTGAGGCCGATCACACCTCAAGCTCCTTCCCCCGATTATTGTTACTCATTGTCAGTTGTGGTCACACACACACACACACACACACACACACACACACACACACACACACACACACGATCCCGACATTTGGCATGCTGAGATGAGACAGGAGGATCAAGAATTCAAGGCCAACTAGGGCTACAACAAGAAAAAACAAACAACAGAAATGAACTCACAGGCTTCACAGGTCAGTAGCATCTGGGGCCACTCTGCAGGGGGAGTTATGTCAATTTCCCCTTCCCTGGCTGAATCCCTCAGACCAGTGTGTACATCTAGTGCAGGGAACACAGAGGGACTTGGAGGTGACCCCTCGTGCAGTAACAACCCCTAATGCTGTTCAGGGGGGTCTTTCTTTAGAGAACTCTCATTTCCCTCCATTTTTCTTTCTTTCTTTCTTTCTTTCTTTCTTTCTTTCTTTCTTTCTTTCTTTCTTTCTTTCTTTCTTTCTTTCTTTCTTTCTTTCTTTCTTTCTTTCTTTCTTTCTTTCTTTCTTCCTTCCTTCCTTCCTTCCTTCCTTCCTTCCTTCCTTCCTTCCTTTCTTAAAGATTTATTTATTTATTATGTATACAGCATGTATGCCTGCAGGCCAGAAGAGGGCACCAGATCTCATTATAGATGGTTGTGATCCACCATGTGGTTGCTGGGAATTGAACTCAGGACCTCTGGAAGAGCAGTCAGTGTTCTTAACCTCTGAGCCATCTCTCCAGCCTGTAGTTAGAGTTTTACTGCCTGGCCCAGTCAGGACAAATCTCTCTTACCCGCCAGTCCCACAGTCACTCAGACCCAACCAAGAAAGCACATAGAAACTTACATTGTTTAGAAACTGTATGGCCATGCAGGCTTCTTGTTATCTGCTTCTTCTATCTTAAATTAACCCATTTCTGTTAGTCTATACTTTGCCACATGGCTTGTGGCTTACCAGTGTCTTTACATGTTGTTTCTCATGGCAGCGGCTGGCAGTGTCTCCCTCCAGTCTTCTACTTCCCAGAATTCTCTACTCTCTTGTCCTGCCTATACTTCCTGCCTGGCCACTGGCCAATCAGAACTTTATTTACACAGAGCGATATCCACAGCACTTCCTCTTTTCTTTTTTTTTTAAAGGAAGGTTTTAACTTTTACATAGTACAATTACATATAACAAAACAATTATCAAGGAAGAATTATAGTTACAATATTAAAGAAGATATCCTATCTATCTTATATTTGTGAGTCTAAGGTTTTATATCTAACTTATCTTTTATCATAATTGAGGAAATTATAACTATCTAGTCTTCAACCACATCAAAGCCCTCAGAAGGTTATAATATTACCTGAGAACCAGGAGAAGGATGCAAGCATTTTTTAGGAGTCTTGTAATAGTAGACAGAGACAGCTGGCAGCCTGGACAGTCACCTAATGTTCCTTTGTAAAATTGGGGTATTTGTCTTCAGCCCACAGGGCTAGAGTCTCTTGATCACTTCTCTCAGTGTCCTGTAGAATGTCTGGCATGTTCCTCTGCGAAGCAGGAAACCTGAAGGACCATTTTGTCAAGCAAAGTTTAGTGGTCACCTTTCTATGGGTCCTGTATGTCCAGTCGAACAAGCAGTCCAGGCAAGAACAGTTTCTTGCTCAAATGGCTATTTTTGCAAAGGTGAAGATAAGATATGAAGTGTCTTCAATGCCCATCCTCCTCTCTGAAGTAAATTGGTGCTGCCAGGAGCAGACATGTCTCACTGTCCAGAAAGTCTAAATTTTAAAAGTATTTTAAATGCCATATTCTGTAGGTCTTTAAAGTATTTGAAGATTACCTATCTATCTGAAATATCTCTATGTATACCTAGAAGACTTAACTAACATGGCTATGAGTATGATTATCATAGATGACTAATTATTAATCTATTTTTAATTATCTATTACAATTTAAATGAGCTATACAAACATAATACCTTAAACATGAGTAGAAATATGCATACAGTATAACAAAATTAACTTTAAGTTTGTATCAATAGACTAAAGTCTATACCAATGTAAAACATTTTAAACAAGTTGTTGCTCTTTAGAAGTAAGTTCCTTAATCTATCCTTTTATCCTATTATATCTATATCATATCCCCTTTTATTCTTTAGAAAGAGATCATATTTATAATCAAACTGCTTTAAAGGAAAATATTGGTTTTTCTCTGTCCCACACCAGAGGGCTCTTCTGATTTGGGACATAAGAATCTCTTAATCTTTTTTTTTAGCAATATGTCTGGGTTTAGAGAAGGAGTGAGCCAATTCCATCTCTAAAGCCAGCTTGATAATTTTGGGAATGTGGGCATAGTTTTTTTTACTACTTTCTGCTGGAGGGGGGCGCTGTATCTTATGGGGACACAAAGAAAATTTTAGGATTATGGAGTAGTTCATTAGGGTGAACCTCTGAGCCAGTTGCCATGAAACCATTTTGGATGTTGGATCATCTGGCCATGGTGTCATTGGAGATCTTTCAGGTGGTCTTGGCTGATCAAACCTGATGTATCTTAATCTGGAACAAATCCATAGCCTCTGGCTTTCTGTGGAAACAAAAGCAGAGACTCCTTTACAAAGCAACATATCCTTATATCTAAATTTTGAAGTCAAGGTACCTTTAAAATTTACATATTTGTTTAACTCAACAGCTTTTATGATCAAATCTTTTTTTATAGTTAAAAATCCCAAAGACAACATAAACCAGATTCTCTGTGTAATATCCATCTTTGCAAGACTGAAGTGCCGTTGTGGCTGCTGGCTCCGCCCACCTCAGCTTCCCAAAATGGCGGTGGTACAGTTTACCCGCCAGCTCTGGGTCTGGAGCCATTTGTACCATCAACTATCAGAAGCAGTTCTATTAAAGCAGAGCATAGCCCAGAAAACTTTTTTTTTTTTTAACTAGCAAAGGCTAAATCCACCATACAGCAGAGTAAAGTGCTGCTTGTAGACTCCTCATTCCCACTGCACTGTAGGTCAGACTCACATGCCAGAAACCTGCCACAGTAGCTCAAACCCGCAGGCTGCCACTAACTTGAGAGAGACAACTAGGAAGCTGTTTTTAGCTCTGTTTTAGAATCTTTTTTCTCAGGTTTTAGGTGGAAATCCTTGCCCCACGTTGGGCGCCATTTGTAGTTAGAGTTTTCCTGCCTGGCCCAGTCAGGATAAATCTCTCTTACCCGCCAGTCCCACAGTCACACATACCCAACCAAGAAAGCACATAGAAACTTACATTGTTTAGAAACTGTATGGCCATGCAGGCTTCTTGTTATCTGCTTCTTCTATCTTAAATTAACTCATTTTTGTTAGTCTATACTTTGCCACATGGCTTGTGGCTTACCAGTGTCTTTACATGTTGTTTCTCATGGCAGCGGCTGGCAGTGTCTCCCTCCAGTCTTCTACTTCCCAGAATTCTCTACTCTCTTGTCCCACCTATACTTCCTGCCTGGCCACTGGTTCGATGTAGTGGATAGCCATCCCAGCATTGGCCTGGAAGTTCCAACCCCCATTGAGGCTTCAGTAATGATCACGTCCACAAGGCGGGGCAAAGGAGGGAGCAGAAGACTGAGGATCAAGAGGAGGTCGCTCTCTTGGTTCGGGGTCCCTGGACGCAGGAGGTAGACCAAACAGAGTTCTCCAAAGAACACCGCCACACTGTGCTATACCTTTGCCAGACCCTGCAACCTACCCCTTCATTTGTAAGTTACCCCACAAAATAAACCTCCCTTTTAACTATGTGGAGTGGCCTAAATAATTTCACCAAATACCAGCCCCATCCCTATTTTTCTTTCTTTTAAAAAATATTTATTTCTGGTGTCTGTGTGTTTTAAAAAATATTTATTTCTGGTGTCTGGGTGTTTTGACAGCATGCGTGTCCCTGCACCATGTAAAACAGTGTCCCAGGAAACCAGAAGTGGGCAGGGTATCCCCCTGGGGGGCGGGGTTAGAGTTCCAGGTGGGTGTGAACTGGGAACCTAACCCAGGTCCTCTGCAGAACCAGTGAGCTCTCTCTACCCCGGAGCAATCTCTCCAGGTCCATAATTGTCCTTGGAAGTGACACCATCTTCATTTTTATACTGACTTTTCTGTGGTTCTTTTCTCTGCAGGCCAGGGCCTCACCCAGGGCCTGAGCCACCAACACCCCTGTGCAGAGAGGGTTTGAACAGGAGATGCTCTGGGTTCTCAGGGTCACAGAGTCAGAGCCATGTACACACGGATCAAAGAGAAGGAGTCCCCCATCTATCTGCACTGTGTGCACTCTACAGGAAGGTCTGATGTCTTCCAGCACCAATGCAGCATTAACACAACTCACACATAGAACTTTCCAGATGGCCTGGCTCTCCTGGAAGGTCCCCAGCTCAACTGGGTGTGTGGACAAAGAGCTTCTTATACTCTCCCATGTCTATGTTTTAATTTGTGGTCTGTGATTACGTCTTTATCCCAAAGCTTTAGTACTAGCCTTTGAAATAACCACAAAACCTTGTCCGTTGAGATCCCCCCACACACACCCAGACATTGGGAATATGGCTCAGTGAATAGAATTCCCACCTTGTACACCCCAGGCCATGGGTTTGATTCCTCAACACCTCCAGAACTAGGGTGGTGGCATACAGACTGGGCAGGTGAGAAGACTCAGTAGTTAGAGGTGCACCTTCCCTTCTGCCCTCCACCTCCTGATACACCTGTCCTTGTTTATTCCCTTACACTGTATCACAGGCATCTTCCCGCCACAGCGCTTGCTCCAGGAGACCAGCAACTCTGTATCACTTCCCAGTGTGTCTTAGAAACAGGACTTACATCTCACATCTGGAACAGACTCTGTGGACTGATCACAATGGACACAGCTGTGTCCCCTGCTTGAGGAGTGGATTTCCTCCATCACAGATGGAGACAGTGACAGCAGACCGAGAAAAACATCCATCCAGGGTCAGATTGCTGAACCCTGAGCTCACTGGTCACTCACAGGATCGTGGGTGTTTCAGGAGATAACCACTGAGGTGCCCACCCAGTGTGCATGTCCACTCACCCAGCTGCATCACTGCAGTCCCCTGCACAGCTCCCAGCAGCTCCACTCAGGAGCTGCAGCTGGTTTAACTCTGAGAGGGAACCGCTACATTGTGTCAGCTCCTGAACCTGTAGCTTCTTGTGTTTCCTGAGCCTCATCAGCTCCTCCTGGCTCCAGCAGGAATGTTTCAGTCTAGAGGGAAACTCACACACTCACCTCCCTCTTCTACAGAAGCTCCCTTGATTAACACAACCTCAGGCCAAATGCTGGTGTGTGGAGTGAAGCACCAGGTCCCCTCACACTGAGGTCAGGGTCACCTGAGCTTTCCCTCAGCAAATCCCTTCCTCCCTCTCCACCTGCCTTTCTGTCTTTGATCCATGATCCTAATTATATTTTTATTCATTCATCAAACATTTATTGGGTCTGAATGTCTGCTGGATCCCAGGCACTGAAGTCATCATCCCTCACAAGACAAAGATGGCAGCATCGTGACAGAGATTGTCACCTTCTTGGGCTTCAAACATCTCAGCTAAACTCCTGGAGCTCCTGACTCGAGGTCACAAAGCTAGAAGAGAAAACTGCAGGTTCTGGATGAAAACCAGAGCAGGGATGAAGTAATTTCATCTCTGGTGTTCCCACAATCTATTTTTTAAAGATTCATTAATTTTATGTCTGAGTGTCTCTTGCCTGTATGTTTTTGTACCATGTGCCTATCTGGTGACCACAGGAGCACTGGAAGTGTGTGTGGATGGTGTGAGTCAAGGCGTGGGTGCTGGGGTTCGAACCCGGGTCCTCTGCAAGAGCAGCAAGTGCTGTCAACCGCTGAGCCATTTCTGCAGTCCCTGAAACACTTCTTTTTTTTCCAGAGCTGAGGACCGAACCCAGGGCCTACTCTACCACTGAGTTAAATCCCCAACCCCTGGACCACTTCTTTTAAATACACTAAAATCTCCAGCAAACTCAGCCTGTAAATCCCTGAGTCACCCCTGGAGGCAGCACGAGGATTCCCAGAGCCAGGGAGAGAGAGGGGACCTTGGGCACAGATCCAACAGGACCAATCTGAGATGAGACCCTGTGGATCCCTCCTCTCTGCCCATCCTACAACCCTGGTTAGAGTCTGAAAGATGGAAAGAAGGAGAGAACCTCCAGGGAGGGGCCTGGAAGGAGGCAGGAGCTCAGGTGACTGAAGTTCATGTTCTCAGCCCACAGTCACCTGAGTACAGTGGCTTAGTTGGGCCTTGGGGGGACAAGGATGGACAAACACCTCTTAATGCTGTCACTCAGGGACCCCAAAGGGGGATGAGACAGGCACCACTCACAGGAACAAGAACAGGCCTAGTCCTCCACACAAACTAAAAAGACAAGAAATAAACAGAGAAATGGGGTGAAGAGCCATGGTGAGGTCAGAGCCCAGGCTGACCTGTCACAGCTGCCCTGGCTGCTCACAGTCCTGGGGACAGGACAAGGCTCTGTCATCCCAGTGTCCCTGTGATCACAGACTCTCAGCATGTGGTTCAAGTGATGAAGAGAACAGACCAGGAGGTGACAGAGCTGAGGAGTGACCATGTCACAGCCAACAATGGACTGAGCTCCACCTGGGCACAGCCCTGATCACACTCAGCTCCCACAGCCTCATCTTGTCCACCAGATACACACAGCACAAAGAACACAGATTCTGACAGGTTCTCCATGATGCCATTTATTTCCTCCACAAACTCTAAGTATTTCAATCATTTAATTTACCCGCCAATCAATCTGTCAGATCAAGGACGTGGACAATCAAGTTGACACTCAGGTTCTTATTTTCAGTGGGGAGTCAGGGGCTGCAGCTCAAGGCAGCATGGAGGTGACAGGATGCAGATGTCCCCTCCTGTCTGCTGGACAAGGAAGGTTGTCTGTGGAAGGGAATATAACAGTGCACGGACAGGGTCCTGGTGTGCATGGGTGGCTAGGCTCCCAGGTCTTCACATGGAGCCCCTAGGGTCACAGGGAACATCAGACTTGTTGCTGAGAGTAAACTGAGGGGCTCAGGACGACACAAGAGAGACCTGAGCACATCTCTGTCACTCTGTCAGGCCGGGCAGCTGTCTTCACGCTACAAACAAGAGTCATGAACAATCACTGTGAAGACAACATCCCAACAACCCACCACTCACTCAGAGGGGATTCTGGGAGTCCCTGAATCCCAATCACGTCCACTTGGCCCTCCCCAATTCATAACCCAGAGTGTCACCTTTACAGTCTGGGAGAGACACATCAGAGCTCTGGGCACTGTCCCTGCCTGGGTAAAATTACATATAGTCACAGGAAGGTGCAAACATGGCCTCTAGAAGATTTCTCTGTAGGAGTATTATGGGTTGGCATACTCCAGCTTCACCCCCTGGGCCTCAGGGACAATCCCGCTCCCCACATTTACCTGGAGCTGGAGTGTAGATCCCTCCCTTTCCACCTGTGAGAAGAAAAGCTGTGAGAGACCAGGGAAGACCCCGACCCTAGGAAGGTTCCAGAACTGACAGCAGACCCAGGTCAGAGACAGGAGCAATGAGGGCTGTGGATGTTCCCCTTAATGAGGCAGAGCACACTTCTGAAAGGGGCTGAGAGAGAACCAGACCCTGTCCTTTCCTACCCGTGATTCTCTTCCTCCTCCTCACAACAGCCACCACAGCTCCAATGATGGCCGCAGCTCCAAGGAGACCCAGGACAGCAATGATTGTCACGATGGGGACAGTGGACTGAGGCGGCTCTGGAAGGGAAGGACAGGAGGGGAAGGTGAGGGTCATGATCCCAGCTCTCAGCCCTGACCCTGCTCAGGGTCTCCAGAAGCCTCCAGCTTACCCTGACCCCAGCTCTGCACCCACACCCTCCTTACCCCATCTCAGGGTGAGGGGTTGTGTCAGCCCCTCATGGTCCACATGGCATGTGTATTTCTGCTCCTCCCCAGAAGGCACCACCACAGCTGCCCACGTCTGGAAGGTTCCATCCCCAGAAGGTCTGGTCTCCACCAGCTCCATGTCCTGAGTCAGATCCTCCCCATCCCTCTGCCAGGTCACAGAGATCTCAGCAGGGTAGAAGCCCAGGGCCCAGCACCTCAGGGTGCCATCTCCTGTCAGTATGGGGTGATGGGTCACATGTGCCTTTGGGGGATCTGTGTGGAAGATTTAAGAAATCCCACATTTAACAAGATAAACTGAAATCTGCAAAGACAAAATTAAACAAACGATGACACTAAATTGTGTCTGTTTGGACAATTCTGTCATCACACTAGTGACCTCAGGTAGAGCTGGTCCCCCATTACAGAAGTGCACATTTTCCTGGGGGGACTCAGTAGCTGAGAGAGAATCCACATGAGCCAGCAGGTCAACAGGGCCTTCCTCATGTGATGTTCTATAGTGTAAGGTAGGTGGTAAAAGATGAGAAGGAATGGAAAGTAATTAATATGTTACTAATTCATATAAAAATAAGAAATCAGGTACAAGAGCTACATGAAGGATGTTACCAATTACTGCTGTCAACTTTGAGGCACAACCACTGAGGCCATCTTGCTGACCAGCTCTGTCTGTCCAAGTGAACAGCCATCACCTAAGTGTACAGCACACATGTGGTGAACCTCTGACACTCTGCCAGAGAAAATGACTCCCCAAGCCCTGCCTCTGGGGGACAAGATACAAGGTATAGTCACCAGTACCCCTGGAAGTGTGCTGTGGGGCCCAGTACAGCACTCACTGGGACACAGTGGTGCTCACAAGGGTGTGTGGATCGTCCATCACTCCTGTCCTGGAGCTGCAGAAGACCCTGTCTCTGAGGAAGTTCAATTCCTAATCCACTGGGGAACACTGTGACTTTTTGGGGCAGAGGGAGAGCAGGAGGGCTCTGGATGTTAATATGACAGGAAATAGTCTAAGCTCACAGGAACCTTTCTGGTTTAAAGGAAACACTGATGTGTCTAAGTATCCACGTTAGCAGTTCCCCCTGGCTCCTGTGGAGACTGATACAAATAACATCAGGGGAGAGAGAGAAGCAAGATCACCCCAGTGAGGAGAAAACAACCTGACTAAAAGCAAGATGACAACTTCAAAAAAACAAAACAAAAACCAAGAAAGAAAGAAAAGAGCCGGAAGGTGGTGGCACACATCTTTAATCCCAGCTCACAGGAGGCAGAGCTGGGCGGATCTCTGTGAGTTTGAGGCCAGCCTGGTCTACAGAGTGAGTTCCAGGAAAGGAACAAAGCTAGAGAAACCCTGTCTAGAAAAACAAAACAAAACAAAAAGAAAAAACAAACAAAAAACTTAAACGAAAGAACAAAAGAAAGAAAAGAAAACACACACACAATTTAGTATTTGTCCAGGGTACTCCATAAGTGCTCACGTGACCATTCTGTGAATAGACGGAATTGGGGTGCAGAAGGGATGACCTCACCCACAGGAACCTGGGAGAATGTATCTTTGCAAAGTTCTAGAAACTGGGTGAACCAGCCCAGGGTGTGCATGTCTCCCATCAGGTAAAGGAGACTCCCTGTCCTGCTGTGTAAGGCTGACACACTCAGAGGACAGGACTCAGTTTCCACAGCCACTGGTGTGGGCAGAGACCCCGGTCTGGGAGCGGCCATGGCTGACAGCGGCTGCAGGAGACCCAGGGACACCTTCTGCCCTGAGACAGGGGCATGACCCCAGCTGAGGGCTTTCTTCTTCCTCAGGACTGAGCCCAGCCCGAGGCAGAGGGAGGAGCTGCCCGCGGCCCTGCACCTGTGCGCTGCAGCGTGTCCTTCCCGATCTCCAGGTATCTGCGCAGCCACTCCACGCACGTGCCCTCCAGGTAGGCCCTATGTCCCTCTGCAACACCAGCCTGCTCCCACTTGCGCCGGGTGATCTGCGCCGCCGTGTCCGCCGCCGTCCACGTCGTCAGGTCGGCGTTCAGGGCGAGGTAATCGCGGCCGTCGTAGGCGTACTGTTCGTACCCGCGGAGGAGGCGCCCATCGGACCCCACGTCACAGCCAGACATCACCTGGATGGTGTGAGAGCCTGCGGGGACCCCGCAGTCAGCCCCGCCCACCCGCCGCGGCCCCGCCCACCCGCGGGATCCTCCAAACCGAAAGGGAAACCGAGTCCCGGTCCCCGACTCTCCTCCCGAACCTCGGACCCGGAACCAGGGGCGACTCCGGCCCGGACCTAGGGACGTGGAGGGGTCGTGACCTCCACCCGCGGTCACTCACCGCCCTCGCTCTGGTTGTAGTAGCGGAGCAGGGTCCTCAGGTTCCCTCGGAAAGTCTGCTCGGTGCCCTTGGCTTTCAGTGTGTTCCTCTCCCAGTACTCCGGCCCCTCCTGCTCCACCCACGGCGCCCGCGGCTCCATCCTCGGAGTCTCCGCGTCGCTGTCGAAGCGCACGAACTGCGTGTCGTCCACGTAGCCGACGGTGATGTACCGGGGCTCCCCGCGGCCGGGCCGGGACGCGATGGTGTCGAAATACCGCAGCGAGTGCGAGCCTGGGGGCCGCGCGCGGTGAGACCCCGACCCTCCTCCGGGACCCGAGCGGGTGCGGGGCCGGGAGGGGAGCGGGGCGCGGGGCTGGGGACGCGGGTGGAGACGGGCGGGAGGGTCTGGCCGGGCGACGCGGGCCGCGGCTTCCCCGGGGCCGCCCCCGCCCTCCCCGCAGGGTCGTGTCCCTCCGACCCCGCACTCACCCGCGCGGGTCCGGGTCGGGGCCAGGGCGGCCGCCAGCAGCAGGAGCAGCGTGCGCGGGGCCATCGCCCCATCTCGGATCTGGGGCCTCTGAGTTCCGCGGGCTGTTTGGACTTTATAACCCGAGGCCGCGGTGACGCTGATTGGTTGTCCGGGATCTCGGCACCCAATAAGGGTGAGAACAGGAACCTTGTCATCAGTGTCCGGGCGCTGGAGAAGTGAAACTGGGGACCTGGGGATCCCCACCCTGGGCTCCCACCCCAGACCTCACCACCTGGGGACTGAGACTTTGCTGAACCCTGTGCTGCGGGACGGAGCGATGTTTGTCATGGTGTCTCTGAGCCGCCTAAGGACAACTGTCTCCTCAGGTTAGTCAGGATGAAACCTAAGAGTGTGGAGCTTCCAGGGAAAATACACAGAGCACTTAAAATGAATGTTCACGGAAACGGGTGTGTCGGAGTCCTGGTGATGGTGTGGGGCTGTCGTGGACTCCTGCATCGGGAGGTGACTGGAGTTTTCACAGCTCTGCTCAAGGACTTTTGACACCGTGTTATATGTGACTCTCTGTCGCTACTCACCTCTGCTTTCACTTTCCACTTCTGTTATGTGTGGCTGAGATTTGAAGACATCAACTCAAAATCCACAGTAACAAACAAAATAATAATAAATTTAATGTTTCTCTACTCTACTGAGCAGGGATGAAACCTCAGATCCCCATTGTGTACCTCTGCCATGAGAATCTCCTCTGCCCAGTGTCCACCCTGCACAGGCCTGAGGAACTCAGGAGCCAACTCAGTTATCAGACCCAGGGCTCCACAGGCCTGTGACATACATGTCCCTCATCTCATCAGCTCATGGACTGTGAGTGAAGGTCAGAGAGAGAATGAGAGGTCACAGGTTATGTAACTTCTAATACTCTGTCATCATTATTCTGTTTATTATTCCTTACAGTTCCTCTCACTGTGGTTTACTCACTAAAGCAATGTACCGTGGCAGTGTGTGGACACAGGGAACCGTGGTGTGTAGACAGGGTTCAGTGTGGTGCTGTACTTGTCTCCACAGGGGTCTCTTCCCAGTGGAGAAGGGATCTACTGTGCTGAGACAAAGACCAGGTCCACACAGCCATCTCAGGACTATGGATTGAAGATCCGTGTAAAACACAACCATGTGCAGCCACAGATGATCATCTGGGAAGATACACTGGAGTCTGAGTGTAAGCACCGGGCTGTGAAGACAGGATCCTGAGTGAAGAGGCAAAGTATATGTTTATGGATGAGATCCCTGAGCATCAGGCTTGGCAGTGGGAGCTGCCCCCTGCAGGGGAACACAGGAGCCTGGTCTCTGTGGAGACTGGTGTGTGCAGGCCAGGCTCCTGCTTTAAAGAGAAGCATCTCTCCCCTGCATCCCCAACACACTTGTCATTGACATTGTATTCCTGGAAGTAGCTTTTCTTCTAGAAAATCAGGAAATCCTTCTTCTCTTCAAAAGGAGGAAGAGGAAGGTTGAGGAGAGAACTAAATGAGTCTGGCCTATGGGTCTCTCCTGGTGTTTTTCTTTTCTTGTCTTTTTTTTTTTTTTTTTTTTTGAGAGAAGGCCTGTATCCACAGCTCTGGCTGTCCTGAAACTTACTTTGTAGACCAGGCTGGCCTTGAACTCACAGAGACCTATATTGTTTGTAGTTTTAGGGCAACTCCATGTACTTACAAGGGAGGTTTATTTTGTGGGGTAACTTACAAGTAAAGGGATAGATTACAGGGTCTGGGAAAGGTATTCCAGTCCAGCGGTGTTCTCTGGAGAACTCTGTTCGATCTCCCTCCAGCGTCCAGGATCCAGGAACCAAGTGAGCCACCACATCTGGATCTCAGGTCTTAAGGGCTCCTTTCTTGGTCCCACTTTGTAGGCATGACAGTTATTGAAGCCTCAACGGTGGTAGTATTTGCTCGTCAGAGCTGGAACAGCTACCCACTACAAAAGTTTAACCAGCTCTAGTTTCTGGTTTTTACACCTTATATACCTTTCTGCTTTCTGCCATCACTTCCTGGGATTAAAGGTGAGAGTCACCATGCCTGGCTGTTTCCAGTGTGACTTTGAACTCACAGAGCTGCAGACAGATCTCTGCCTTTGGACCACTAGGATTAAAGGGGTGTGTGTGCCACCGTTTTCTGGCCTCTATGTCTATCTAGTGGCTGTTCTGTTCTCTGACCCCAGATAAGTTTATTAGGGTGCACAGTATTTTGAGGAACACAATATCACCACACTGCGTGGCTGTATGGTCCTGTCCTCCTACCCCTTCTTGTCCTCCTCCTCCCTCTTCTCTCTCCCCCAGCCCCGCCCATCCATTCTCTAGCTTTTTATTAGACTAGTCAGGTGCCTTAGGAAGGCAAGGTGGACACGTTGTGTCGGGTGTTCAGTTCATGTGGGTCCGTGGAAGAAATGGTCACTCTAGGATGAATTTTAGCCTTCGTGGACACAGGGGAGTCAGCTCTGGCTGAGTGGCCAATGGTAGCTTTGCAAAAAGGATTTTTATGGTTATATATTTTACACCTTTAGCAAGTCAGTTTCCATTTACCAAGACCTCTTATCTAATGCTGTCCAAAGAGACAAATGGCAAAGCAATTCCCAGTCCCAGGACATCTCTGTTTTCCTCCTACAACCAACTTCTGTATCAGCTTTGAACTTTTAGGAAACTCTTGGTTAAGATTACACACCTCAAGCCTAAGGAACCCTACACAAAAGGTAGCAGTCACAAAGGGCAGATCAAAGCTGGGTGCTAACACTCCTGAATCAAACCAGCTGCAGAGTTCTGCAGAAACTCCTGCTACAGCATCAACACATCTTTACAAATTAATTAAATACAACATAAACAAATTAACACATCTTAATATAGTTAAAAAAATAATATTCTACAACAGAGACCCGCCTGCCTGTGCATCCCAGTCCTGGATTAAAGGCTTGTGTCACACACCTGGCATAATTACTTTCTAGGGCTGAGATAAGACACTGTGAACCTGGCTACTTATAAAAGGGAGTGTTTAATTAGGGCCTCGGCGTTCAGAGGGTTTGAGTCCAGGATGGCAGAGGAAAGGTGAGTGGCTGGAACAGCTGAGAGCTCACACCTTGATCCACAAGCAAGTGTCAGAGACACTGGGAATAGTGGGAGTCTTTTAAAACCTCCATGCTCAGCCCCAGTGACACACCTCCTCCACAAGGCCACACCCCCTGATCCTTCCCAAACAGTTCCATCCACTGGACCTGAAGTATCCAAACCTCTGAGCCTGTGTGGCCATTCTCATTCAGACCACCACAGCATTCAGTGCAGAATGAAAGATGCCCTGCAGGGGTCTGCAGATGTGTCCATTGCCATCTGTGGACAAACACCCTCCAACAGGAGGACCCCCCCCACTGTGTTAGGATCTTTCCCTTTGCTTCTGTCTCCTCCTGCTCAGCCCTTCTCCTTCAGTCCTCCCCCATCAGGACCAGCACCCCTCACTTCTCAGCTCCGCACTAACACTGTCTCTTCCTTTTAATGCAGTTTCTCTCTGGTCAGCCATCTTGTCAGCCATCTTGCTGTG
This sequence comes from Onychomys torridus, assembly GCF_903995425.1. NCBI lineage: Eukaryota > Metazoa > Chordata > Mammalia > Rodentia > Cricetidae > Onychomys > Onychomys torridus. Next base: position 65,458,275 of record NC_050460.1, on the reverse strand, counting down.
CGCCAGGCCGTGTGGTTTCCTTCTGTAAAATCTCCAATAGGGGCTGAAGAGTTGGCTCAGAGGTTGAGAGCACCTGTTGCTGTTGCAGAGTGTGGCATGAATCTTAAAAGTTCTTCTTAATAAAATCAAACCCGGAGCCAGGTATGGGGCTAAGCTGGAAGATCAGAGAAGAACAAGCCACAGCTTCCTCACCTGGCCAATTCCTCAGCTGATCCTGTTTCCTCAGACTGGAAGCCTCTGAGTCCTCATCCAAATGAATCTCAGCTGAACTGCTGCTCAAAAGCCTAAAAGCTTAACCAGCCTAGTTCCTGGTCCTCACGCCTTATATACCTTTCTGCCTTCACTTCCTGGGTTTAAAGGCTCTGGTTACCACGCCTAGCTGTTTCCAGTGGGGCCTTGAACTCACAGAGCTGCAGACAGATCTCTACCTTTGGAACGCTAGCATTAAAGGTGTGTGTGCCACCATTTTCTGGCTTCTAGATCTAGTGGCTGTTCTGTTCTCTGACCCCAGATAAGTTTATTAGGGTGCACACTATTTTGGGGAACACAATACCACCACATGATGCTTCACGACCATCTGTGACTCCAGTTCCAGGGGATCCAGAGCCTGGTGCACCTACATACTCATAATCAAAAATAAATACATCCAATAAAAATAAAATTAAAAAAATACATTTTGAAAAATACTCCAATGGCTCCTTCACCCTCTCCTAAACAGAGTGTGAGGTCCAATGGCTGAGGGCACAGGGCTGTTTAGTCAACATTGTACCACCAGAAATGATGCCAGCTCTGGAGCAGGACAGGGACTGAAGACTGAAATAGACTGTGTTGAAATGCAAATGTTCAAAATAGCATAACGTTAAAAACACAAAAGATTTCATTTTATTGACCTACTGTGCACAGTGGACCACAGCCTCATTCCAGGAAGAGCACACTGAGTGTGCCCATTTTTGCACTTGAGCTGTGTGTTAGTTTTTAATTGCCACTAAACAAGAAAAAAATTAGTTACTTAAACGGTATCTTGTAACAGACCATGGCATCCCCAACATCAGGAGAGTTCCTGCAGCTAGTGACCTCCCCTTCCCCATGTTCCCTCTTTAGTCAGCCCCTCAGAGTCTCACCTTTTAATGTGAAAGAAAGAGTTAGTGTCTAGGGCAGTAGTTCAACCCCATGAAGAAAGAAACAGGACTGGGATTGAGCCCTCAGGGTGAGGCTCAGGGGAGCCATGCTGGCTGAGCTGCCCCATTCCCCCTTTTCACACTACTCCATGGGTCTCGGGTCTCAGGCTGCCCTGACCTCATCCAACTTAGAGCCAATGGAACTTCCATCCTTTTCCACCTGTGGGAAGAAAGCATCTTGTTTTCTTTCAGGAAGAGGCAGAGCCAAGGAAACCAAAGCAGGCTGAAAAGCCTGGACCCAGGGAAGTTTCCAGAACTCTGACACAGACTGTGATGTCTATTCTTGGTCGTCAACGTGACAATGACTAGAATTAAGGAAAACCCCAAATCAGAGGGCACACCTGTGAGGGATTTTTGCCTAACTTGAAATGGGAAGATCAACTTCTTATCTGGATCTTGGCAACAACATTTGTGTGTGTGTGTGTGTGTGTGTGTGTGTGTGTGTGTGTGTGTGTGTGTGTGCAGACAGGGTTGCTCTGTGTAACAGCTTTGGCTGTCTTGGAACTTGCTTTATAATTCAGGCTGACCTCAAACTCACAGAAATCAGTCTGCCTTCTCCTCCCAAGTGCTGGGATTAAAAGCATGAGCCGCTACACTAGAAAACAACAACCTTTAATCCAGATTGAGGGTGGAGAAACCCGAGTCTAATCTAGGCCATGCCTTCTGCTGGCAGCCTATACCAGGATATGGAAGAAGGAAGCTTGCTCTCTAATGCTTGCTCTTGCTCTTGCTGGCAAGTCCATTCGTTCACTGGTCTCAGAGGTTCTTTTCAGGATTTAGCATATACTGAAGATTGGCTGAGACTCCAGCCTAGTGGACTGAACAATTATTGGATCCTTGAGCTTTCTTTTCATAGCCAGCCATTGTTGGATTAGCTGGACCAGAGCCTACATGTCTTTCTAATGTGTTACAGACAGATAGATAGATAGATAGATAGATAGATAGATAGATAGATAGACAGACAGACATTCACTCAGTTCTGTTACTCTAGAGAACCCTGACTAACCCAGATTTTTATAGAAGAAGTGATTCCAAAGCAACAGAAATATAAGGATGAGTCTTTTCACTATCTGGAGTAGGCCTTCCAGTTTCCAACACCTACAGCTACCAAAGCCTTTTCAGTTACTGACTGATGCATGTCCTGGAAGCTGGAAGAGCACTGAAAGCCCATGGTGTGAACTATTGTACACACTTGAGGAGATTCATGCATTTGATGAACCTGATCCACCAATTGTGGGCCAGAGTGGATTTGTTTACTCTATTTAAAACTCTTCACATTTTTTTTTAGAAAAATAAGGAAAATGATGATGCTGGTCTGTTACTCTTAGCATCTGTGGATTAAACTGAGGAGAGGGATGAGCTCTATGATAAAATCTTCCAACTTCTAGTGTCTTAGTGTGGTGGTTTGAAATAAAATGGCCCCCAAAGGGGGTGGTGCAATTAGGATGTGGGGCTTTGTTGGAGAAAGTGTGACACTGTTGGCGGAATTTGAGGTCTCTTTTGTTCAAGCTTCCCTCAGTGTGACAGTCAAATTCCTGTTGCTTGCAAGATGTAGGATGTTCAGCCCCAGCACCACATCTGCCTGCCTGCTGTCATGCTTCCCACCATGATAATGGACTGAACCTCCAAAATTATAAGGGAGCCACCTCAATTAAATATTTACTTATAAGAGTTTCCATGGTCATGGTGTCTCTTCTCAGCAATAAAAACTCAAACTAAGACACTTAATACAGTGAATGACAACAGTTAACAGTGATAAAATTGACATGCTCCAGATGGGAATAAATAGTGTAAAGGTTTCTAAGTGTGACCTGGAAGAGAATCTTCTCTCCAGCAGCCACAGAGCTCACGTTGCAGAAAATCAAGCAGAAGCCCTCATTATAAGATTGGCTGAATGACAGCAAAAATTCAAGTCCCAGCCATGAAGAGCATCAGCAGTTAAAGAAAGGGCGTTAGTTGGTAAATGATGAGATCCTGTAACTTGGGATGAGGATATGTGGCAGGACCCTATTGAAGCTGAGAAGTTTGCCCCCTCAGATTCTCTGGGCTTATCTCACCTGTGGAGGTAATGTCTCTACCCTCAGCCCTACCTCCTGAACACACCTTTGATGAACAAATTATTCCTTCAGTGTTTGTTAAGCCAGCAGTGACTCTCTCTGCAGGAAATACCAGGGAGACAATCCTGATTTCCCTCAGAACCACCAATAGCTGCCTGCAGACCTTCCACCAGACTGCAGGCAGAGCAGGAGCTTTGGGGAAGGTAGAAGGTAGATGTTTAGTGCCTGAGAGGGGCACTGCACTGCTAAAGAGTTTAATGGGATTGCTAATTCATTCCAGCAGAAGTTGGGGAGTATTGTGGGAATGGATTTTAGGGTGTGGGATAATGGTGGAAAGAACATTAAAACTGGGTCAGACTGAGTTTATTAATATGGGCCCTCTAAGTGCAGACTCTAGATTTAATATGGAAACTCTCACAGTTAATAAAAGTGTCAAATGTTTGTTTGAATTGTTGGCTAAGGCATTTGTCAAAAGATGGCTTCCTGATAAAGACATGGAGATGCCTGGTACACCTTGGCTTAGTGATGATGAAGGGATTCTAAGGCTCAGGGAAATTGCAATGCTAGCTTGGGTGCTGTGTAAAACCTAATCCTCCACCATGGAAAGGCCCAGAAGACATGCTCCTCACTAATCCTGTAAGACACAAAATGGTGAGAGGTGACCAGCACGATTCCAGAGTCTTGTTGTCACCCTTTTCCTTGAGCCAGACCTCAGGACTGGAGATGCTGCTGCTCAGTTGGATGTATTAAAGGCAGTGAGTTTACTTGGGTCCAAAGGTATTAGGGGCCAATGGCAGCATGGAATTGCTAAAGACAATGTATCACAGTTACTGTAATGGTCAGCACAGGCAAAGTTAATTTTATGGTGGCATGACTCACATGGACTTTTGGTACTGTATTATCATGATGTTTCCAGGTATGAAATCAATAAGAAGCTACCTTAGTCAGTATTCTATTGCTGTGAAGATACACCACGAACTGGCAAATCTTATAAAAGAGAATTTAATAGGGGTTTGCTCACAGTTTCAGAGGTTTAGTCCATTATCATCATGATGGAGACCTTGGCAACATGGAGGCAGACATGGTTCTGGAGAAGCTGCTGGGAGCTCCACATCCAGATCATCAGGCAGCAGGAAGAGAGAGAGGCACTAAGTCTGGCTTGGGCTTTTGAAAACCAAAGGCCACCACCAGTGACACATGTCCTTGAACAAGGCCAAACGGACTCCACACCCCTTTAGTGATGCCAGTCATTCCCTGATGACCAAGCATCCAAATACATGAGCCTATGGGGACATTTTTATTCAAACCACCACATTCCACTCCTTGCCCCCCATAGCCTTGTAGTAATATCATAATTCAAAATGCATTCAGTCCAACTCCAAAAGTCCCCATAGTTTATAACAGCCTCAACACTGTCTAAAAGTCCAAAGTTCACAGTCTCTACTGTGACTCATGGCAATCTCTTAACTGCAATTCCTTGTAAAATGAAAATAAAAAACAGATCATATACTTCCAACATTCACTGGCATAGGATATACATTCCCATTCCAAAAGGGAGAAAGGGAGCACAGTGAGGAAATACTGGGCCAAAGCAGTCCAAAATGCAGATGACAAACTCCAAATCTGCATTTCCATCTCTGATGTCAAAACACTCTACAGTTCTCCAACTCCTTTCAGCTCTGTTGACTGCAACACACTTCTCTCTCAGGCTGGTTCCACAGAGATTTAGCACCTGTCCATGAGAGATGTCCATGACTACCATTCCTTCACACAAGGGCCTCTCTGGGCCTCCATGCAGGGACACCCTTGATACACATGATGGGCCTCAGCTGCTTTCCTTAGAGGCAGAGAGAGATTCCACAACCCCATGGACCACTTCCTCCATGGAAAGGACAACACTTTATCCTTCCTGGAGCAGATACATATTCTGGTTATGGATTAGCCTGGGGTGAAATCCTTCTAGCTCAGAGGCAGAGATAGCACCTGGCTGGCCTTCCTCCTCTGCTGTCACTCCAGAAAAGACCTTTCTCCTACACCTTCTCAGACAAAACACCTCCAACTGAATATCCCTTCCTTCTACTTCCTGTGTGTCTGTCTATCTATCCTCCTTACTTCCTCCTATTCTCTATGTTTTTTTTCCTGTCATCCGGTTGTCTCTTGACCTATGGTTGATTTTATTTAATCTTGTTTGCAATATCCAAGCAGGAAGCTCTAAGATTAAAGGTGTGTGCTAGAGCTGAGCCACACCACAACTAGAAGCTGGTTTTTCTAGAAAATAATGCAATCTCAGGGTTCACAGTGTGATCAAATAATCTGCAAAAGTTTTTGTTTTATTTTGATGTCTGTTTTGTTTTGTTTTGTTTTTTTGAGACAGGGTTCCTCTGTGTAACCCTGGTTGTCCTAGAAATTGTTCTGTAGACGAGACTGACATGAAGCCCTAAAGATCCTCTTGCCTCTTTTAAAGTTAAAAGATTAAAGGCATATAACACCACTGCCTGGCTATATTATATACTTTTATCTTGTTTGTTTAATTTACTTTGTTTTTCCTGTATTTGAGAACAAACCCAGGGTCTTATGTACTTTAAAGAAGTCACACTGAGCCACACCCCCAGCTCTGTGATGTGTGTGTGTGTGCATGTGTGTTGTGGATTCAGGTCACTGAGAATTGATTCTAGGCCTTGAGCACACCAGCTAAGCATCTTACCACTGAACTACAGCCCCTATCCCATCTTATAATTTTTTTAACTTAAATTTTTATTTTATATGTACGAATGTTTTGCTAGAATGCACATATGCATGGGGTGCTAACAGAGGCTGAGAGGGTGCTGGATCTCCCAGAACTGGAGCTATGCATGGCTGTGAGCCTCCCTGTGGGCCCTCTGAAAGAGCAGCGAGTGCTCCTAACTATGGAGATATCTCTCTAGCCTACTTTTCTCTAATTACTGCTTTGAGATGAGATCTCATTGAATTGCACTTGCCATCCTCCTGCCTCAGCCTCTCAAGTAGAGTGGAGAGCATTACAGCAGACAATTCCAGGCCACAGGAGCTTGAGGCTGGGACTGGATCCTTCCTCACCCCTCAGAGGAACAGGAAGCTGAGCAGCCACCATATTTCATAGCACCCATCATAGAACTCAGGTGAAATCCAGCCTGTTCCCACCCAGTGTCCTTTAACAGCAAACATGGGACATGGACTCTGCTTGCTCCCCTACACACTGACTTCCCAACACTGTGTCTGTACTTCTGTCCCCACCATAGCCTGTCTTGTCCCCCCACACCTGTAATGAGCTCAGCCCTTCTTAGCCCTTACTGGCTGGGGCATTCCTTCCCCTGTTTGGCTTCCACTGAAGTGTGTCCTCTCTGGGGCAGCACCTCCTGTGCAGCTTCTGGAATGATGTGAGAGATGTTTCTTTTCTCCCAGGGGAGAGTCCTTTCTCTTCTCCTGATTGCTGATTGACCTCAGGCCTTCCTCCTCCTCCTTCTCTTCCTCCTTCTCCTCTTCTATCCAGGGATGCTGGCACCTGTCTGTCTGTCTTCTCACTAATTCCCATGGTGACCTCTCAACCACCTGGAGACTTTACTCCCAAGGACCTTCATTACTTCTCTTACACCATCCTGTGATCACACTGTTGATGTGTCAATGGAACCATCCTGTGATCACATGTTGATGTGTCAATGGAACCATACTGTGATCACACTGTTGATGTGTCAATGGAACCATCCTGTGATCACATGTTGATGTGTCAATGGAACCATACTGTGATCACACTGTTGGTCTGTCAATGGAACCACCCTGTGATCACATGTTGATGTGTCAATGGAACCATCCTGTGATCACATGTTGATCTGTCAATGGAACCATCCTGTGATCACACTGGTGATCTGTCAATGGAACCATCCTGTGATCACACTGTTGATCTGTCAATGGAACCATCCTGTGATCACTCTGTTGATCTGTCAATGGAACCAGGCTGTGATCACACTGTTGATCTGTCAATGGAACCACCCTGTGATCACAGTGTTGATCTGTCAATGGAACCATCCTGCACTGTGCTCTCAGTCCTCACATGAACCTTCTACCCAGAAGTTGTTGATTGCTTCACTGTTGTTATTTTGTTTCATGTGTGTGTGTGTGTGTGTGTGTGTGTGTGTGTGTGTGTGTGTGTTTGTGTGTGTGTGTGAGTGTGTGTGTGTGTGTGTGTGTGTGTGTGTGTGTGTTTTGTTTTGCTTCAGGGTCTCATATAGCCCTGGCTGGCCTTGAACTCATGATCCTTCTGCCCCTCAGGAGCTAAACTGAGATTACAGGTCACACCCACTCATAAGGACACTTTGAGTTAATTCCTAGGAATCTGAGTATATCCTCCTGAACATCTGCTCTCAGGGACTGGTTCTTACTCTCTTGTTTCTCTCCTTAGCCTCCTCCTTGTTCTTTGTACTTTCTCAGCTGTGGTGGCTGTGCTGAAGTTTTTGTAGGGAAAGTGCTGGTTTTAGGAACCTTATACAGAATTATTTAGATGTAAATCAAGTTATCCCACCTTGTCCTGGGTTTAAGAACTCTGAGGAGCCAGGCCTGGAGTTACAGGTCTGTGATCTGAGCTACTTGGAGTCTTGAGGCAGAAGGAATGAATGTTATAATCCTGACTAGGCATACTGAGTGTTCAAACCTGACTAAGCAACTTAGTGAGATTCTGACTCAAACGAATACGTGAAGTGAAGCTGAATGTAGCAGGAAACTTAAAAGTTCATATTAATAAAACTCAAACCCGAGGCCAATTATTGGGGTGATTGCTGGAAGATCAGAGAGACAGAACAAGCCACAGCTTCCTCACCTTGCTAGTTCCTCAGGTGATCCTGTTTCCTCAGACTGGAAACATCTGAGTCTTCATCCTAATTGTTCTCAGCTGAACTGTGTTGCTCCAAAGCCTGAACGCTTAACCAACCAAATGCTTAACTAACTGCATGCTTTTTCTCACTACATGCTTTTTCTCCTTAGTTCCTGGTCCTCACACCTTGTATACCTTTCTCTTTCTGCCCCCACTCCCTGGGATTAAAGGTTGGGTTTCTGGGATTAAAGGCGTGGAACACCATGTTTAGCTGTTTCTAAAGTGGCCTTGAACTCAGAGATCCACCTGGCTCTGCCTCCCAAGTGCTGGGATTAAAGGTGTGTACCACGACCACCCAACTTCTGTTAGGGCCTACTCTTCCCATTTTCTAGCCACCATTTTGGGCTTTGTTTTAGTGGCTGTCTGTTCTCTGACCCCAGATATGTTTATTTTGGGGAACACAATATTTCAGGGAACACAATACCCACCACATGAAGGTGGTTGATAAACTTTTAATCCCAGCTCTCTGGGAAGCAGAGGCAGGAGGATTATATATGTGAGTTTGAGACCAGCCCAGCTTACATAGTAAGTTTCAGGCAAGCTAAAAGTGGTTGTGGTTGTAATTATTATTATTATAAAACAAGAACAACAAAAAACAAGTTAAAAACTAATTGTCTTTCTCCTTCGGGTCTGGGAACAAGCTCAGGTCATCGGGGTGTGCAGCAAGCACTCTGCCTGCTCAGTCTTCTCTCTGGCCCCCAAAACTCAGCCTATTGGAATCAGGAATCCTGATCTCTCTTCTAATGCAGAGGCTCCTCAGACTGGGGTCAAGGGCTCCACCTGCTCACACACTCCAGGGCTTCATCTGTCACAATCAAGCTGTCACCTGCAGCACTGACTGAGGGACACCTGAGGGCCCCTGTCACTGGGATCAGCCTGAGACCCAGACATGTGCTCTGGTGATGGTCCCTGCTCAGGCCCTGGAGAGGCTCCTGTGATCTCTTGTGCTGCGACCTGGGAGTGAAAGACCACAGCCAGAGTCTGTGGAGTCCAGGTCTGTGCCTCTGCTGGGAGCTGAGGGATGTGCAGCTTAGGAGGGCTGGGTGCAGGGGGACAGCTTTAGTGCAGGTGACAGGAAATGCAAGTTAGTAATTGTCAAATGTCGCCCTCAGGTGGGGGCGGCTCATTGGTAAAGTGCCCACTGGGCTTTGGTCTCCAGTACCCATGTAAATATCCAACACAGTGTGACCCCAATCTTGGCAGAGGCAGGAGGATCCAGCTGTTCTGACTGAGTTAGGGAACTCCAGACTTAGACAGATGTCATGTCTCAGAAAATAAAGTAAGGTGGAGGAGCTGGAGCAAAGGCCCTGTGGTGGATTGTGCACAACGCTCTTGCAGAGAGAGGACCAGAGTTTGCTTCTAGCATCCACAAGGGACGGCTCACAGCTGCCTGTCACTCAGTTCCAGGGGCCCAACATCTTCCTTGACACTGTACTATGTGCACAAACCCACACTCAGACACACACATACAGTCAAACATACAAATAAAATATTTAAAATATTCTTGTTTAGCTGGAGAGATGGCTCAGAAGTTAAGAGCACTGACTGCTCTTCCAGAGGATCTGAGTTCAATTCCCAGCAACCACATGGTGCCTCACAACCATCTGTAATGAGATTTGGTGCCCTCTTCTGGAAGGTAGGAAAAATGCAGGCAGAACACTATATTAAATAAATCTTTAAAAAATAAGTTTTAAAAATTTCAGGTTGAACTTGCCATGGTGGTCAGGCTTTAATCACATTATTCGGAAGGCAGAGGAAGGCAGGTCTCTGTGAATTCAAGGATACATGGTGAGACCCTGTTATATAAATAAATAAGTTTGAGACAATGCAGGAAGACACTTGACTATGGCCGGTTCCAAACCACTAACCATTCTTGTGCTCTCGCACACACACACAAGTATGCTTTCACACTCAAGTATACGTCACCTCTCATATTGTACAATAAAGAGCTATTTCTTGCATGAGGCAGGGGGTTCATAGGTTCTAGTCCAGTCTGTCCCACAGAGTGAGTTCATGGACAAGGTAGGTAACATGGTGAATCTGACCAAAAAACAAAGTGAAGGTGATATGGTGGCTGATCCTGCCCTGCAAACTCTCAGGAAGCTGAGGCAGAAGGATTGTATGGAGTTCTAGACCAACCTGGGCTACATACTGGGTTCAAATCCAACCCGGGCTATAGTGTGGTGCTGTCTCACAGAAACAAGAGAAAACAAACAAACAATCAAGTAAAGAGGATACAGGCGCACACCACCATCTCTGCTTTCCTGGGCATTCTTGATCTAGCAGCACAAACAGAATGGAGGAAAATGTTCCTTGATGATCATCTGAAGCTGTTGAGAACGTGCCATAACATAAACGTCCCCTCAAAACACAGAGAAGGGAAATGTACACTCAGTGCTTCTGGAAAACCGCTCTGTCTGTGAGAGTCATGGAGGGAGAATGGTGAGCTTTGTCCTGACCACCCCATCTGAAACCCTGGAACATCTAGCCCCTCCTGCCCCAGACCCTGGCATGCACACACTTATGCAAACAGTGTCTTTGAAGAGTCCATTGCTAGACTCAGGGGAGGGCAGAGCTGAGTGCCTGCACCCAGGGCCCCGACCCTCTGGATCTTATGTCCTACAGGGGCAGACACCACCCAAATAATCACCTACACATGCAGAGGTGTGACCACGACAGCACTCCACAGGATGGTACACTTGGGAGTGAGGTGCTCAACAGGACATTTGAGTCTAACAGGAAGGTTTCAAATCTTCCCTGAGAAGCTGAGGTCTGAGTATGGAGTGGCACTAACTAGGGGGACCCAGAGGCAGGAGCCTTCAGGTCAGGGCCCAGCAAACCCCAGGCTGTCTGCAGGTGAAATCAGGGCAGGACTGGAAATGGAGTCCATGGAGTGAAGTGGGGGGGTAAAGAGTGAACAACGGGACTGCAGAGGTGGGGCCCCCCTCACAGGGCCTTGGAGACCAGGTTAAAGACGTGGGACCTGAACTCCAATCAGTGGAACACCATTGAATAGGTGTAGGTGGAGAATGACACAATCAGATATCATTTAAAGTTCTCTAGGGTGGCAGGTGCAGGGGTGGGCAGTGGAGTGATAGACAGGTGGGGGATGGGCACTGGACCGTAATCCCAGAGGTGGAGGCAGAAGGATCTTAAGTTGTATGCTAGCCTTGGCTACAAACCAACACTGGATTCAAACCCAAATCCACTATATAGAACAGGCAGGACACAACTCACCAAGACCTTCCTGCCTCTGCCTCCAGAGTGCTGGGATTGAAGTGTGTGTCCCCACCTCTGGCGGTAACTGTTTGTCAGCATCAGGGAAGTTGGAACTGGAGAAAAAGTGGGCAAGCCCCACCCCACCATGTTTCCTCCGAACTTGTTGTTGTTTAAATCCTGATGATTTTCTTTTTGACACTGGGTTTCATGTACCTGGAAATCAATATGTAGCCAAGGATCCTCCTGCATCCCCTCTGGAGTGGGAGGATTATAGGCTGTACCTCTATACTATTGTGTGAGCCATGCTCAGCCCTGATTTCCTTCTCCACTGCTCTCTCTTGACTTCTTCCCGTCTCTGCCTCTATTTCCCCTCTTTTTCTGGGACACCTACTCTGCTGTTCTTTCCATGTAGAAGCCTCTGGAACATCTGGAGGTGCCTCCTTCTGTCTCCATTCCTAGTGGAGTGTAATAGGAGTTCAGGAAGCCCAGGGCAGGTGAGGCAGGCCGGAGGGCAAAGGCGGTGGAATCCTGGGTGGAGGAGCTGGTGTGCACTCAGCTTCTGGGCTAAAGAGCTGGGTCAGTAGAGGACTAGTGTCTGAACACGGTCTGAGAATGGAGTCATGGGAGGAGATTCTGAGTGCTGTGAGGAAACTCCATGAAACATTCCCGGGTTCTTCACAACATGGTATTGTTCTCAGAACACTTTACTCACCTGACATGTCTTAACCCTCAGAGTACAAACTGTCTGAATGAAGTTGGCCGTGGCTGGAGGCTTTAGTCCTCTTCATTGTCAGGTTCCTCTCCCAGGTCCCATGGCCTCTAGAGACTAGGATTGATGGACGTGGTTGCCATGGAGACATGGAGACAGTTATCTCTTTAAAATGACCTTATTTGGGAAATCCCATGGAGTCTGATCCATTCATGACACAAATCTAAAGAAATGTTAAATTCCTCAGATAGAGGACAAGGAGGTGGACACTGTCTAGGGACCCACTGTTTGCTCATTTTACTAAACAGTGTGGATTTCCTTTTCTCTCTCTTTCTTGTGCTACTCCATTGGTCTAGCCCAGGACCAGGAGTCTAGGGAACTAGACTCAGAACCAACCAAGTAAACACAGAGCAACTGACATTGTTTTCAAACTGTATGGCTGTGGCAGGCTTCTTGTTATCGACTTCTATCTTAAATTAACCCATTTCTATTAATCTATACATTGCTACGTGGCTTGTGGCTTACTGGTGTCTTTACATGTTGCTTGTCATGGCGGCCACTGGCGGTGTCTCCTCCCCCAGCCTTCCACCTCCCAGAATTCTCTTCTCTCTTGTCCCGCCTATACTTCCTGCCTGGCCACAGGCCAAACAGCATTTTATTTATACAGAGCGATATCCACAGCAGAGAGTGATGGGTAATTGTCATCAACTCACTGTCTCCACTTTATATGGCCCAGGATCCTATGCCAGGGAATGGTCCCACACACAGTTAAGATGGAAGTCCACATCAGTTAACACAATGATAACCCCTCATGGACATTCTCAGAGGCTAACCTTAGTCTAGATAATTTTGTTTTTGTTTTTGTTTAATTTGTTTGCTTTCAGACAGGGTCTCTTAACAAAGCCCTTGCTATCCTGGAACACACTATGTAGCTTGAAATGGCCTCAAACTCTGAGAGAACCACCTGCCACTGCCTCTTGAGTTCTGGGATTAAAGGTGTATGTCACCATGGCCTGCTAGTCTGGATAGTATCTGAGAAGTGCCACCAAGGCTTGTCTGCTGGGTGATTCTGGAAACATTAACCATCACAGTCTTTCGAAGGCTGACCTTGAACTTGCTGTGTGCACAGGCTGAGAACTCCTGGTCCCTCTCTGTCTACCTCCTGAGAGCTGGGATCACGGCCTGTGTCACTCACCTATTGTCCCCATCCTGCAGTCCAGGACACCACAGACAGATCAGTGGCTTGTGCAGGTGAAGCTCCTGTCCCTGGTTGCCTTCCTTCATCCTTCCCTACCTCCATCCTCCACACAAGTCCAGCTGCTCGTGTGTATGTGTGTACACATTTATCTCTTCTCTTGCTCAGTCAGTAATGCTGCCTTGACAGCGGAGAATGTGGGGAGAAAATGCCCCATCTGGGGTTGGTGATGGAGAACTAGCACCCCCTCATATGCCTCCTCCTCCCGGCACTGGGGAAGGCCTGTTGGCAGAGCAAGGGGACACATACCCAGGGAGACCTGCCCACTGGCCTGCTCCACAACCTGTGCATTGCTGGAGTACAAGTTAAGGGAATGCAGCTGGGCATGGTGGTGCACGCTTTGATACCAGCACTCAGGAAGTAGAAGCAGGTAGATCTCTGTGAGTTCAAAGCTAGCCTGATCAGGCAGCCAGGGGGACATAGTGAGACCCTATCTAAAAAGCAAAACAAGATAGAGTGTGTGTGTGTGTGTGCACGTGTGGGGTTGGGGTGGTTCCAGGATGGATGGTGCAGAATTGGGATTCACTGAGGGATGAGAGAGCATCTTGTACCTCTTTGGGACAATGGTGGCACATGGACAGGTCCACCATACTCAAGGGGGCTGAAGGATGGAAGGGCTATAATTAGTGATACCAGGGATCACACAAGAAAGTCCAAGGGATCCAGGGAGGCCATCAAGTCCCCCCTGCAGCATCCGAGACCCTGACACTTTACCTGCAGAGAGCCTAAGGAGAGGAGAAGTGTTCCAGCTGTGCTCCACTGTGGAGAAGTTACAGCTGTGCTCCACTGTGGAGAAGTTACAGCTGTGCTCCACTGTGGAGAAGTTACAGCTGTGCTCCACTGTGGAGAAGTTACAGCTGTGCTCCACTGTGGAGAAGTTACAGCTGTGCTCCACTGTGGAGAAGTTACAGCTGTGCTCCACTGTGGAGAAGTTACAGCTGTGCTCCACTGTGGAGAAGTTACAGCTGTGATCCACTGTGGAGAAGTTACAGCTGTGATCCACTGTGAAGTTACAGCTGTGCTCCACTGTGGAGAAGTTACAGCTGTGCTCCACTATGGAGAAGTTACAGCTGTGCTCCACTGTGGAGAAGTGTTCCAGCTGTGCTCCACTGTGGAGAAGTTACAGCTGTGCTCCACTGTGGAGAAGTGTTCCAGCTGTGCTCCACTGTGGAGAAGTTCCAGCTGTGCTCCACTGTGGAGAAGTGTTATAGCTGTGTTCCTCTGTGGAGAAGTTACAGCTGTGCTCCACTGTGGAGAAGTTACAGCTGTGCTCCACTGTGGAGAAGTTACAGCTGTGCTCCACTGTGGAGAAGTTACAGCTGTGCTCCACTGTGGAGAAGTTACAGCTGTGCTCCACTGTGGAGAAGTTACAGCTGTGATCCACTGTGGAGAAGTTACAGCTGTGATCCACTGTGGAGAAGTTATAGCTGTGCTCCACTGTGGAGAAGTTACAGCTGTGCTCCACTGTGGAGAAGTTACAGCTGTGCTCCACTGTGGAGAAGTGTTACAGCTGTGCTCCACTGTGGAGAAGTTACAGCTGTGCTCCACTGTGGAGAAGTGTTCCAGCTGTGCTCCACTGTGGAGAAGTTACAGCTGTGCTCCACTGTGGAGAAGTGTTATAGCTGTGTTCCACTGTGGAGAAGTTACAGCTGTGCTCCACTGTGGAGAAGTTACAGCTGTGCTCCACTGTGGAGAAGTTACAGCTGTGCTCCACTGTGGAGAAATTACAGCTGTACTTGCACAAAAATCTCACTCAGGAGATTATTGGAAGGAAGAATCCAGGAGGGTGGCTGTCTCTAGAGAGAGAATCAGCAACAAAGGGAACAGGGCACCGAGCTTATATAGGATTGGGGAGGGGCAGGGCTTTCCAGGGTAGACTGGGAATGGTGGGTTTTTGAAGCCTGACTCTGGGGAAAGCTCACAGATTTTTGGGATTTCAAGGCCTGTTCCTGGGGTCATGTCAAGGTTGGGGTGTTTTTCATTGGCTTGGGTTTCAGGTCTAGTCAGGGAGGAACAGGGTGTTTTCATCCTACAGGGACAAGCCCATTTTGGGGTGAGAGTAGCCGGGTCCTTTGAGCTGGCTCACCTGGTAGGTCCCCCAAGGAGGGCAGACACCAGAAGGGCAGAGCTTGGCATGGGCTATCCCTGGGGCTGGGCTCTTTTTTCTCTTAGCTCAGTCCTACGCTGTAGCTTGACCAACTGTAAATAGTCTCTCTGAGGTTGGGGACCAGGCCAGGTGACTGAGTTTGCATTGCAATATTGTGGGTGAGCTCTGGGGGGAGGTGTTGACCCTGCTGGGGCCCTCGGGATTTTGGTAGTTTGGGATCCTGCCCTTCCTTGCAGGGTTTATTTTAAATGTCCCATTCCCTGGGATCAGGACTATTATTTTGCTTTGTTTGAGACAGGGTCCCACATTTACCTCTGACTGGCCTGGAATTTCCTTTGTATACCAAGTTGGACTTGAACTCACAGAGGTCCACTTGACTCTTCCTCCTGAGTCCTGGGTTAAGGCCTACACCACCATGGCCAGCCATGACTGGTGTTTGGTCACTGGTTTGTGTTTTAACTAAAAGGGTCTTACCCAGGGCAGGAGGAGCCATCTGTGTACAAGTCAGAAGCTCGTCTGTCTCTCCACAGCTTTCCTTTCTCTCCTGTCAGATGGACTTGGATGTTCCTTGGACCTTCTAAGTCAGGCCCTGTTCTGATGTGACATCTTTATCCTAGGGGAAGCTGGGAGAGGATTCCTTCAGGGACACTGATCAGGGCCAGTGTTGCCCTAGTGCCCGTGCTACCACCACCCGTTTACCATGTCCAAGCAAGGGGTTGTGGATAGAAAAACAGAGACAAAAGACAGCGGGTCATTAGTGCCAGGGGATGCCGAATGTCGTTTATTGAAGAAGGGAGGAAACCTTAAATACAGGCTTACAGCACAATGTAGGAACCCCAGAGGGCAGAAGTTTGCTACTGAATATTCTACATTCTTGCATCTAAGCTGTTTACACCAAATGCAGGATACACAAACAAAGAACTTCCCTTAAGCATTCAGGAGGGTGGAGACAGGCAGGGAATCAGCATAGGAAAAACATCAAGGTCAGGGGCAGCCAAGCAGGGCAGCAGTTACCCAACTTGGGAGTTCCAGGGCACTACAGGTCCCCCCTTTTTACTAAAAAATGAGCTTCTGACTTAGGTTGCCTGGGACGTCAGCAGGTTGCCTTACCCGTCATGGAGACAGTTGCCCAGGCCACACAAGCGCTCTGTCTTAGGTTGACAACTGCCCCCCAAGCATTACCCATCTCTGAATACTTATTATCATACAGGCTCAACTAGGTGAGCTGTAGAGTTAACTGCTGCCAAAGATCTCAAAGTGGGGCTGGGCTTGCAATCTGTGTGACACAGAAAAGACCAACAGAAGTCCTAACCCACCCATAGCCAGTAGGCTAGAGGCAATTGAGCCATTCCCTTCTTTAACGAGCCTTATTGTAAATTGGATTCCTTGTAAGATGGTATCCCAAAAGCAAATGGAACTTGAGTTTATTGAATTTATAACATTTAAAGCCAATTGAAATGTATATAACTACTGAATTAAATTTATCATGCCCAATAGAATGAAAGAGTACTTAACTATGGTAGATACTTTGGCTGCCAGGGTCTCCATTGTGCTAGCTGTAGGGAAATGGCAATCCCAGAAATAGTAGCAGCAGTGGCTGCCACTGCTATAACAGCAACAATGGCAGCAGCAGTGTCAAATTCTCTTCTGGAGGGTGTGAGCATCATCGGTGTCTAACTGTCATAGTCCATTGGCATGGACATAGCTCCAGGAACACGAACCACCAAGGCCCATTTCTTGATCCCAGCATGACTTGAGCTGGCAGCTCTGTAAAAGAATAACTAAGAACCATAAAGAAAAAAAAAGACAGAAGACAAGGAGCAGAACTAATGGTCTCATAATTGCTACATTCAGGCTCACAGATATTAAGGTATCTTCAAAAGAGGCTAGATGAATTTCAGGAGGCCAATAAATGTTACACAGAGCCACTCCTGAAAAGTAGGTACTATACCAGCTTGAAGAGGGTTGCAAAAAATGAAAAGGCTTAGCTGGCATGGTAAGTGTTAACAAATGGAAGTCAGTGACCATCAGGGTTATCCTTAATCTCCAAGGTGTCTGGGTGACACCTTCTCAAACATACTTGAAAGAAAAAACAAACAAAGAAAAAAAACTCCTTCAGCAGTAATTTAAAATTTTGGTTTGGGGATCCCAGCTTGAGGAAGGTATTGGGTACAGCCCTGGGACTGTCCTGCGGTCCTGCTGTTCCTGGAGGGCACCACCCTGTCTGTTCCTGCAGCTAATGAGTGGGATCCTTGTGGTCTTTCTGAGCAGTGTCAAAGAACAGAAGTCAGAGAGATTCTGATGTCAGTGGGTTTCTGTCTGGGGAAGATGATGGAGTCAGAGTGCTGTGTGTAGTGGGCAGAGAGGTGTAGTACAAATCCTATTTGGTCTTAATAATGAAAACCCAGAGTCAGATATCAGGGTGAGAGCTGAAAGATCAGAGAAGGAGAGCATTGGCCACTAGAGAGACTTCTCACCTCTAAAATCCTCAGCCTGAAAGGAGATGATCCTGACTTCAGGAATCCTCACACTGAATGGCCCTACTCCTCAGCTGAAAGGGCCAAACTCCTGTCTCCCTGCCTTCTATTCCTGCTTCATCCAGCCATATAACTTCCTGCCTCAACCTTCCTGGTGCTGGGGTTAATGACTTGTGTGCTTCCCAAGTCCTGGGAGTAAAGGCTCGAGATCCCAAGTGGTAGGATTGAAGGTGTGTGCCGCTACTGTCTGGCTCTGTTTCTCTTTTAGATTAGATTAATCTGTTTGTAGTCCAGGGTGGCCAGAAACTCACAGAGATCCATCTGCCTCTGCCTGCTGAGTGCTAGGATTGAAGATGTGTGCCATCACAGGTCCTAGCCCTGTGGCTGGTTCTGCCCTCTGGTTGGGAGACAAGCTATGTTTGTTGAGCATACAAAAATATCACCAGAGGGGAAAGTGGGGACTCTTCTCAAGCCCGTGAAACCTTGTTCTTCTGGAGGAGATCAGCAGCCCGTTCTCAGCACACCAGAGGCCACAAGGCATGGGGTTCTCAGCTTCCTTTCACCCTGTTTTCCATCTGGGAGGGAGACCCCAGGCCCAGCAGCCTCTCCTCTGGCTAGGAGGAGGAGGACTGGGATTGGTGGAGATACCTGAGCTGAGGGGTTGGAGTCTGAGCTGTGTCCCCTCCCTCTGCACCAGACCCTGTTTCCCAGGATCCTCTCCCCTCCAGAGCTCCTGCACACTTGTGAACTCTGCTGTTCCAATGATGCTGCACAGGCTTCCCGCTCCCTGTCTTCTGTCCTTCAGGATGTCCCTTCCTGTCGTTATTACTAGGGATTCTGATGCTCTGTCTCCCCTCCCGTGATGGACCCTCACTTAGGAGGGGCTAGCCCAGAAGCCCTCAGTGCACTGTAGCTTCCCCAACACCCCTTCCTCCCTGCCAGTGAGCTTCAGTGTGGTTTTATTTTATTTTTAATTTTATAATGGTATCTATTTATTGGGCTGGGTGGATGGCTCAGGAGTTAAGAGCACCTGCTGCTCATGCAGAGGACCTGGGATCACATCCCAAGACCCAGAGGGCAGCTCACAATCCTTCCCGACATCTGTTCCAGGGGACCTGATGCCCTCTTCTGACTTTTGTGTGCACCAGGCAGAGATACATGCAGGTTAATCACTCAAGCTCATCAAATGAATACATTTACCATTTTTAATTGAAATGTTATAATTCCACTTATTTATTTAATAATGAGTGAGAGAATGCTCAAGGACTGAGGTCAGAGGAGAAAGAACAGGAGTCAGTTTTCTCCTTCCTCATGTGACTCCTGGAGATTGAACTCAGTCCTCAGACTTGGTGGATTGTGTCTGAACTCACTGAACAATCCTCCAGCTTGTGAATCAGTTTTCAAATGCCTTTGAAAAGGTATCAGTTAACAAACACTCCCACATAGTTGGAGTGCACTGTGACCTTTTGAAACATGTGTACATTTCTGAGTGATTATGGGTGATTGTCTTATTGAAAAACTTACTATCAAATGGCCGTGTCCTGTCCTCACTGCCAACTGCCGCTCTATCCGTCCTTCTGCCCTCTGTCTCTCTGTCTGACTGCCTCAGGACCCTCACGTAGTGGAACCACACAGTGTGTCCCTGTGTGGCAGGCTGGTGTCACTCGGCACAGTCTCCTCAGATCCGTCCACGGTGCAGCGGTTGGTGGATCTTCCCTGTCTGTCATGCCGACCCTGTCACTGTCTTACCCCTTCCCTCCGGGTGTGGGTAACTGGGTCGTCTCCACCTCTGGATGCTGGGGACACTGTTGCTGTGGACCTGGGTGTGAACACATTTCTGTTTACCCTTCCTTATTCTTTTTCTCAGTGCAGAGCACCCAGGCCCCACCTGTGGGCCTAGACTGTCCACCCCGCAAAGCTGACCTCCCACTCTCTGTGAAAACAGTCCCCTTCCGTCTCAACTTTCCATATTTGAGAATTCTTGCTCAGAAACAGAATTTCTGGGCAGTTGGTAACTAGTTTTGGATAGGATGGGTGGAGGAGCAATCTCCTTGTTCTCCACAGTGACTTCCTCATTCTATGTTGGGCACCTCCTGCTGTGGGTGCTGGGAACCAATCTCAGGCCTCCACCAGAGCAGCTAACCACTGAGCCATCTCAACAGCCCTCAGAGTTTTGTTTATTTATGTATTTAAGTGTACTTTTTTGAGACAGGTTCTCACTATTTAGACCAGGCTGGCCTGGAACTCAGATAAATCTGCCTCTGGAGAGCTGGGATAAAAGGCATTTTCGCAGCACCCTTTGTTTTTGAGACATGGTCTCATCTGTTGTCCAAGTTAGCCTTGAACACTTGGCAATCCTCCTGCCTCACCTTCCAGTGCTGGGATTATGGGTGTCGGTCACGGTGCCTGGCTGCCTGTTTGGTTTTTCCAGGCACTCATGGTTGTGAAGTTGGATCTCACTGCACTTGCTGGCATGTCTGTAACTGGCTGATACGGGGTCTCTCTTGCTCACTGGCCTTTTGTCTGTCTCCTTAAGAACAAGGGCTGGACATTTTGTTGCTTCTGGGTTTCAGTATTCTCTTGTATTTGTTTATTCTGCATGAGGGATCAAGTCCAGAGCCCAGCACACACTAGGTCAGCACGGTAATGTCGACCCACAACTCCAGCCTAGGAAGGGGAGGCTTTTCCTCATGCAGACTTTTGTTATGAAGTCAGGCTGGCTGGGCTGTGATCCTCCTGCCTCAGCCTCCTGAGCGCTGGGATGACAGGTGCTTTCCTAACATGGCCTGCCTCTGCTGTCTCTTCATCTTTCTCTATGTCGTCTGTGTTCATCCCTGAGCAGACGCGAGATCTTCAGGTATTTTCTGCCATTCTCAGGAGGCCATTTCCATGGCTGTCCTTTGCTTCACAGTGTTTCAGTTTTTAGCCCAGAATTTTCCTTTTGTGAGTGTTTGGAGTCACATCTGTGAGAATGTCATCATTTCCTGCATGAAGTTTATCATCATCACCACTTTATTCTAAGAATTTAGTGTGGGCTTTCAGGTTAGGTTCAGGACTCGTGTTCAGGGCTCCCATCTGTGCCATGGTAGAACCCCAGGGCTCTGCTCGACTTAGAAGACATTCTGTCACTGAGCTTCATCCAGCACCAAATGCTTTTTGCAGATGGCCTCAGGGAGGGGACCAACGTCGTGTGTCTGCATGTGGATGTCCAGTTCTCCCAGCACTGAGTGTTGAAAAGACACACTGACCATTGGGAAACATTGCCACCTGCCTGTCCCCAGGGTAACAAGCAGGAGCATCGTCCACACCTGGGGTTCAATATGTCCAAGTGGATGCACTGTCTGTCCACCCCACAGAGTTACTTTTCTTGGGGTTCAGCCTTACTCTTCACATGTGTGGTGCAGCCTCAGCACCTCATGTGTCCTCTGTGTCTTTTCCCCAGATCTGCCTCCCACAGTCCAGGATGACAGTGCACAATAGCAGCTCTGTGCCCCCTAACTCCTGCCCTACTGGTGCTCCCATCACCTTTGGCAGTGGGTCCTCCCACCTGGACCCTTCCTGTGTCCCCTGCCATCTGCTTTGGCCTTATTCTCCTCCCATCCCCCTCAAGGCAGATTCTCCCCCCACCCACTCACTGTGTGAAACCTTAGGGAGCCTGTGCCCGCCCTGTCACCTGTCACCAGCCATTCTCTACCTGATCCTCTGTTTCTCAGTCCCCTCTCCTCCCTCCTTCCTTCTACTTTACTGTGTTGGAATTCTTCCTTCATGTCCTTCATCTTGTGTATTATGCATCCACAGGAAGTTGAGAACAATAGGACTTTGTACAGAGCTCCTGTGTGGTCATTTGCTTGGGGGAAGTGTGGTGGTTTGAATAAACATGGCCCCCAATGATCCATAGGGAGTGGTCCTATAGGAGGCATGTCCTTGATGGAGTAGGTATGAGCTTACTGGAGGAAGTGTGACACTCGAGGAGGGATTTGAGGTCTCAGATGCTCAAGCCAGGCCCAGTGTATCCTTCTCTTCCTGCTGCCTGAGGATCCAGATGTAAAACTCTCAGCTCCTTCTTCAATACCATGTCTGCCTGCATGCCACCATGCTTCCTGCTCTGATGATAATGAACTAAACCTCTTAATGTAAGCCAGCTCCTATGAAATGTTTTCCTTTGTAGGAGCTGCCCCAGTCATGGGGTCTCTTCACAGCATTAGAAACTGAGTCAGGAAGTGTCCTTCATGCTTTCTTCTTCCCCAGGATCCCACTATCTTCTTTACAAGCTCACAGTGAGGTCCCAAGATGCAACTGTGCAGTTTTTCACCGAGGGTGTTTAGGATGGGCAAGTTTTCCTGCCTCTGACACTGAGAAAGGCAGGGCAAAGTCCAGTGGAATGTAGCAAGACCAGAGCTGGCAGCTGAGGCCCTGGAAATAGACCCAGGAGTTGTCAGAGGGTAAGAAGGAACTGAGAACAACCCTGTCCAGTGGTCATGACCTGCAGGAGAGCTGAGGAGGTGATCACCGAGGAGGTGATCACAGAGGAGGTGATCATGAAGGTGAGCACAGTGTCGGTGATCACAGAGGAGGGGAGCACAGAGGAGGTGAGCACAGAGGAGGTGATCATGAAGGTGAGCACAGTGTCGGTGATCACAGAGGAGGGGAGCACAGAGGAGGTGAGCACAGAAGAGGTGAGCACAGGAGAGAGAGAGAGAGAGAGAGAGAGAGAGAGAGAGAGAGAGAGAGAGCGCAGCTTCCTCTGGAAGGGGGTGGGTATCAGGACCTGGGTCTTCTCATTGCATCTAGATGGGTTGGGTAAGGAAGGGGGTCTGTGGGCTCAGTCACAGGTGACCCCTGCCTCAGCGGGCACAGTGGACAGGAAGTGGACACAGAGGGTGGGCTCTGGACTGTAGTATTTCATGTGAGTAGGAAGAACCATGGGAGTAGGATGCCTGGGATGGAGAGGTCACTGCTGTCTGAGGGCAGTCTCTCATTCCCTGTAGGAGACCTGAGGCTGGAGGTCACAGAGGACAGCTACACCAGAGGCTTCTGGGATTTCTGTATGCCTGGAAGCCCTTCTGCTCCTGTGACCCTGGGCCCACAGCTGGATGGTGTTCTTGTCCTCACCTCAGACCTTGGCTGTGAGAGTCAAAAATGACTGGGGTGGAAAGGTCATTGGAAGCACGCCCCAGTTGCACAGCTCTGTGCAGGGACAACCGTGTAGAAGACTCCAGAAATACCTCTGCTCTTGGAGAATTTTCCAGCACAGAACAGGTGACCTCCTGTGGGATCCCATTTTCAGGTTCCTTGTGGCTTTACCCAGCAGGTCTGCATAGAGAGGATGATTATACCATGGGCCTGAGTGCAGGTGTCTGAGTGCAGGCTCTGGAGGGGTTTCTATAAACACCCTAGGGCAGAGACAGTCAGGGCCTGTTGGAAGAGTTTCCAGGCCCTCTCGAGGCTATCCTGCATTTTCTATCTGTTCATCTCCACACTCTAAATCCTTCTATCTAATATTTCCTGCTACTTTCACTCAAGAAAATTCTGGGGAGCTGTGGGCTTGGTGGGCAAACCCCCAGCAACCTCCCATTCCCTGGAGTCCTGCTCAGGAATCCCCCTCTGCACAGTGGGATCCTTGTGAGCTCTGAGAGTGTTTGCATCACATCCCTGAGGCCTATGAAAACTACCAGCTGAAGATCCTCAGGTCCAGGGTCAGAACCTGAGGCGTCTGGACCTAGGGAGGTGAGGCTCAGCCAGAGCAGAAGCTGCTGGGCCAGGGTCCCGTGCCACCTCCCTGCACACTGCCCATCAGGGAGAGCCCTCCACTGTCCTCTCAGACACTCACACCCTTCCTTCAGCAGCACAGAGGGAGGTTGCTGGGAGGCCTCCTGCCTGTCCTGTGGAGTCAAGAATTAGAGTGAGAACACACTGGAAGAGGGTCTGGGTGGGGAACTGAGGCAGCAGAGGGGAGAAGACCGAGGAAGTTGACTGCCTCCTTAGAGAGAATCTGGGGTCACCACACATCTCCTCAGCTCTGCCCTTCTCCAGAGTCCCCAGCAGGGAATGGAACCTGCAGTGGGGCCTTGGAGGGAACTGTCCATCTCCCATGCCTGGCTTCACCTTCTGTCCTCAAATGTCTCTCTGACCTCGGCTCTGGAGGGGTAACCCCTGAGCAGGGACACCCAGTAGTTGAGGAAGTCTTCCCTATGGGAATGGGCCCCACAAGTCATGGGTGACAAGCAGGATTCCTAGGAGAAGAGGGAGGGTCAGCTGCCATGTGGAACTCAGCAGGGTCAGTACCACAAACTATGTTCTCTTTTGTGAGCCTGGCGGAGCCCAGCAGGGGTTCTGTCCACTGGGGTCAGAGGTCAGGGGATGAGGACAAGAGGCTGGAAGCCCCCGAATAAGAAGACACTGAGCAGACCCTAACATATGGCCATCTACCTAGTGTAACCAGAGGCAGGCAAAACCCACTCTGAAGCCCACATCCACCCAATAAGGAGCTGAGAATCATTTTATAAACTCTCTGCTCTTCTTCCCTCGATATTCTGCAACTCAACCCAGAATCCATCTTACACTCATTCATTCAGAGAGATCTCTTAGATTATCCTGGACTGAGCTTGTCTGACTGACTCTGACCCCTCCCTGGGCTCCTAACATAACAAAGCATTTCTCACCTTCCCAGCCACAGAGATTGGCCTTGTCACCTGTCTCCCTGAAGTCACTCCTGGTGTCCCTGTTGGCCATCATGACTTTCATTCCCATCTCTTGTGTTCCAGTCCTGCAGCACAGTCACTTGTCCCTTCCCCAGGAGACCCAGGGTCTCAGCACACAGCTCAGCCCTGGGGAAGATGCTGACATGTCCTGCCTGACTCCTGACAATGCAGCCTGCTCATTCTCAGCTGCTGCAGTAATGGACCCAGTCAACTATTTCCTCCAGACACAGCTTAGAAAGGAACACTCAGGCTGGACCCGTCAGTCCTGGTTTTCTCAAGTCTGGATGCACACAAATGTGCTTCCCTCACACCTTCCCGCTCTCCAGTGGAGAGTGCAATCTTCCCGCACATGGGTGTCCTGAACCAAAACCCCATTTTGTATTAAGGCCCCAGGAGAGTCCCCTCTGGTGGGCACTCTTTCCTCATGCTGCTGCACCCTCCTCTTAGACAAAAAGGAGCTCCCTCTTTCTCCCTCTCTCTTCCTCCCTCCCTCCCTCTCTCTGACACCCCAATTCCAAGGCAACATCCAATCCCTCAGGCCAGTTTTCTTGTCGGGTCGGGAAAAACACTGGTAAGAACTGTCTATTGGAACACACCACAACAGCTACTTGTACCCATGCAGGGAATCATGGAGCGGGCTGATCAAGCTGCCTTGAGGACCACGTGCATGGCTTCTGAGGTTTGGATCCACAGCTCCTGGGACCCTGTCTGCCTTTCAGTTCCTGAGAAACCGAGGCACTCCCTCAGGCCGTGAAGCATTCAGACTACCTGTGTGTTCTCTGTGCTCCTTAGAAGTCCAAGGAGCATGGAGACATTTGGCTACACAACAGTGTTAGACAACATCCTGCATACTCTTCCCAGCTCACAAGCACCAGGACATCATGGCTGCCGTTGTGTTCTGTTTTGATAAGTGTATAAAAGTCTGATTACTGGGAATGAACTTGTCTTGACCTCAGTCTTCCTGAGACCTGTCCAATCAGGTGGTTTTAATTCCCACCAACCACCCAGGAGACCCTGGTTTGGTAAGTGCTGGTGCTGACATTCCGTCCCCTGTCCTGGAGAAGACTGCAGCTCCTCTCAACAAGCCCTCCACAGTCCTCTCTCCAGTCACCGCTCGGGTCCTAACCGGCTCCTCACGGGTTCAGTCGCACTGGGGAAATACTTTGTCCTGGGTACACCTCATGCCTGCTTTGTCTTCTGAGAAGTGGGAAGATGTTTTCACCGTTGTCCTAATCAGTCCTCATCTCCAGGTGACCTGGAACAACCACCTTCTCCTGCTGCCCATTGTGGGGTCTCTTAACGCTAAGAGCGTGTCCATCTGCTGCCCCCGCTGGCCTTCTTACCCTCATCATAGCCTATTGGCTGAGTTAGCTATAGAACTCGGCCACAATCAATGGCCCTTAAGTCAGTTAGAGGGACCCCTAAGGAGTCAGGAGACTGTGGGTGTTCTGTGTGTGCAGGTCCGTGAAAAAAAGGGTCACTCCAAGATGAATTTTAGGTGTAGCTAAAAAATCAAGGGAATCAGCTTTTGGTGAACTGACTGACCATTGTTTCACAAAAAGATTTTTTATTGTTTACAATTTACACCTCTTAGAAAGTCAGTTTCCCAAACCAAAACCTCTTATCTTGGGTTGTTTGAAGGAACCATCTTCCTGCGGCGAGCTCCTCGACCAGCGAGGAAGAACGACCACCACTCGAGGATTCTTCTCAGATCACACTTTATTGGAGCACTTCTTGATTGAGGGAGAGCGGGAGGTGAGGGGCCCCAAGAACCAAAAGGCAGCTGCTTATATAGGGAACCAAGCGAACGGGTCAGTCTGTGATTGGATCCCGCCAGAATGCAAGCACGGGGAGCCACAGGATAGGCTGAGGACATAAGGCCAAATTACCATATACGCGCATGCGCAAGCATCGAGGCGCGCAGCCCAGCAAGCACAGCCAAATATGGAGTTGTTTACAGCAAAGCTGTCAGGAAGTCGGTGCCATCTTAGAATGGTGACTCCCTACATCTCCCCCCTCTTTATTAATTAAGCAACAGGAGAGAGTAGAGGTCCGATCTCTGATAAGACCTTCAAGTACCCTTTTCTCAGAGATGGGATATTGGTACTGACCCATATGCAATCGGACTTGCTCTTCTTGAAGGAAGGAAAACGTCCTACTCTCCAAGTGCAGTGCACGAGCCTGGCATCCTGTGCCCAATACAAATACTTCACCCAATCAGGTCCCCACCTCATGATGTGTTGACCGATCGAAGGTGAGTAAACAAGATAATTATCCACATACCTTCCCGAGTGCAATGGACTAACTAGTCCTAGGGGTGCAAAGGCTATGTGAACTTATCATTTGTTCTTTAAAGCAGAAAGCCAGATCTGAGGGGAGGAGCTACACTCCAGAGCGGCTAATGCCTGAGTGATAATGACCTTATCCTTTTTTGTACGTGCTCGCAAACGTCAGACCAACCACAGACAAAGCACACACCCTCCAAGACAGCATGCCAAAAATATACCCACTCCTTAAACAGGGAAAGGGCAGAAGAAATCCAGGAAGTTAATCCCTCTGCCAGTCCGGTGTCCACCTGGGTCGAGTTCACCGTGACGATAGCCACCCTCAGTTGTTCCATCAGGTTGTCGAATTCTCCTGTCCAATTGCCTAAAAGATAACTGGACAACTGTTTAGACAGATTTACAGCACGGGTAAAGTTTTCATACTGGATACTAGTTACACACAACCCAGCATATTTCCATTGACAGCTGAGCTGGGCAATCTGCCAAAGGGTGTCAATTTGCTGTTATTGGTCACAGCCTCTTCATTAGCAAACTCAATCAGGAGAGACACCTGAACTCAGGCCCTTGGCCCTAATCATTCTCTATGTGGACGTGCTGGATAAAGCCACAAGAAACCCAAAAATGGGCTCCCACAGGTCCCCTTTTCTTAATATATAAAAAAATAACTCATTATTAATAGCTTACAGCAATCTCCATAGTTTTTATACCTCCCAGAGTGGGAGGAGAGCATGATAAAGATGGCATTTCTCTTTTGGATTTGGTCCAAGGTGACTACAGCAGTCTTTAGCTGCATCAAGCCCTCTCTAAACCAAAACTTAATACAATTGCAAACTTAAAGAATCCCTTAGCTTCATCATTACCATTAACAGGTTAACATAAATATTGCTATACATAGTCACAATTCTCCCAGTCTTACAACTCAACGCAAACTCTTTACAGAATCATTCGAATTAACATGTATGGTGATATATATAGTTCAACCTTAATTCACTCGTAACACAGCTAGCTCATGTGGCTGTGAGGACTGCCGCCGCTAGGCCAGCATTACTTAGCGGTCCTCCAATCTCCCGACAGGCCTTTAACCAAGCTTCCAATCCCTTTCCTTTCCACGGGGTAATAGCTCTTTTGCATTCTTTTGTGCTTTGCTCATATACTAATTGTTGAACCAGAGGCATAGCTGTTTCTACATCCCCAAATATCTTTCCTGCTGCCTCCAACATTCTAGCTACAAAATCTGAAAAAGGTTCATTGGGTCCTTGAATGATCTTAGTTAAGTTCCCTGAAACCTCTCCTTTATTTGGTAATGACTTCCAAGCCTTAGAATAAATGTCATTTATTTGTTGATAAACTTCAATAGGATATGCCGTCTGATTCACAGTCCATTGTCCTTGGCCTAGTAGCATGTCGGCTGTCCACTGCGGTCGATTATTTTGAAGATTAATTCTAGCTTGTGCCTGAGCTCTATCTGTGACTATAGATTTAAAATCCAAGTACTGTCCTGTAGACAGACATGCTCTAGCTATTTCAAACCAGTCTGTTAGAGTCATAGCCTGTGTAGTGAGCCTAGTCAACAAGGTTAAAGTATAACTAGCTGTTACTCTGTAGGCTCGAGCAGCCTCCACCAGATCCTTTAATTGTTTATAAGGCACAGGGTCATGATACCTATTGTTTGTTTGTGGGTCTTCAAAAACTGGGAACGCGGAAGCTAATCGCGCCCAGGTGTTCCTCCTGATAAGATGGCAACCTCCACCTGTCTGCAAACACGGAGGCGGTGCCGGGGATGGGCGTGGTCCCGAAGGCGCCGTTGGTCCCACATTCATCCCAGCAGAAACATTATAAGGAGGGGGTCGCCGCCGCCCATATCTTTCTTTCTCGTACTCAGCAGCAGCTTCCTCTAAATCTTTCTCCTTATCAGGGTCTAACTCACCATCAGAAAAATCAAGTTTTGCAAACTCTTTTAATACTAGATATAAGGAGTTCCCTTTTTTTTCTAATTTTTTTTCTTTTTCTTGTTTATTTTCTTTACTTTCCTTTTCTCTATTCTTTTCTTTCTTCTTTTTAGGCCTACTCAAGTTCTCTCCTTTAGAATCCGATTCTGATAAACTGTCCTGGTGTTTGATCAGTGCCTTGCATCCCTCCCTAATAATTTCCACCTTGTGTAAGAAAAAACAGCAGAAAAGAACAATTACCAGAAAAAAGAACACTAGAGCAAACACAAGCGGATCAATCCCAGCAGTCAGCATACCTGAGAGAAAAATATTTGTTTAAATTAAATAGACTAAAGAATATTAATTCTCCCTTCTCTTTATAATTTTTTTTTAAGCAAAGTCTCAAGCCTAGTTAGAAAACCCAAACTTTTCCATTTAAACAGTTCTGTTTGCAACACAAAAACCAGTTCCAAAAGTCTATCGACTAGCCCTTTGTTCCCGCTCTCTCTTTACAGAGAAGAGCAAAAACCTCCCCGCTTTTGTCGCGGGTTCCCAATTCACCTGGGAATTCCTTTAACCCTGCTTTTGTCGCAGGTTCCCAATTTACCTGGGATTTCCTTTAACCCTGCTTTTGTCGCAGGTTCCCAATTTACCTGGGATTTCCTTTAGCTCGCCGCTCCGTGTGTTGAGTTCTGAATCCCCTTCGACCCCTCACCCGGTGTCCGAGTTTCCCGGTGTCCGAGTTTCCCGGGTTTCGGCACCAGCTGCGGCGAGCTCCTCGACCAGCGAGGAAGAACGACCACCACTCGAGGATTCTTCTCAGATCACACTTTATTGGAGCGCCTCTTGATTAAGGGAGAGCGGGAGGTGAGGGGCCCCAAGAACCAAAAGGCAGTTGCTTATATAGGGAACCAGGCGAACGGGTCAGTCTGTGACTGGATCCCGCCAGAATGCAAGCACGGGGAGCCACGGGATAGGCTGAGGACATAAGGCCAAATTACCATATACGCGCATGCGCAAACCTCGAGGCGCGCAGCCCAGCAAGCACAGCCAAATATGGAGTTGTTTACAGCAAAGCTGTCAGGAAGTCGGTGCCATCTTAGAATGGTGACTCCCTACATCTGCCCAACCAATTCTCACCTATGAGACCTAGTGATTCTCGAGTCCTCTCATAACTAAGCTTTGCAAAGTCTCTGACTCCTTCAGGAAGAGCTCAGGTAAGAATCAAACACTTTAAACAAAGGGTAACAATCAGAAAAGGTAGTTCAAGCCACGTTCAACCTCCAGAATTCAAGTCAGATGCAAGGCTCTGCAGGATCTCTAGCTACAGGGAACATGGTTGGAAATCACCCAAAATGCATGATCAGGTTGGTTCCTTGCCTCAGTAGTACCACAGAATCACCAGCACTCACCACTGAGCTCAGCATGCTTGTAGCAGCCTAAGAGTGTAGCCACCTGGTCCTGGGGAAGAAGGAGCTAAGTATGGCAGTGATTTGAGGATAGTACCAGATGCACCTGCAAGACTTAAAGAACAGACATGTGAGTATGAAAGCACACCTGGGGCAGGGCTGCTGTGGAGGAACATCTGGGGCAGGGCTGCTGTGGAGAACACCTGGGGCAGGACTGCTGTGGAGGAACATCTGGGGAAGGGCAGCTGTGGAGAACATCTGGGGCAGGGCTGCTGTGGAGGAAAACCTGTGGCAGGGCTGCTGTGGAGGAACATCTGGAGTAGGGCTTCTGTGGAGAACACCTGGGGCAGGGCTTCTGTGGAGGAACATCTGGAGCAGGGCTTCTGTGGAAGAACATCTGGGGCAGGGCTGCTGTGGAGAACACCTGGGGCGGGCTGCTGTGGAGGAACATCTGGGGCAGGGCTTCTGTGGAGGAACACCTGGGGCAGGCTGCTGTGGAGGAAAACCTGGGGCAGGGCTTCTGTGGAGGAACACCTGGGGCGGGCTGCTGTGGAGGAACATCTGGGGCAGGGCTTCTGTGGAAGAACATCTGGGGCAGGGCTGCTGTGGAGAACACATGGGACAGGGCTGCTGTGGAGGAACATCTGGGGCAGGGCTGCTGTGGAGGAACATCTGGGGCAGGGCTGCTGTGGAGAATACCTGGGGCGGGGCTGCTGTGGAGAATACCTGGGACGTGGCTGCTCTGGAGTAACACCTGGGGCGTGGTTGCTGTGGAGAACATCTGGGGCAGGGCTGCTGTGTAGGAACACCTGGGGCAGGGCTGCTGTGGAGGAACACCTGGGGCAGGGCTGCTGTGGAGAACATCTGGGGCAGGGCTCCTGTGGAGAACACCTGGGGCAGGGCTGCTGTGGTAAAGCCTCCAGGGAGGCAGCTGTCATGGTTCCTACTTCTCCTGTGTTCCTCACAGCCTAAGTCTGCTTTTCAGCCCCTGAGTGCACAAGCACTTAGTGTGACAGTGTCTTCCAGGTCACAGACCATTGATTCCAGATGGCATTGTTTCCTCAGGATCAACCGTTACCGTAAACACTGGTGTAGCATTGAAAGGCCATTGTAAGGGAAACAAGGCCCCCCCCCCCAACTAGCTCTGCTAATTGCAGATTCAGTGGGAAATACTGCACTCTGCCCCCACGCCCCATATCAGAAAAGTTAGCCCACCATGCTGTGCTAACAGGATGCTTGCCAATTAACCCCTGGGGTTGTGTTTGCAAGATAAATTGCTTGGGAAGAATGCTTGCCAAATAACCCCTGGGGTTGTGTTTGCAAGATGAATTGCTTAAGAAGAATCCTTGCCAAATAACCCCTTGCTAGATAAGCTTGGAATTCGTTTACCTACCCAGACTCTGAGAAAAGACCGTGGAGACATCTGGCGTCGAGGTGTCTATACTCTGGGTGACCCCACTCCCCTGCCCTGGTAGAACTGCCTCATAAAAGGCCTGTGAGCCTTAAACTCGGGGTCACCAGCTACTCCTCACTCTGGTGTCCCACGAGCCTCGTGCCTAAAATAAATAAAGCTTCATTTGTGACCCGATATCAGAGTGAAGCTCTCTGTTTTGTACGCCGACCCTAACATCTGGAGGTCCCACTGAGATTGGTAAGAACGGTGGTGAGTCGGCAGAGAAGCTTCTGTTCAAGCGGCCCATGAGTACCCTTGGACGGTGGGGGACAGACGTGTCCTGAACCCACAGGCTGCAGCTCTGGAGGACGCTCCAGAGTGTGGGTCCCTGAGACAGGGACCCCGTCTGATTCCCTTTTGTCTAGGAGATTTTTCAGACGGCCCGGGCCAATAGACAATCTTTTGGCTTCATTTTCCCTACCATTTTGCCGGCTTGTCTTGTTTGTGTGTTGTGTCTCTATCTTTGTGTCCTTCTGTGACGGTATCTACTTGTTTGGAATGGGACAGTCGGCCGCCAAGTCTGCCTCCACCCCTTTGTCCCTAACCCTCTCTCATTGGTCGGCAGTGATGGACCGCGGGTTGAACCTGGCGGTTTGGGTGAGGAAAGGGAAGTGGCAGACTTTCTGTTCGTCTGAATGGCCCACCTTCAGAGTCGGGTGGCCGGTAGATGGTACTTTTGATCTTAATATAATCAGAGCAGTCAAACAAAAAATCTTCATTCCAGGTTCACATGGGCATCCAGACCAACAAGCCTATATCTGGGTCTGGGAAGATTTAGTGGTGGACCCGTCTAAGTGGGTCCGGTCATTTCAGGTCGGCCCATCTGCACCACCTACTGATCATACCTCTCTCCTTCTAACCAAAACCTCTGATTCGCCTAAATCTTCCCCTCCCCCATTGATCCCGACACCTGCACCCCTGCCAGAGTCTCAGGCTGATCTCATTTCTCTTGACCTAGACCCCCCACCGCCTTACAGATCGCCGCCGCCGCCGCCAGCGGGGGCAGGATCCGGACCGGCCCCAGTCTCCCCTTCGGGGCCTGCACAGGGCACCCGTCAGAGAAGGGCACGCCCTCATGATGAGGCTCCACTGGCAGTCACACTGCCCCTATGCCCTGTTGGGGGAACTATTGATGATGGGGCTGGAGGAGACATGCCTGCCCTCCAATACTGGCCATTTTCTTCCTCAGATTTATATAACTGGAAGAATAATAACCCACCCTTTTCTGAAGACCCCTCCCGCCTAACTGGACTCCTAGAGTCCATCATATTTTCCCACCAGCCTACGTGGGACGATTGCCAGCAACTTCTGGGGGTCCTTTTCACCACAGAAGAAAGGGAACGCATCCTCCTGGAAGCTAGGAAGTTGGTCCCTGGACCGGACAGGCGGCCAACTCAGCTCCCCAATCTCATTGATGAGCACTTTCCCCTGCGGCGCCCAATGTGGAATCCGAACACTCCGGAAGGTAGGGAGCATCTGTCCCTCTATCACCAGACTCTAATGGCAGGTCTCTGTGCAGCGGCCAGAAGGCCCACTAATTTGGCTAAGGTAGGCGAGGTTCTTCAAGGGCCTGAAGAGACCCCCTCTGCCTTTCTTGAGAGACTCATGGAAGCATATAGAAGGTATACACCCTTTGACCCACAGTCAGAGGAATTGAGGGGAGCAGTGAGCATGGCCTTTATAGGGCAGTCTGCCACAGATATACGGCGGAAGCTGCAAAGATTGGACAGGTTACAAGGGATGAGCCTGAGGGACCTGGTTAAAGAGGCAGAAAAAGTCTATTATAAGCGGGAGACCATGGAAGAAAAAGAGGCTCGGTTAGAAAAACAAAGAGAGGAAAAAGAAAAAGAGCAGCGAAAACGCCAAAATCGGGATCTAACACGGATTCTTGCAGCCGCGGTAAGAGACGGGCCGGGGCCACGGGTGCAAGGAGGAGGAGGTCGGGGAGGCCATCCTCTTTTGGGACCAAATCAATGCGCCTACTGCAAAGAGGAAGGTCATTGGATCAGAGAATGCCCTAAGAAGCAGAAAGGGCGGGGCCGGCAGGTCCTCGCCCTTGGGGACTGAGGGAGTCAGGGTTCGGACCCCCTCCCTGAACTCCGGGTAACGTTTGAAGTAGAGGGGACCCCAGTGGACTTTGAGGTGGACACGGGGGCAGTCTATTCAGCCAGCAAGCATCCACTAGGCCCTCTGTCTACCCGAAAGCCACTGGTCCAAGGAGCAAATGGAAGCAGAGAGAGACCCTGGACCACCCAGAGAACAGTCAACTTGGGAAAAGGTACTGTGCAACATTCTTTTCTGGTCTTACCTGACTGTCCGGCACCCCTATTAGGTAGAGACCTCCTGACAAAACTGGGAGCTCAGATCTCCTTTACCTCTCGGGGCCCAGAATTAAAATTTGCCCACCAGAAAGTAGGGGACCTCCATCTCCTCATGCTAGAACTCCCAGCTGCTGAGGAATACCGGCTGTATGGAGCGGTGGCAAAAGCCTCTGTAGCCACTGTTTCATCGAACAACGAGGAGTGGATTCATAGGTTCCCTAACACGTGGGCAGAGACAGGGGGCCTCGGACTGGCTAAGGAGCAATCCCCGGTGGTGGTCACCCTCAAACCCACCACAGTACCCATGCGAGTAAGACAATACCCGCTTAGTCGAGAAGCCCGAGAAGGCATAAAACCCCACATCAAGAGGTTTCTGGAACTGGGCATACTGAAACCATGTCAATCAGAGTGGAATACTCCGCTCCTGCCGGTAAGGAAGCCAGGAACAGATGACTACAGACCAGTCCAGGACCTGAGAGAAGTAAACTCCCGGGTAATAGACATTCACCCTACAGTGCCCAACCCTTACAACCTCTTGAGTACCTTACCTCCAGAGCGCAACTGGTATACTGTACTGGATTTAAAGGATGCCTTTTTTTGCCTCCCCCTCCACCCCGATTCTCAAAAGCTCTTTGCCTTTGAATGGTCAGACCCTGAAGGAGGGGGGACAGGGCAACTGACATGGACCAGACTTCCGCAAGGATTTAAGAACTCTCCAACTATCTTCAATGAGGCTCTACACCGAGACCTTCGGGAGTATCGAGAGACCACCCCTGATGTAACCCTCCTCTGAAAGCCCCCCCCCCCGGTCCCGGTGGCTTGGCCTGGGAGGGGCCATTCTGCAGGGCAAGTGCCGGGGGGGGGGGGGCAGGGGTTCATGACTGTGGTCGGCCACACGGCCTTGGGAGAGATAACTGTGGTCGGACACCCGGCCTTGGGAGAGTAACCTTGAGTCAGAGCAAGATATCTATAATTGGCTACCTGGCCTTGGAGAACAAACAGCTGCACATTTCTGAAAATTAAAGATAGCCCCCAAGTTCACCCTGGCCTTATTTGAATCAACCAATGGGAACCCTGTAACTATGCTTCTCGCTTCTGTAACCGAGCTTCTGCCACTAGGATCCTATAAAAAGTCCCCCTTACCCTAGGAAGGCGCGCAAGTCTTCCCAGAGACTTTGTCGCCCCAGGTACCTGTGCATTTGAATAAACCCTCTTGCTGTTTGCATCTGATCCGTGGTTTTGGCGTGTTCCTTGGGTTTGGGGTCTCTCCTGAGGAAAGATCTCAAGTGGGGGTCTTTCAATGGAAGAGAGTGACAATGGCCTAAGTCATAGACCAATGTCTGCTGCAGAACAAAACTACTGGAGCACAGAGATGGCAAACACACCCTCAGAACATGCTGTCTGTATTAACATACAACGGCCACAGGGATGGAGCCTTGCCTCACATCCTGGTCCTGAAAGGGAGCTAGCTGTGCAGATGTGGATCAGCAGTTGTTGAAAATGAAGTGTCAGTACTTTAAAGTCAACCGAAGTACAGTGTTTACATTCTTTAGGATCTGGGGGAGTAGAAGGGACTCTGATACTACAAGAGAGCAAAAGCAGTCATTTCTTTTTATTTTTTAAAGATTTATTTATTTATTATGTATACAGAAGAGGTCACCAGATCTCATTACAAACAGTTGTGAGGCACCATGCAGGTGCTGGGAATTGAACTCAGGACCTCTGGAAGAGCAGTCGGTGCTCTTAACCTCTGAGCCATCTCTCCAGCCCCTTTTGCTTTAGTGTTATTTTTTTCTGGTTAGTAATTGTTTTAAACTGCTGAACTACTGTAAGTTGTGAGACACTAAAATCAAGAATGAGAGTCTCATTTCTTTTTTTTCCATTTTTCTTAATCAAGAAATTTTCTACTCATTCTACATCCCACCCACAGATCCCACCTCCTCCCTCCTCCCACCTCACAGCCACTAATCTACAGTTCATGGGCCTCCCATAGTGTGGCCGGTCATCTCTGTACTTCTTCCTGTCCTGATCTCAAGGTTTTCCACCTGCAGAATCCCTTCCCTCTCTCAATTGGATTCCCAGAGCTCAGCCTGGCACCTGGCCCTGGATCTCTGCATCTGCCTCCATCATTCACTGGACAAAGGCTCCGTGATGACAGTCAGGGTATTCGCTAGACCAGTCACCAGAGTAAACCAGTCCAGGCACCCTCTGGACCACTGCCAGGAGACCAAGGTGGGGTCATCCTGTGGATTCCTGAGAGCCTCCCCAGCACCCTGCCTCTCCCTTTCTCATGATGTCCTCCTCTATCATGGTATCTTCACCCCTGCTGTCCCACTCTGTCCCGGATCCAGCTAGATCCTCTCAATTTCCCTATGTTCTCATCCCCCATTCCTCGACTTCTGCCACCACCACCCACACCCAGTCCACTCATGTAGATCTCATCCACTTCTCCCTCACTGGGTCATCCATGTGTCCCTCCTAGGGTCTTTCCCTGGTAGCTAGCCTCTCTGGAGCTGTGGGTTGCAGTCTGGCCATCCCTTCCCTCACATCTAGTATCCGCTTATGAGTGAGTACATACTATGTTTGTCCTTCTGAGTCTAGATCGCCTCACTCAGGATGATATTTTCTGGTTCCATCCATTTGCCTGCAAATTTTTTTCTTTCTTTTTTCTTTTTTTTTGGTTTTCCAGACAGGGTTTCTCTGTGTAGCTTTGGAGGCTGTCCTGGATCTTGCTCTGTAGCTCAGGCTGGCCTTGAACTCACAGAGATCTGCCTGCCTCTGCCTCCAGAGTGCTGGGATTACAGGCATGAGCCACCACCACAAGGCTGAAAATTTCTTGATATCATTGTTTTTACTGCTGAGTAATACTCCATTGTATATATGTGCCACATTTTCTTTATCCATTCTTCAGTTGAGGGGCATCTAGGTTGTTTCCAGGTTCTGGCTATTACTAATAGTGCTGATATGAACATAGTTGAGCATGTGTCCTTGTGGTAAGATTGAGCATTCCTTGGGTATATGCCCAAGAGTGGTGTAGCTGGGTCTTGAGGAAGACTTATTCCCAGTTTTCTGAGAAACTGTCATACTGATTTCCAGAGTGGCTGTACAAGTTTGCATTCCAACCAACAGTGCAGGAGTGTTCCCCTTGCTCCACATCCTCTCCAACATAAGCTGTCTTCAGTGTTTTTGATCTTAGCCATTCTGACAGGTGTAAGATGGTATCTCAGGGTGACAGTGGCACATGCCTTTAATCCCAGCACTCGGGAGGCAGAGGGAGGCAGATATTTGTGAGTTTGTGGCCAGCCTGGTCTCCAATGCGAGTTCCAGGAAAGGCACAAAGCCACACAGAGAAACCCTGTCTTGGGGAAAAAAAAAGATGGTATCTCAGAGTTGTTTTGATTTGCATTTCCCTGATGACTAAGGATGTTGAGCAATTCTTTAAATGTCTTTCAGCCATTTGAGATTCTTCTGTTGAGAATTCTCTGTTAAGCTCTGTAGCCCATTTTTTAATTGGATTGTTCAGTATTTTGAAGTCTAGCTTTTTGAGTTCTTTATATAGTTCGGATATCAGCCCTCTGTCAGATGTGGGCTGGTGAAGATCTTTTCCCATTCTGTAGGCTGTCATTTTGTCTTATGGACTGTGAAACTGTCATTTCTTCTGTAATTTGTTGAGTCCAGCAGCACAATTGCTTGTAGAAATTGTAGAAATTGTAGAAAATGAAAGTATCTCCCAGTCCCTTAATTTTTTCCCACAAACGTTTCTGGCTTTGGAAAAATTTATATATATATAAATAGTATATCATAGTTTCAACTGTAGACAATTATGATGCTAATTTATTGTTCCTTGGGTTTGCCTTTGTATAAGACAGACCCAAGACTGAAGAAACCAAATATGTGTTTATTATAAGCATGTCTTCAAGTTAGTGGAACATAGTTCAGGGTTACAGAAGGGTCTCCTTTTTCTAAAGATTTATTTTATTTATTTATTATGTACACAGAAGAGGGTTCCAGATCTCATTTCAGATGGTTGTGAGCCACCATGTGGGTGCTGGGAATTGAACTCAGGACCTTTGGAAGAGCAGTCGACACTCTTAACCTCTGAGCCATCTCTCCAGCCCTATAGAAGGGTCTTAATGATTAAAATTATCCACTTGATTACATGTCTGGAAATTGCCATTATTCTTCTGTAGTTTATTTAATATCCATTGTGAATCACAAGACTTGTAGTTTTTCTTGTTTTGAAGTCATTTTAACAAGACAGAATCTTACCTGGTTTTCCTTTCCAAACACTGTAAGTTGTATACCAAAGATATTTTATTACTTCATTGTGTACAAAGAAGATTATATTATTACATTTATTAATCATCTCTAATATGCATCGTTATGAGGGATGCACATGAGCTATGCTGGGTGTTGACTCTCAGTGTATTTTTCGTGGTCCAGTAAAGGATGGAAAGTCATTACTCAGAGCTCAGATCCAAAGCATTAAATAAAACAGACACATGGCGCTTTATCCCAACTAAAATTAT
Source organism: Onychomys torridus (assembly GCF_903995425.1). Lineage (NCBI taxonomy): Eukaryota > Metazoa > Chordata > Mammalia > Rodentia > Cricetidae > Onychomys > Onychomys torridus. Next base: position 65,419,765 of record NC_050460.1, on the reverse strand, counting down.
AGTTAGTGAAAAGCACATGGAAAAGGAAGGCATGGTGATATCAGTGGTTAATGAGAGAGCTCAAGCTTGTCTGTTAACGTGGGTAGAAGTGAGGAGGATGGTTATTTGGAGGGTTTTTAACACTGAAAATCCATGTTTCCTTATTTTAAATATATTGTACTCCCCACTGAATATGAAACCTAAAATTGTCAAATACTGCTACATTGTTAACGTAGTAGCTTTTACCCCAAGACTGGTTAGAAAGCCAGGCAACAGCAACATCCAGGCTGAGGATGGAAGTAGTTAAGCAGGTGTGGGCTAGCATTGCTGGCCAGTTGGTAACTTATCAAAGACAGGAGTTGCTAATAAAGGCAGACTGGAGTGGGAAGGTCTTCAGCTGCGCTGGGTTTCCTGTAGTTGGTCTCTGTCAACAGACAGTCTGGTACTGTCTGAATCTGTGGGTTATGGCTCTTCTGCCGCTGCCTTGGACTTGTATCCATGCCATGTTCAGAGTGTGAAGTTGGATACTTGACGTTTTCTTACTGTATCAGTGAAATACATATTGTCATGTCAGTTCTTGCCAGGAATTTCTTAACTTTAAAAAAAGATCAACAATAAATGGGACCTCATGAAATTGAAAAGTTTTTTTAAGGCAAAGGACACTGGAAATATGACAGCCTACTGATTGGGAAAATATCTTCACCAACCCCACATCCCACAGAAGACTGATTTCCAAAATATATAAATACCTTAAGAAACTAGATATCAACTAACCAAATAATCCAATTAAAAAATAAAGTACAGATATAAACAGAGAATTCTCAACAGAAGGATCCCAAATGGCCAAGAAACACTTAAGGAGTTGTTCAACATCCTTAGCCATCAGGAAAGACAAATCAAAACAACTCTGAGATTCCATCTTAGACCTGTCAGAATGGCTCTGATCAAAAACACAAGGGATAGCCCATCCTGGAGAGGAGTGTAAACTCCATTGCTGGTGGGAGTGTGACCTTGTGCAGCCACTTTGGAAGTCAGTGTGGTGGTTTCTCAGCAAACTGGGAGACAATCTATCCCAATACCCAGCTATACCACTCTTGGGCAAATACCCAAGGAGCACTCAATCATCCTACAAGGACACTTGCTCAACTATGTTCATAGCAGCTTTATTGGTAACAGCCAGAAGCTGGAAACAACCTAGATGTCCCTCAACCATGAATGTATAAAGAAAATGTGCTGTATTTGCAAGAACACCAGGAAGTGTGAAGGCAAACAGATGGAACTAGAAAAAGTCATCCTGAGTGAGGGAACCCAGACCATGAGAGACAAGGATGACATGGCCTCACTCATAAGTGGATAGTAACAGTAAAATGAAGGAACCTGGCTACAATCCACAGACTCAAAGAGACTAGGTAACAAAGAGGGTTCATGGGGGGACACCTGGATCTCCCTAGCAAAGAAAAATAGAGCTTTCATGAGTGGACTAGAGGCAGGTAGGGTGGGAACTTGAGGGATCAGGTCGGGGAGAGACTGGGGAGTGTACTGAAAGAGACTGTTAGAAAGGGGGCCATTTCAGGGTCAGGAAAAACACCTGGTGCAAGGGAACCTCCAGGAGTCTAAAGAATGACCCCAGCAAGGCTCCTTCCAATATCGATACAAAACCTGAACTGGCTCTCCTGGGACCAGGTTGGTGCCTAGCCCAACTGTCATCAGAGACGCTCCATCCACCAACTGGTGGAAACATGCAGACCCACGGCAAACATTAGGTTGAGTTTGGAGACTCCTACAGAAGAGGGGGTAAACAGTTATAGAAGCCAGGGGGGTCAAGGACACCACAAGAAAACTCACAAAATCAATGAACCTGGGCTCATGGGGGCTACAGAGACTGAGTGACAACCAGGGAGCCTGCCTGGGACTGGCCTAGGCACTCTGCTTACATGTGACAGTTGTGTAGCTTGGTCTTCTTGGGAACTCCTAACAGTGGGAGCAGGGGCTGTCTCCAACTCTCTTACTGGCTTTTGGGACCCTACTCCCCATACTGGGTCACCTTTCCCAGCCTCAATTCATGAGGAGGTGCTTAGTCTTACTGTGACTTGATGTTTTGTTGATACCTATGGTGGACCTGTCCTTACCTAAACAGAAATGGAAGAGGAGTGTATTGGGGGATGGGAACAGAGGGGAGGTGGGGGAGGGATGGGAGGAGAGGGGGAGGGGAAACTGCAGCTGGGATGTAAAATAAAATAAATTTTATATAAAAACAAGAAATGTTCAACATCCTTAGCCATCAAGGAATGGGGGAGGAGGGGGACATGGAGGGGGAAACTCTGATCAAGATTTATTGTATGAAAGAAGAATAAATAAAAAATAATCATTTGATGGGCGGTGCTGGCACATGCCATTAATCCCAGCACTCGGGAGGCAGAGCCAGGTGGATCTCTGTGAGTTCAAGGCCAGGCTGCTCTACAGAGTGAGTTCCAGGACAGGCACCAAAATTATACAGAGAAACCCTGTCTAGAAAACAACCAATAATTATTATTATTATTATTATTATTATTATTAATTTTTCTTTATTTTACATACCAAACACAGTTTCCCCTCCCTCTTCTCCTCCCATTCCCTAGCCCCATCAACTCCTTCTCTGTCTTCATTCAGAAAGACTCAGGCCTCCCCTGGGAGTCAACAAAGCATGGCATATTAGGTTGAGGCTGGACCAAGCTCCTCCCCCTCCATCAAGGATGGGTGAGGTAACCCAGCATGAGTCATGGATTCCGAAAAGCCAGCTCAGGTTCCAGGGACAGGTACTGATCTCACTGCTAGGGGCCTCACAAACAGACCAGGTACACAACTGTCACACACATGCAGAGGGCCTAGGTCAGTCCCATGCAGGCCACTTAGCTGTCAGTCCAGAGTCTGTGAGCTCAGGTCTGTCTCTGTGGGTTCCCCCATCATGACCTTGACCCTGATCACTGCTAAGCTCCTTCCTGCCTCTCTTCAACAGGACTTCTGGAGCTCTGCCCAGTGCTTGGCTATGGATCTCTGCATCTGTGTTCTTCAGTTCCTGGATGAAGGCTCTCTGATGGAAAGAAGGAGGAGGAGGGGGAGGAGGAGGAAAAGAAATCATTCTCAAGGCTACTGAACCAGGTTCCTTCCAGGCTATGGATCATACCATAAGATGCTCTAAGGCAGGAGCATGGCTGTGTGATCTGAGAATAAGGAAGCAGATACCTGGAGCAGATCACAGTCTGTACACCAATGAGGCCCAGAATGCTGGAAATATCCAACTGTTTCATAGCAGTTTTTTCTGAGTTGAAACATTCCCTCTTGGAGGGACAGGGAGGTCTCTGACACTCAGGAGGTAACAAAAGGTCATGTGTCTGGGAGAACAGCAGGTTGGAAGAGGGGCTGGAGAGATGACTTCATGGGGAAGAGCACTGGCTGCTCCTCCAGAGCACAGGGTTTGATTCCCAGCAACCACATGACTGCTCACCGTTGTCTTGTGACTCCAGTTCCAGGGGATTCAAGCACTTCTGATACCTCAGCGGGCACTGCACACATGGTGCACCTACATATAACTAAACACTCATGTGTGTAAAGTAAAATAATGTTATATAAAGAAACTGACAACTCTCTAGAATTCCTCCTGAGCAGCATGAAAAGGAGTAACATGCTCTGGGGGAGCACATTGACCATCCAGCTGTGGAGGGAATTCCCTGACCTTCCAGCTACCTGGAAGCCATGCAGAGGACTGCAGGGAGGAAGTTCATGAGTCACTTCCTGTGTTGGGGTGGGCTTTTCAGTGATGCTGTGGACTGTGAGTTATTCATGCTCCTGTGAGTAACCCCTCCCCAAGTGAAAACTCCATGGTTCACCAAGCTGGACATGGATACAATGGCTACCTCGTCAGCCCTGAGTTCTCTATCTGAGGTGACTAGATGTGTGTGTGTGTGTGTGTGTGTGTGTGTGTGTGTGTGTGTGTGTGTGTGTATCTTTCCAGGGAAACTGTCACACAACACAGACCTGTCCACACAGTGTAACAGGAACTTAGAGCAGTTGAACAGAAGGGGACAGAGGCACAACTGTCCCCACAGGATCTGCTGGAGGGAACTCTAGCAGGGGAGGAGCCAGGGGGTTGTGGGGACCTGGGGAAGCAGGGTCCTGCTCCTGCTGAGCACTCCAGTCTCCTCCCCTGTGAGATGGGGCATGGGAAGTGAGGCTTCCTGGGTCCACTCTGCAGGTGACATCACAGCTCTTCCTCCTGGACTAACTCTGGGTGTGAGAGGGAGGGGCTGGAGCAGCAGCCACAGCTGCAGACTGTCCTGGAGGAAGACAGAGTGGCCCTGGGTGAAGACGAGGAGGACTGTCAGGGATACACGAGGAGGAACATGGAGGTCTCAGTAGGAGATGCTGGGCTGACATGTCCGCTAGATGGAGGGGGGGGGGTTGGTTCTCAGACAGAGGGACAAAGGTGGAGACTCTGAGGACATAGTTTGTGCTGGAGAGGACAGGGAGGTGACATCATAGTCACAGTCTTTGGGAACTGATGAGGCACCCAGGGAATGATGGGTACAGGAGAGGACGGGGTCAGTGTGTCTGAGAGATGCTGGACTGGAACTCACTAGGTAGATAAGGCTGGCCTCAAACTCACAGGGATCTGCCTGCCTCTGTCTCCTGAGAACTGAGATTAAAGGTGTGAGTCACCATGCCTGGCTTATATTGTTTAATTATATGCATATATGGGCTGTGTGAGGGTGTGTGTCTGAGAATGCATGGCCCATGGAGGCCAGAACATGGCATTACAGACTGCTGTGAGTCACCTGACTGCGGACACTGAATACATGCTCTTAAGCAGAGTGGCCTCTCTGGCCACCAGGATTTTATTTCCTTTTTAAAATAAATTATTATTGTGTGTAATGTGGGGGTGGGACGCACTGGTGCTATGGCACATGGATGGAGGTCAGAGGACAACCTGTGGTAGTTGGTTCTCTCCTTCCCACTTGTGGGTCCCAGGATGGCACTCAGGGGTCAGGTGTGTGCAGCAAGTGCAGTATCTCTAACAGTCACAAGAGGGCAGCAGAGGGCAGCACTGGCTCTGGCCCTGATCAGAGTTCTCCCAGGGACTCCCTGAAGGAATCCTCCCTCAGCTTCCCCTAGGTAGAGCTGTCACCTCAGAACAGGGCCCTTAGAAGGTCGAAGGGCCGTCCAAGTCCATCTGAGGCAGAGAAAGGAAAGCTATGGAGAGCCAGACAAGCTTCTGACTTGTACACAGCATGGAGACACACGCCTTTAATCCCAGAAATCCAGACTTTAATCCCAGGGAGGGACGGCAGAAAGGGAAAGATATACAAGGCGTGAAGACCAGAAACTAGAAGCATTTGGCTGGTTAAGAATTTTAGCTTTGGAGCAGCAGTTCAGCTGAGATCCATTTGGATGAGGACTCAGAAGCTTCCAGTCTGAAGAAACAGAATCAGCTGAGGAATTGGCAAGGTGAGGTAGCTGTAGCTTGTTCTGCTTCTCTGATCTTCCAACATTCACCCCAATAACTGGCCGCAGGTTTGATTTTATTAATAAGACACCTAAGATTTTGGCTACAATAAGTAGAATTTTAAAATTACACTTAAAATGGTAAAATTATTCATTTGATGTGCTTGAGTGATTATCCTGCATGTATCTATGCCTGGAGCACACAAAAGTCAGAAGAGGGCATCTAGACCAGAGGTCGGGAAGGATTGTGAGCTGCCCTCTGGGTTCTGGTGCGTGATCCCAGGTCCTCTGCCTGAGCAGCAGGTGCTCTTAACCCCTGAGCCATCCACCCAGCCCAATAAATAGATACAATTATAAAATTAAAAATAAAATAAAACCACACTGAAGCTCACTGGCAGGGAGGAAGGGGTGTTGGGGAAGCTACAGTGCAGTGAGGGCTTCTGGGCTAGCCACTTCGAAGTGAGAGTCCATCACAGGAGGGGAGACGGAGCACCAGAATCCCTAGTAATAACGACAGGAAGGGACATCCTGAAGCAAGGAAGCCAGGGGGCGGGAAGCCCGTGCAGCATCTTTGGAACAGTAGAGTTCACAAGTGTGCAGGAGCTCTGGAGGGGAGAGGATCCTGGGAAACAGGGTCTGGTGCAGAGGGAGGGGACACAGCTCAGACTCCAACCCCTCAGCTCAGGTATCTCCACCAATCCCAGTCCTCCTCCTCCTAGCCAGAGGAGAGGCTGCTGGGCCCAGGGTCTCCCTCCCAGATGGAAAACAGGGTGAAAGGAAGCTGAGAACCCCATGCCTTGAGGCCTCTAGTGTGCTGAGAACGGGCTGCTGACCCACTCCAGAAGAACAAGGCTTCACGGTCTTGAGAACGGTCCCCACACTGGTGGGAAGTGGTCACTGAGCAGCAGACCTCCAAGAAGCCCTGAATGTGATTAATGGAGCTGCCAGGAGACACCCTGGGACCAGAGGGGACTAGTGAGGACTTGCACACAGAGGGACAAAGAGAGGCAGGGGCCGACCGCACCAGGGTGCAGGATTTATGGAGGGAACTGGGACAGCCAAGTCCTGTTTGGTGTCAAATGCACAGTGTCCTCCACTTTCCCCTCTGGTGATATTTTTGTATGCTCAACAAACAAAGCTTGTCTCCCAACCAGAGGGCAGAGCCAGCCACAGGGCTAGGACCTATGGTGGCACACACCTTCAATCCTAGCACTCAGGAGGCAGAGGCAGATGGATCTCTGCGAGTTTCAGGCCATCCTGGACTACAAACAGATTAATCTAATCTAAAAGAGAAACAGAGCCAGACAGTGGCGGCACACACCTTCAATCCCACCACTTGGGATCTCGTGCCTTTACTCCCAGGACTTGGGAAGCACACATCATTAACCCCAGCACCAGGAAGGTTGACACAGGAAGTGATATGGCTGGATGAAGTGGGAATAGAAGGCAGGGAGACAGGAGTTTGGCCCTTTCAGCTGAGGACTAGGGCCATTCAGTGTGAGGATTCCTGGAGACAGGATCATCTCCTTTCAGGCTGAGGATCCTAGAGGTGAGAAGTCTCTCTAGTGGCTGATGCTCTGCTTCTCTGATCTTTCAGCTCTCACCCTGATATCTGACTCTGGGTTTTTATTTTTAAGACCAAATAGGATTTGTACTACACCTCTCTGCCCACTACACACAGCACTCTGACTCCATCATCTTCCCCAGACAGAAACCCACTGACATCAGAATCTCTCTGACTTCTGTTCTTTGACACTGCTCAGAAAGACCACAAGGATCCCACTCATTAGCTGCAGGAACAGAGAGGGTGGTGCCGTCCAGGAGCAGCAGGACCACAGGACAGTCCCAGGGCTGTACCCAACACCTTCCTCAAGCTGGGATTGCTAAATCAAAATTTCAGATTTCTGGTGAAGGAGATTTTTTGTTTTGTTTTGCTTTTTAGGGTTTTGTGTTTTGTTTTGTTTTCTTTCTTTCTTTCTTTCTTTTTTTTTTTTTTTGCTCTTGCCCCCTCCCCATTTCCCGTCCTGGACAGCCCTCCAGCTCAAGCTGAGCCCCACCTTTCATAGCCCAGATTTCTGTAGACCTCGCTCTTAGAGTGTGAGGGGACCCACAGCTACTTAGGAAGGAGGACCAGGGAGAAACTGAGAGTAAGGAGTTCCCTTGACTTTGGAAAGTAGAAAGATACCTGATGATGGATAAAATAAGAAAGAAACCAGACCAAACCATAGGCAGCAAAGGACCTTCCAGAGCTCCCACAGCTCAAGTTAGCCCTACCATCCTGTGGACACTTTCCTGTGATCCTTCTGAGCAGAAAGGAAAGAGTCCAGCAGGGGGCAGCAGTGGCTCTGCCCCATCAGTGTCCCTGAAGGAATCCTCTCCCAGCTTCCCCTAGGATAAAGATGTCACATCAGAACAGGGCCTCACTTCGAAGGACCAAGGAATATCCAAGTCCATCTGACAGGAGAGAAAGGAAAGCTGTGGAGAGACAGATGAGCTTCTGACTTGTACACAGTTGGCTCGTCCTGCCCTGGGTAAGACCCTTTTAGTTAAAACACAAACCAGTGACCAAACATCAGTCATGGCTGGCCATGGTGGTGCAGGCCTTAACCCAGGACTCAGGAGGAAGAGTCAAGTGGACCTCTGTGAGTTCTAGTCCAACTTGGTCTACATGGAAATTCCATGCCAGGCAGAGATAAAAGTGGGACCCTGTCTCAAACAAAGCAAACTAATAGTCCTGACCCCAGGGAATGGGACACTTAAAATGAATCCTTCAATGAAGGACAGGACCACAAACTACCAAAATCCCGAGGGCCCCAGCAGGGTCAGCACCTCCCCCCAGAGCTCAACCATAATGTTGCAATGCAAACTCAGGGTCACTTGGCCTGGTCCCCAACCTCAGAGAGACTATTTACAGTTGGTCAGGCTACAGCGTGGGACTGGGCTAAGAGAAGAAAGAGCCCAGCCCCAGGACAGCCCATGCCAAGCTCTGCCCTTCTGGTGTCTGCCCTCCTTGGGGGACCTACCAGGTGAGCCAGCTCAAGGGACCCAGCTCTCTCACCCCAAAATGGGCTTGTCCCTGTAGGGTGAAAACACCCTGTTCCTCCCTGACTAGACCTGAAACCCAAGCCAAGGAAAAACACCCCAACCCTGACTTGACCCCAAGAACAGGCCTTGAAATCCCAAAAATCTGTGAGCTTACCCCAGAGTCAGGCTACAAAAACCACCATTCCCAATCCACCCTGGAAAGCCCTGTCCCGTCCCCCCCCCCACACACACCCACAATCCTATATAAGCTCTGTGCCCTGTTCCCTTTGCTGGTGATTCTCTCCCTAGAGAGAGCCACCCTCCTGGATTCCTCCTTCCAATAATCTCCTGAGTGAGGTTTGTGTGCAGTGTGACATTTTTACCAGTGTGAAGCCCAGTTCTGACACTTTCCCTGGACCAGAACAAAACACTTTCACTGGAGAAACTTTCCCCTAGTGGAGAAAGCTGTGACACTTCTCCACAGTGGAGCACAGCTGTAACTTCTCCATAGTGGAGCACAGCTGTAACTTTTCCACAGTGGAGCACAGCTGTAACTTCTCCACAGTGGAGCACAGCTGGAACACTTCTCCACAGTGGATCACAGCTGTACCTTCTCCACAGTGGAGCACAGCTGTAACTTCTCCACAGTGGAGCACAGCTGTAACTTCTCCACAGTGGAGCACAGCTGTAACTTCTCCACAGTGGAGCACAGCTGTAACACCTCTCCACAGTGGAGCACAGCTGTAACTTCTCCACAGTGGAGAAAGCTGTGACACTTCTCCACAGTGGAGCACAGCTGTAACTTCTCCACAGTGGAGCACAGCTGTAACTTCTCCACAGTGGAGCACAGCTGTAACTTCTCCACAGTGGAGCACAGCTGTAACTTCTCCACAGTGGAGCACAGCTGTAACTTCTCCACAGTGGAGCACAGCTGTAACTTCTCCACAGTGGAGCACAGCTGTGACACTTCTCCATAGTGGAGCACAGCTGGAACACTTCTCCACAGTGGAGCACAGCTGTAACTTCTCCATAGTGGAGCACAGCTGTAACTTCTCCACAGTGGAGCACAGGTGGAACACTTCTCCACAGTGGAGCACAGCTGTAACTTCTCCACAGGGGAGCACAGCTGTGACTTCTCCACAGGGGAGCACAGCTGTAACACTTCTCCACAGGGGAGCACAGCTGGAGCACTTCTCCACAGTGGAGCACAGCTGTGACACTTCTCCACAGTGGAGCACAGCTGTAACTTCTCCACAGTGGAGCACAGCTGTAACTTCTCCACAGTGGAGCACAGCTGTAACACTTCACCAGACCTGAGCAGAGCGCTAACAACCTCTTCAGAGTGAGCACAGCTGTAACAACTGCTCTGGGGAAACCCTCCCCTGAGGGAGCAGAGCTGTCATCTTGACCTAGAGAAACCTTTCCTGGAGTAGGGCTGTGAGCTGCTATGCTTTCAGTGACTCTGTGGTATTCCTTGGCTCCTGACTGCCAGGATCCCTTTCCATCTGAGCTCAATGTTAACAGCCCCTCGGGGGAAGGTGCATGTGCCTTTGTTCTTTGGCACAGATAAGACAGAGAAAAAAGAGCCTCTGTACCCACAATGTACCCACACACTTTAGGGTACAGATGGGGTTCCCCAGTATCTAGGATTGAGACAACTCAGTTGTCACTGCTCTAGAATCGGTGCGACCTGAGAGAATGGAACCTATAAATGAGGCACGAAAACACACTCCAAGAACAATTCCATGATTTGAAGAAGCTTAGGTCACAAGGGTATTCTTCCTTGGAATTTTCTCATAAGGAATTTTCTGAGCCTTTGAACTGTTTCATCTCCTTCTTCTGTTCCTATTATCCTTAGATTTGGTCTTTCATAGTGTCCCAGATTTCCTGCATGTTTGGGTCAGGGATTTTTTAGATTGAACATTTTCTTTGACCGATGTGTCCATCTCTTCTAGTGTATCTTCAATGCCTGAGATTCTCTCTTCCATCCCTTGCATTCTGTTGGTGAAGCTTGCATCTGTAGTTCCTGTTTGCTTACCTAGATTGTCCATTTCCAGAACTCTCTCGGTTTGTGTTTTCTTCATTGCTTCTGTCTCTATTTTCAGGGCTTGAACATTTTTATTTGTTTCCTTCAAGTGTTTTTTTTTTCTTGGGTTTCTTGACATTCATTGAGGGATTTACTCGTTTCCTTTAATTTTTTTTATTCCTGGATTTCTTTAAGAAAGGAAGAAGTTGCCAGGTGGCAATGGTACATGCCTTTCATCCCAGCACTCAAGAGACAGAGCCAGGCAGAGAGTTTGAAGCAAGCTTGGTCTAGAGAGAGACATCCAGGACAGGTACCCTAACTACACAGAGGAACCCTGTCTCGAAAAACAAAAACAAAAAACAAAGGAAGGAAGAAATCAAAGTATCTTTATTTGCATATGATATCATGGTATACATAAGAGAACCCCAAAAATTCTACCAGGGAACTTGTACAACTGATAAAAACCTTCAGCAACGTGGCTGGATACAAGATTGACTAAAAAAAAAAAATCAGTAGGACTGATAAATACAAATGATCAACACACTGAGAAACAAATCAGGGAAACAATTTCCTTCACAATAGCCACAAACAATATAAAATATCTGTGGTAACTGAACCCGTTAAGTGAAAGACTTGTACGATGAAACTTCAAGTCTCTGAAGGAAGAAACTGAAGAAGACATCGGAGGATGGAAAAATCTTCCATGCTCATGGATCAGCAGGATTAACATAGTAAAAAGGTCATTTTACCAAAAGCAATCTACGGATTCAACACCATCCCCATCAAATTTTTTATGGTCCTTGAAAAGAAACGGCTCAACTTTATGTGGAAAAACAACACACCCAGGATCACTAAATCAATCCTGAACATTAAAAGAACTTCTGGGAGTTTCACAATCCCTGATTTTAAGCTCTACTACAGAGTTTTAGTGCTAAAAGTTGCTTGGTATTGACATAAAAACTGACGTGTTGATCAATGGAATTGAATCAAACACCCAGACGTACACAGACACACACACAGACACACACACACACACCCCTATGGACACCTGATTTTTATAAAGAAGCTAAAAACTACACAACGGAGAAAAGAAAGCATCTTCAACAATTGGTGCTGGTCAAACTATATGTCTGCAGGTAGGAGAATGCAAATAGATCTGCATGTATCATCCTGCATAAAACCCAAGTCCAAGTAGTTCAAAGACCTCAACATGAATCCAGATACACAGAACCTGACAGAATAGAAAGTAGGGGAAAGCCTTGAACACATCAATACAGGAGATAACTTCCTAAACAGAACACTGACAGCCAAATCAAACATTCCAATTAGAAAATGGTGTACAGATCTAAAGAGAGAATTCTCAACAGAAGAATTTCAAATGGACAAGGACCACTTAAAAAATGTTCAACAATGTTGGCACAGGAGAAAACTTTCTGAACAGAACACCAATAGCACAGGCACTAAGATCAACAATTAAGAGAGAAAGAAAGAGAGAGACCCCCGCAGATCCTGAGCCAGAAGGCGGGTTCAGGGAGGGGAAGGAGTCCTGGAGCCCTTCAGCAGCTGGGGCAGTAGCAGCTGGAGGCCACCTCTGCTGCCCTTCAGAGCAAGCCAGCAGAGCTCACTGTCCCAGGCAGCAGAGCCCTGGCCCTTCCTGCCTCTGCCTTTGCCTAGCAGAACCCCAGCAGCAGGACCATTTCAGTGTGCCTTGGCAGCGGGGATCTCCTGCGCACAGCTCAGGGACAGCTCTGAAGCTGCGGGATCCTACAGGGCTCCGAAGTCCTGCCTGGCAGCCCTGGGCGAGTGGGTGGGTAAGTTGGCACGCTGGTCATCCCTTCTCTCTTTCTGCCTGAGTTCAATTTGTGCAGCCCGTGTCCAGGTGCTGGGCTGCCAGACCGACCCCCCACCCTTCCGTTCCTGCCTGCAGCCCTCTTGTCATGCTGCCCAAAGTGGAGACTGGTCCGATCGCATGGGGAACAGGGGCAGATGCCAGAAAACAAGCAAGTGTCTCAATTTAAAATGGTGAATTTCTCCATGATGAAGATCTCGAAGAACTATGTCCTGTTTGTGGTGATAAAGTATCCGGGTACCATTATGGTCTCCTTACCTGTGAAAGCTGCAAGGGTTTTTTTAAGTGAACAGTCCAAAACAATAAAAGGTACACATGTATATAAAACCAGAACTGCCAGAACTGCCAAAACAAAGAGAAACCATAGTCCTTACTGTCGATTCCAAAAATGTCCAAGTGTTGGAAGGAAGCTAGAAGCCGTAGGAGCTGAGCGCATGCGTGGAGGCAGAAGTAAGTTGGGACCGAGGTACAAGAGAGACAGGGCCCTAAAGCAACAGAAGAAAGCCCTCATCCCTCATCGGAGCTGATGGATTTAAGCTGGAATCCATGACTCAGGTGATGCAAGTGATGTCCTTGGACCTGATCATCTTCTCTGAAATTCAGAACATCCATTCTGCCTCCAAAGGCCTACCTCTGAACCTTGCTGCCTTGCCTCCCACAGACTATGACAGAAGTCCCTTTGTCACCTCCCCCATTAGCATGACAATGCCACCTCATGGCAGCCTGCAAGGTTACCAATATGGTCACTTTCCTAGCCTGGCCATCAAGTCTGAGTACCCAGATCCCTACATCAGCTTGCCTGAGTCAATGATGGACTACTCCTACATGGATGGTTACCAGATAATCTCCCCAGCCAGCACCCCATACCTTGATACTGGAACTTGTGAAGTGTGAACCACATGAGCCTCAAATTCGAGTGAAAAATCTCAGCTTACTCACAGCAAGAGCAGGTTAACTGAGGCAAGCATGAAAAGCTGAACACATTTGGGCTCATGTGCAAAATGGCGGACCAGACCCTCTTCTCCATTGTTGAGTGGGCCAGGAGTAGTGTCTTCTTCAGAGACCTGAAGGCTGATGACCAAATGAAGCTGCCTCAGAACTGCTGGAGTGAGCTCTTGATCCTTGATCACATTTACTGGCAAGTGGTCCATGGGAAGGAAGGGTACCTCTTGCTGATTACTGGGCAGCAGGTTGACTACTCCAGCATAGCCTCACAAGCTAGAGTCACACTCACCAACCTCCTGCGTCATTCACAGAAGCTAGTCCTGAGACTTTGTTCCCTACAGTTTGACCATCCAGAGTTTGTATGTCTGAAGTTCCTAGTGCTGTTCAGCTTAGATGTCAAGAATCTTGAGAACTTCCAGCTGGTGGAAGGTGTCCAGGAACAGGTGAATGCTGCCTGGCAGGACTACACGGTTTGCAACTACCCCCAGCGAACAGAGAAGTTTGGACAGGTGCTTCTTCTACTCCCGGAAATCATTGAGAAGTCAGGTGTTATTCTTATGGGTCTGTCTTTATATGTTACTTGGCCTTTTTTTGCAGCTCTCAATATTTTTCTTTATTCTGTATGTTTAATGGTTTGATTATTATGTGGTGAGGGGACTTTTGTTTGGATCCAGTCTATTTGGTGTTCTGTAACCTTCTTGTATCTTTATAGGCATTTCCTTCTTTAGGTTGGGAAAATTTTCTTCTATGATTTTGTTGAATATATATTCTGTGCCTTTGAGTTAGTATTCTTCTCCTTCTTCTTTCTATTCATAGGTTTGGTCTTTTCATGGTGTCCCAAATTTCCTGGACACTTTGGGTCATGACTTTGTTGGTTTTAGTGTTTTCTTTGACTGATGAATCTATTTCCCCTACTGTATCTTCAAGGCCAGAGATCCTCTCTTCCATCTCTTGCATTCTGGTGGTTGTGCTTGCATCTGTAGTTCCTGTTTGTTTACTCAGATTTTCCACTTCCAGCATCACCTCAGTTTGTGTCTTCTTTATTGTCTCCATTCCAGTTTTCAAATCTTGAACTGTTTCCCTCACTTGCTTAATTGCTTTCTCTTGACTTTCAAAGGATTTACTGATTTCTTCCCATTTTTTGTTTGACTTTTCCTTGATTTCTTTAAGGGAATTCCCCATTTCCTCTTTTAAGATCTCTAATATCTTCTTAAAGTCATTTAAGGTCTTCTGTTTCTTCTGTGTTGGGATATTCAGGTCTTGCTGACATAGGTTCTGATGAAGCCATATTGATTTTTATGTTGTTGACTGTATTTTTGCACTGGCATCTACCCATCTCTTTTTCCACTTGGGCAAGTGGTATCTGTGTCTGAGGGAGCCTCTCTTGGTCTGATTGATACTTTTGGTCCAGTGGGAGCTCTTGGTCTAGTCGATGCTGATGGACTTTTTGTCTCAGGGAGCAGCTCTTAGTCTAATTGGTGCTAGTGGGCTCTGTCTCAGGGAGTAACTGCAATCATAGCCCGTGGTAGTTGGTGATAGTCTGACCTGTCTGCAGGAGGTCTGCCTGACAACTGGCCTGAAGCTGGGACTCTTATTCCAATCTGATGCTGGCAGGCTCTGTCTCAGGCAACAGTTGCAGTCTCTGAGGGTGGGTGGGATTTGGGGGAGATGGGCTTGCGTTACAGAATCTGATGGGGGATGGTCGTATTCTGACCTGTGTGCAGGAGTTCTGCCTGCCAACTGGCCTGAAACTGGGACTGCAATGGTTGGTGGTGTAGGGGCGCAGGGTTGTGCCCCTCGGCCCAAAGCCTAGGGGCTCAGGTGTTCGGGTATGAGGATAAAGACTCACTTCTTAGTCCAGTCAGGTGCTGGCAGCCTCTGTCTCAGGGAACAGTTGCAGCCAAATGGTCATTTCTACTTTAAATCCTCAGAGTGCACACTCACTCATCAACAGTTTTTATCAAATCATACCAGGAGGCCAAGGGGAAAAATGGGTACAAGTAATTAATCATCACCTTAGTAACCAAGCTACCATTAGCAAGAGAGGTAGGTCAGCTAGTAACAACCAGGCTGCTTTTGTTCTTGTTCCCTGACCTCAGTGAATCCCTTGCTCAACCATTAAAAGTGTGCTCTTCTAAACCTAGAATTGATCCTTAATATTTTCTATATCAAAGACATTGACAAAATCATCTTAACCTGACTGTACTAACCATCTACATCTCTAAATTCTTTCTAAGGGTGGTGGTTGAATCCTTAATCTGCTCCAGTAGCAAATCTTGAAAAAGTCAATCAGTTATTGTTAAGTACCAGTAACACTGCCCAGTGAGGGGCTAGAAACACCCTTAGTTTTCCTACAACTCATAGGTTATGAGGGACCTGGACCATGAGGGCAATAAGCAGAAGTGTACTCAGTTACAGCATTAGGTCCTCAGAACAATTCATCCTTGGGGGCTCTGCCTCTCCAAGGCTCACCTAGCTTGTTTATTCTGACTACTGAGTTGTTTTCCACGAGTTCCAAAGCTGCTTGCTGTTCCTCTCTCATGACTCCTGACGAATTAGTCCATTTATGTTGAGAGATAACAATGCCCAGTGTTCATTACTTTCACTTTGTTGTTGTTGTTGGTGGTGGTGGTGGTGTGTGTGTGTGTGTGAAGGGACACTAGCCCACTCAAATATGTGGTCTGGCAGGCTTTGCTCTTCTCTCCCATTCCCTCTGCCTTGCTAAAATCCATTAGATTACATCCCTAAAGCTAGCCATCAATGTGTATCCCCTTATTTGAACACTTTCGTAGGCCAGACTCATTCCTGAGGGTGAGTACCGAAGTCCAGCAATCACAACCCTTCTTTGCTTCACCTACTGAACTCCCCCAATCAAAATACACCACTGCAGGCTAGCCCATTCTAACACAGACCTCTCCTTTTCAACATTACACCTGCAAGGTCATTGCTGCCATTTCTCTGGTGGCTCAGAAAGCAGCCACTTAGCTTTTCTTCCCCTCTTGATAAAGCCTCTCCCTGTGAAAGCCTGTGTTTGGGTCGGTTTGCGCCTAATCCAGGGCCTGGGAGAAGCCCCCACTGTGCAGGGGTCTCCTTCAGTGTGTGCTCATGCTTCCCTTCTTTCAGTCTTGCTGGGATGAGATTATTATTTCCTGTGTTTTCATGGATGTAGTTACCTCTTTGTGTTGGGGTTTTCTTTCCAGTACCTTCTACAGGGCTAAATTTGTAGACAGATATTGTTTAAATTTGACCTCCAAACCAAGAGTATGCTAAATGGAGACAAACTCAAAACATTTCCAGTAAAGTCAAGACCAAGCCAACGATGCTCATACTCTCCCATCCATGTTCAACACAGAACATAAAGTCTGGGGCTCAGGAATGAGACCAGGGAAGGAGATGATGGAGACACACATAGGGAAGGAGATGACAGAGACACATATAGGGATGGAGATGATGAGGACACAGATAGGGAAGGAGATGATGGGGACACATAGGGAAGGAGATGATGGAGACACGCATAGGGAAGGAGATGATGGGGACACACATAGGGAAGGAGATGATAGAGACACAGATAGGGAAGGAGATGATGGGGACACACATAGGGAAGGAGATGATGGGGACACACATAGGGAAGGAGATGATGGGGACACACATAGGGAAGGAGATGATGGGGACACACATAGGGAAGGAGATGATGGGGACACACATAGGGAAGGGGATGATGGAGACACACATAGGGAAGGAGATGATGGGGACACACATAGGGAAGGAGATGATGGGGACACACATAGGGAAGGAGATGATGGGGACACACATAGGGAAGGAGATGATGGAGACACGCATAGGGAATGAGATGATGGGGACACACATAGGGAAGGAGATGATAGAGACACAGATAGGGAAGGAGATGATGGGGACACACATAGGGAAGGAGATGATGGGGACACATACAGGGAAGGAGATGATGGGGACACATACAGGGAAGGAGATGATGGGGACACACATAGGGAAGGAGATGATGGGGACACACATAGGGAAGGGGATGATGGAGACACACATAGGGAAGGAGATGATGGGGACACACATAGGGAAGGAGATGATGGGGACACACATAGGGAAGGAGATGATGGGGACACACATAGGGAAGGAGAAAGTCCAAGTGTTTTCATCTGTAGATGATGATTCTGTGCAGTAGAGACCCCAAGAGTCCACGGATGAAATCATCAACACCCTGAGGATGGAAAGAACTTTCCTGGTTGGGAGAAATGGTTGTTATTCCAAAAGCAATCTGCAAATCTAAAGCAATCCCAATCCTGGAACTCACGATAGTGACCAGGTTAGACTCGAACTCACAGAGCATTGTCTGCATCTGCTCTGCAGTGTTGGGATTAAAGGCACATGTCACACATGAGACCTTAAATGATTTTTGTAACAGGAGGGTGATGGGAAAATTCAAATGGGAAGCTGCATGTGGGTGTGAGCAAGTGGGGGTCAGTGCTGAGATTGAGCAGTGGGTGTGTGTGTGAGCAAGTGGGGGTCAGTCCTGAGACTGAGCAGTGGGGGTATGTGTGAGCAAGTGGGGGTCAGTGCTGAGAATGAGCAGTGGGTTTGTGTGTGAGCAAGTAGGAGTCAGTGCTGAGACTGACCAGTGGGGTCCTTCCCTCCCTGCCCCTCTAAGTCCCTTGAGAAGATGACTTTCTCTTGGGCTGGGCTGGGGAGAACTGGGTGTGAAGGAGCCTGTGGGACATCTTTGGAGCCTGTCTTCTGGAAGAGATTTCTGCTCCCCCACACACACCTTCACCCCAGAACTCTCCTCTTGGCCCTGCCTCCATGTGAAAGTGTGGCAGCCCAGAGTGAGCAGCATGGCAGCGTCTTTGGGCCTGGATGAGGCACCTGCCTTGGCCCTGCCTGATCTGGCCTGGCAGAGGCTGGAACCTGTGTTGCTGGTCTGAGGTTTCAGATCCTGCAGTTCAGTTGCTTTGGAATGTGGTGCACAGACAGCCTTCTCAGTACTCACGGGCATTCTGAGGGCTGTTCACACCCGGGTCCACCCGACTGGAATGTTCACACTGACCTGCCTCAAATACTGATTTCTGCTTGCCACATGCTCCCAGAAGGACCCTATCTCATGCTGCATTGCGTTGTCTGAGGAACTGTCTCCTCTATCAGGCCTGGGCACCTGTGTGCCCTCAGAGCCTTGGCATGACACTGTGAGTGTCATGCAGTTCTGAGGCGGAGTTCTCCACATATGTAACAAAAGTGCTGTCCACCCTGAGCCTGTCTAAGAGTGCTGGTTTTCCTGTGACTGGGAGAGCCTGTGGGCAGGTGTGGCTCAGAAGGGGCAGGACTCTTGGTTACCTGGGCAATGGATGTCTTCATAGAAACGTGCCTTGGAACCCAGGACTGCTGGGGGAGCGGCTTCTGCACGGCCCATAGCTTTGGTGCTCCATGCACATCTGTATTCCTCTCTGATTGTCAAGGAGGATGCTTTCTGCAGAGAAGGACAGTCCAAGACTTAGGCGAGAGGCTTTGCCGAGGTTGGGTTCTCACATGAGGCTGGAGTGCTTTAGATAAGGCCGAATGCTTCCGTCTCTATTAGGTTCCTTGTTTTTATTTTCAGATTATTGCCTGTGTGTGTTTCCACTGTGTGTATGTAGAACACCAAATGTGCAATGCTCATGTCGGCCAGCAGAGGGCACTGTGTCCTCGGGAACTGGAGTTACAGGTGGTTATGAGAGCTACCTGACAGGAATGCTGGGCATCAAACCTGGGTCCTCTGCAAGAGCAGCGGGTGCTCCGACCACGTAGCCACCTCTCCTGCTTGAGATCCCCATTTCTGGAGAGATTTGACCCAATCCTGGTAGGAGATTTTCACAGAGAAATCCAGAAACTGCAGACAAGCCTTGCTAGGTTCCCCACTCAGTCACCATTAGAGTCCCCCTTTCTGTCAACCACAGACAGCTTATGTCAACTTGACAGAAGCCAAAGTCATCTGAGAGGAGGGAGCCTTGACTAAGTAAATGCCTCCAGAGGATTCGGCTCTAGGAAAGCCTGTGGGGCACTTTCTCTCTCCCCTCCCCCTGCCCACCCCCTTACACTTTGTGTATAGACCTGGTTATCTTGGAACTTGGTAGCCCAGGCTGGCTTCGAACTCAGAGATCCACCTGCCTCTGCCATCAAGTGCTGGGATTAAAGTCGTGTGCCACCACAACCTGGCAAGCATTTTCTTATTTAGTAACTTTGGAGGGAGGGCGTAGCCCACTGGTTTGTGCCACCCCTGGGCTGGTGGTCTTGGGTTCTAGAAGAAAGCAGGCTGAGAGCTGGGCCTAGTAGCACACACCTTTAATCCCAGCACTTGGGCAGCAGAGGCAGGTGGATCCCTGATTTGAAGCCAGCCTGGATACACAGTGAGTTCCACTACAGCCAGAGCTACACAAACCATGATGAGCCAGCCTGTAGGCAGCACCCCTCCATGGCCTCTGCATCAGCGCCTGCCTCCAGGTTCCTGTGCAGTGTGACTTCCTGTCCTGACTCCTTTGATGGTGACCAGCACTGTGTATGAAAGCTGAACAAACCCTTTCCTCCTCAAGTTTCTTTGGTCATGGTGTGTCATCACAGTAATAGACACCTGACTAGGACATATCACTGTGGGTCTAGTCACCCAGTAAAAACCCAAACGGGTGAGAGGGGGATGTCTAACAAGAGTTCCTAAGATTCAAATCCTGTAACCAAAATGACCCGTGAGCTCTTCCAAAACACCAAAGCAGCAGCCGCCCTCTTCCAACCTCTAGAAACGTTTTTGCAGGTGGTGGCTGCAGTAGGAGCTAATGAGCCCCATTAATACCTCAAAAATAACCAAATGGTGGAGCTGGAGTTGGCGCTCAATAGTTAAGAGCATTGGCTGCTCTTACAGACGACATGAGTTCCCAGCACTCCTGGTTGCTCACAATCATCTGACTGCAGTTCCTGGGGATCTGTCGCCCTCTTCTGGCCTGCATGGGCACTGCACAGTTGTGCACAGACATACATACAAAATACTCATACACACGAAGTACAACTAAAAGTATCGAAAAATAGCCCAGAGGGTGTCTTCTGTGACTAGTGTTGCTGACAGCACATGACCAACCACAACTACAGGTCTGCTTTCTGTGGAGGCTAATCTTGTCAATGTTCACCTGGGAAGAGTGAGCCTCATCTGCGGAATTACCTCCATTCGATTGACCTGTGAGTATTTTGAGGGCATTTCCTTGATGGCTGATTTATAGAGAGCAGAGGAGATAGGTGAGTGAGTGTGAGTGAGTGAGTGGGATAATGTGTGTTTTGACATGGGTATGGCCGGCCGGTTGAGGACCCCAAGAACTAATGGCTCATGGTACATTGACAAGGCCATTCCAATAGAGCCTGGCTCAAGAGGGCTGGCAAAGCTGCCCTAGGAGTGCACACCTGCGTGTTTGTGATCTATTGATCAATGTGTGCAAAGATCACCACCTGTGGCTTCCTGCTCCTGGATGTTTATAGCTGAGATGTCTCACCTATACAGAACTCCTACCCATACTAGCTAACCCCTTCTCTGCTGTACCTGTAAACATGTGGAGGTTCCAGGATGTGGAGGTGTCAGTGGCAGGAGAGAAAGCCACCTTATCCCAGCTTCATTGTCTGTGTGTCTGTCCTTCCTTCATTCCCTCGCTGGCCCTAGTCAGTGTGGTGGAACTGTGTTCCCCAAAATATTGTACACCCTAATAAACTTATCTGGAGTCAGAGACAGAACAGCCACACTATTAAACATAGAGGATAGGCAGTGGTAGCACACGCCTTTAATCCCAGAATTCCAGAGGCAGGAATCCATCTGTTCAAGGATACAGCCAAGCATGGTGACTCAAGCCTTTAATCCCAGACAGTGATGGTAGAAAACAGAAAGGTATATAAGGTGTGAGGACCAGAAACTAGAAGCATTTGGCTGGCCTTTAGGCTTTGGAGCAGCACAGTTCAGCTGAGATCCATTTGGATGAGGACTCAGAAGCATCCAGTCTGAGGAAACAGGATCAGCTGAAGAACTGGCGAGGTGAGGAAGCTGTGGCTTGTTTTGTTTCTGTGATCTTCCAGCATTCACTCCAATACCTGGCTCCAGGTTTGATTATATTAATATGAACTTTTTTTTAAAAAAAAGATTTATCTATTTATTATGTATACAGTGTTCTCCCTACATGCATGCTTGCAGGCCAGAAGAGGGCACCAAATGTCATTACAGATGGTTGTGAGCCACCATGTGGTTGCTGGGAATTGAACTCAGGACCTCTGGAAGAAGAGCCAGTGCTCTTAACCGCTGAGCCATCTCTCCAGCCCAATAAGAACTTTTAAGATTCCTGCTACAAGTGAGGGTTCTAGGACCTAAGCAGTGGGTGCTGTACAGATTGACAGGATGGCACTTTGCGGACAATGCCATCCTTAGACACGTGTTTCTGGGGTGTGCAAAAAGCAGCTTTTGGGGTTGGGGATTTAGCTCAGTGGTAGAGTGCTTGCCTAGCAAGCACAAGGCCCTGGGTTCGGTCCTCAGCTCTGGGGGGAGTGGGGGCAGCTTTCCCAGGAAGTCTGTGAGAGATGGTCAGTGAGCATGTCTCATGGTCTCTGCTTCAGTTTCTTTCTCCAGCCCCAAGGACAGGCTGCAACCTGCAAGCCAGATAAAACCTGTCCACTCCTAGATGCTTTTGGCCACAGTGTTTGTCCAGCAGAGAATGCAAACGAGGACTGCATCTAATGGGTAGCAGGGTTGACACACTGTCTCAGTCCGGGTTTCTATCACTGCAAGGAAACCCCAGGACCAAAAAGCAAGGTGGGGAGGAAAGGGTCTGTTCATCATCTAAGGAAGTCAGGGCAAGAACTCACACAGGGCAGGAGCCTGGATACTGGAATCCATGCAGAGGTCATGGAGACGTGCTGCTTACTGGCAAACTCCTCATGGCTTGCTCAGCCTTCTTTCTCATAGAACCCAGGACCACCAGCCCAGGGATGGAGCTTTCCATAATGGGCTGGGCCCTCCCCCATTGGTCACTAATGAGAAAATGCCTTACAGATGGATCTCATGGAGGCACTTTCAAAATTGAGATTCCCTCCTTTCAGAAAACTCTAGTTTGTATGTCCAGTTGACATAAAACTCGTTAGTACACACATAAGGAGTATAATTGCTTGGGACTGGAAAAATGGTGGTTGAGAGCACTTGGCTTCTCTTCAGAGGACCTGAATTTGATTCCCAGCATCCATAGTAGGCTAACAATCATGTGTAACTCTGGTTCCTGGGGATCTGCGCTCCTTGGATGCAGCATGCATGTGGTACACAGATGTGCATGCAAACAAAACACCCATATACATAGAAATAAAGAAAAACTTTTTTTTACAAAAAATATGAAGCAGTAGATTAGGAGGCATCTGAGAGACTGCATGCACCCCTGTTAACAAGAGTCTACATGCTACATCTCTTTCTCAGGCCTTCAGGAATGCTCTTTCTGAGAGGAGAGGGACTCTCTGTTTGCATAAGGGTCATATTCTTCCTGAGCCACCTCTGAGCATTGACCATGTTGAAGCTGGTGATGGTTGACGTCTAATTTCAGTGTTAACTGAATCTGGAACCAACAAACAGAGAAGCCACTGGGCATTCCCGTGAGGGACTTCCAAGATCAAGTTATATAGAGGAGAGATCCACCCTGAATATGGGGAGCTCCTTCCGGTGGCCACAGATAAAAAGGTCTAGAGAAAAGCTTCTCCCTTTCCCTGCTTGCCTTCACACCATGCTGGCAAGTACTCATGGCTTGTATGAGTCTCACTGTTGAGTTTATCTATCATATTTTGGTAGCCGCTGTAGGTAATGTTAATCCTACTGGACAAGAGTAAAGACCATTACCCAGATTTTTTGGTTAAATTCTTAAAGGTTTGTTTCTGTCTGTCATGGCTATCTCCATAATGCATGCTTTGAGAAATAGCAACAAACACAGGAGAGAGCTGCGTTTACATAGTTCAAATACCCGGCAAGTCTAGGGTTTTTTCAAGGATTGGGTTTCCCAGAAGAATTTTGGTTATGTAGGGACTTGACTGAACATTTTCTAATTATTTGGCAGAACATCTTATCAAGGTTCATTCAGGCAGTGAGTCAAACTCCACAGGTGGGGGGTTTGTCAAATCCAGAAACAGGTTAAGCATGGTCAAGCTTGAATTTTGCAGCAAATAGAAATGAATGTGTTTTGACCTTATAACAAAATAGATGGAGTCAGGATGATCCATCCGTAACACGTCAGTGGAAAATCATCCTGTCCCTGGCCTGTCTCTGAGCTTCAAGACTTGATAATCCCTACCCTTCAACTCAGGGTTCACCAGCAAACAATGTTTCTCAAAGTTGACTGTCAAGCAATACAGCAATACTTCCATCCACACTGTGTATTTCCACTAGCTCACTGCACAAAGCTCCAAAACCCTGTAAAAGCCCTCCCCTCCACCAGGCCATCTGCTGTCTCTGTCCCTGTCAGAGGCAGCCACCATTCTGTGTTTCTCCCCAATCAGTCTCTCTGTGAGGTTTGTTGCATGGTGTGACTTTGTGGTATTTCTTGGTTCCCAACTGCCCAGATGCCCTTGCTCCAAAAACAAAAAAACAAACAAAAACAAAAACAAACAAACAAAAAAACCCTCACAGCTGCCACCACCATTCTTCAGGGACATCAGAACCCAGCTTCTGTGGACGTCCTTGGAGGGCTGAAGGCCACTGGCTCATCAGGGACCACAGGCTTTTAGTACCAGACAGGGACTGGTGAGTCCTCTACTTTGTGGCCTGTGCATCTGCTGGTTCTCAGCAATGGAAAAGCAGCTGATTGCACCCACTGGGATGGAATTCACATCCTTGTGAATATGAACAACTATACCAAGGGTGCTTGAAAATGAGCACTCTGTTCTC
Source organism: Onychomys torridus (assembly GCF_903995425.1). Classification (NCBI taxonomy): domain Eukaryota; kingdom Metazoa; phylum Chordata; class Mammalia; order Rodentia; family Cricetidae; genus Onychomys; species Onychomys torridus. The sequence continues at coordinate 65,395,531 of NC_050460.1, read as the reverse complement.
GGACCAGCTCCTGAACATGGCTGGGATACCCTGCACTAGTGATGTGCTCCTCATGGATCGTGTCATCGCTGGTTGGAAATGTCACCAGCTGGCATTGTGGGGTATATTCTGAGAAACTGGCTCATCATGCATCTCCTATTTCTCCCATTGGTGGTTATACTATTATGTTTCTAAACCTGGCCATAGTTCCCTCCACTAAAAATGTACAATCACTGGCCTCACCAAAAGTTCTGGCCTCTGTGAAGATTTGCTTCATCATTGTTCAGGATTGTGTCAGTATGGGCTGTGATACAGCAGCTGTCCATTTCTAAATGGTGACTGCACAGTGAGCAGAACCTGTCGATCCAGCCGCCTCTCTTCTTCAGTCAGCTGATCACAGGACACACCCCATGAGGTGCACTGTGGGAAACAGAAAGCCACAGCAGTAAGGGCCATAGACACACGGTCACTCCTTCATGTGACTTGCTGGTGCCTTCAGGATCTGCTCAGGCCCCATCATGTGTATCTCCTGTCTCCCCTGTGATGAAATGAGACCACTGCCTCACACTTCAGCCACCACATCTCACACCTCTCCTGCCACCCTGCCGTCCCCAGATGGACTGTCCCTCAAATCATGAGCCAAAATAAATAATTTCTCCCTTGTTACTGTTGTTGTGTACTTTGCCATCACAATGGGAAGAGCAGATCAAGATGAAGGAACCCTCAGTCCTTCTCCAGAACCATGTCTGCCTGCATCTGCCTTGCTTCCTGATATGACAATAACGGACTAAATCTCTGAAAGTGTAAGCCAGTCCCACTTACATGTTTGCTGTGGATGATTCATTGGTAAATCAAACACTGATTGGTCAGTAGCCAGGCAGGAAGTATAGGCGGGACTAAGGGAGAGTAGACCGCCAGCTGCTGCCAGGACGAGGAAGATGTAAGGTACCAGTAAGCCATGAGCCATGTGGCAAAGTACAGATTAATAGAAGTGGGCTAAATATAAGAGTAAGAGCTAGACAATGGTAGCTAATGGCCATGCAGTTTAAATAATATAAGCGTTTGTGTGTTTATTTTATAAGTGGGTTGTTGGACTAACAGGGCTCGGCAGGGGCTGGAGAGAAGGTCTCCAGCAACACATGTTTTACTTTATAAGAGTTGCTGTGGTCATGGTGTCTCTTCACAGCAATAGAAACCTTAACTAAGACATCCACGGAGCCAGTATAGACAGAGAACAGCATTGTGCTGCTGAAGTACCTACACAGACCACCGCCCTGGCTGTAAGATGCCACAAACCTGCTGGTGTTCATGGCCTTGCTAATCACCCTGCTACTGTTGGCGTGTGCCGGGTATTTCATGCAACTTCTGTTTTTATCTAATTCTAGTTGGCCCAGGAATTGTTTGGAGATACGGCATCTGAGGAAGGAGGTCATGAACCTTCAGGGTTTGAAACTAAGAGAACCTTGCAGTTTCCACACAGGACAGGATCTTATCGCCAGCAGAGGATACTTCCTAAGGAAGGCCACTGAGCCCAGCCACAGCCCTTTATCAGGAAAGGATAAGGGATAAGGACATTAGGAGCCTCTGTCTTTAGTGACCTCGGGTTGAAATTTCCCAAGGCACTGAGGAATGTCTACAATTGAATTTATAACCACTTCAAAAAGCATTCACACATAAGCCATAGAGACACAAACAGAATTGAACATCATTTGGACCATTACACATTTTATCTTAAAATATTTGTGTCTTGAGGTCTTAGCTTAAAACATTTACATCTTGGCTCTTGAACAATTTTTTTTTTTTTTGGAATCATGGTTTTTCTGTGTAACAGTCCTGGCTATCCTGGAACTTGATTTGAAGACCAGGCCAGCCTTGAACTCACAGAGACTCACCTGCCTCTGCCTGGAAGTGCTGGGATTAAACTTGTGTGTCACCACCACCCGACTTCTTGAACACTTCTGTTTGTTTGTTGTTTGCACTGGTGCAAGGCTAAATTTTTCAGGCAAAGAAGAGTTTTATTTGTTGGTGTTCCGTTTTGCACAGGTCCACGGAAGAATTAGCGTCACTCAAGGATGAATTTTTATTTTTTATTTTTTATTTTTTGGTGGAGCTGAGGATCGAACCCAGGGCTTTGCACTTGCTAGGCAAGCACTCTACCACTGAGCTAAATCCCCAACGCCCCCAGGATGAATTTTAGGTTTAGCAGCAGCAGAGGAACCAACCTCTGTTGCTTCATCAAAGGCCTTTTTTTTTTTTTAATCATTCCACAATTTACATCTCTTAGCAAGTCAGTTTCCACACACCAGAACCTCTTATCTGGAGTTGTTTGGAGGAACCAAATGCCCAAGAAATTCTCATTCATGAGACCTCTTGGTTTCAAGGTCCTCTTAGAATGAAGTTTTGCAAAGATCTTGACCACTTCAGGAAGAACTCAGATAGAATCAAACACTTCCAACAAAAGCTAACACTAAAACAAGGGAACAATACCAAAAAGTAGTATCACCAAAGGTAACAGTCACAAAAGGTAACAGTAACAAAAGGTAACAGTAACAAAAGGTATCAGTAACAGAAGGTAACAGTAACAAAAGGTAACAGTAACAAAAGGTAACAGTCACAAAAGGTATCAGTAACAAAAGGTATCAGTAACAAAAGGTATCAGTAACAAAAGGTAACAGTAACAAAAGGTAGTGCCAGGAAAGGCAGTTCAAAGCCCAAGTGCTAACACTCCAGAATTCAAGCCTGATGCAATGCTCTGTGAGATCTCCTACCACATTTGTTAGTTTTGTGGTGGTTTAAATAGCAATGGCCCCCATAGGCTCCTAGATTTGGATGCTTGGTCATTAGGGAGGGGTGCTACTTGAGAGTAAGGATCAGAGGGTGTGACTTTGTTGGAGGAAGTGTTTCTCTGGGGGAGGACTTTGGGGTTTCAAAAGCTCAAGCCAGGCTCAGGGTCTGTGTTAGTGTCTCTTCTTGCTGCCTGAGATCAGGATGTAGAACACTCAGCTACTTCTCCAGCACCTTGATGCCCATGTACCTCCATGCTCCCTGCCATGAGACTCATGGACTAAACCTCTCAAATTGCAAGGAAGCCCCAATTAAAAGCTTTCTTTTAGCCGGGTGTTGGTGACACACGCCTTTAATCCCAGCACTCAGGAGGCAGAGCCAGGTGGATCTTTGTGAATTCAAGGCCAGCCTGGTCTAAAGAGCGAGATCCAGGAAAGGCACAAAGCTGCACAGGGAAACCCTGTCCCGAAAAACAGAAACAAACAAACAAACAAAAGGCTGCAATGGTCATAGGGTATAGCAGGATATCTAGTAGAATAATAGTATCTAGGGTAAACATTAGAATGAAACAGCTGTTTTCTAGAAGTATTTAGACCTTGAAGAAATCATTGTAGAAAACAGTGATTGTTGGGTTGGGGATTTAGCTCAGTGGCGCTGGGTTCTATCCTCTGCTAAAAAGAAAAAAAAAAAAAAAGAAAGAAAAGAACAAAACAAAACAGTGATTGTTAGCTATAGAGTGTTTTCTTTTTGTTTTTTGTTTTTGTTTTTCGAGACAGGGTTTCTCTGTAGCTTTGGAGCCTGTCCTGGACTAGCTCTGTACTGTAGCCCAGGCTGGCCTTTAACTCACAGAGATCCACCTAACTCTGCCTCCGGAGTGCTGGGATTACAGGCTTGTGGCACCACCGCCCAGCTAGAGTGTTTTCTGAAGAAGCTTTTCAACATTTGCATGACTTTGGTCACAAGTCAGTCCTGGCACAACTGGAGCATCTTGCATTACTGAGTATTGCAAATGGACTAAATAAGGACTAAAGTTGCAGGTGTGTGCTGTTTTCCTTCATGACCATATAGATTAGATCAGGGACTTTGGTATGAGGAACTTGTTTTGCCCAAAAAACAACTTTTGTGTATCAATCAATAAATATGCCTAGGCACAGCTGTTGGAAGTTCTGTCAGTCAGAGGCTGGACCTTTCTGCTGCAGAGTCTAAAATTCATCTTGGAGAGACCTCTTTCTTGATCATTCCATGTAACTGAGGACACCAACAATGGTGTCACTTCACAGCAACAGAACACTGATGAAGACAGTCATAAAATGTAGCCTTAGCAGTGGTGGTGGCACACCCTATAATCCCAGCACTGGGAGGCAGAGGCAGATCTCTGAGTTTGAGGCCAGCCTGGTCTACAGTTGAGTTCCAGAATAGTCAGTGCTTTACACAGAAACCTTGTCTGGAAACAACAACCACAACAAAGAAACCAAAAAACCAAAGCAAAACAAAACAAAAAAACCCAGCCTTTTCTAGACATACTAATAGGGCAAAAGGGAATCTATCTTTAAGTCAACCAGGTGACATTCATGTCATTGTCCACCTCCTTTACATGTGACTTTGCAGCTTGTCATGGTCTCATTCCCTCAACTGATGTGTCAGTTGTTGGTGTCCAGTGCAGGAGGGTTAAATGGCATTTAAAAATATCTTGAAGGGGCTGGAAAGAAAAGATGGATGATTGTTGTAATCCCAGCACCATGTCTGTGTGTGAAGGTGTGGCTCACATCTGCCCTGAACTCCAGCTCTAGGAACCTGCGCCCTCTTGTGGTCTCCATGGACACAGCACCCACATGGGGCTCTCAGAAAAACCTAAAACCTTTGGAATTGGTGAACCAAATCCAAGCTGAGAGGCTGATGTCACAAGTCACATGAGGAGAAGGATGATCTGAGACACTAACCTGCATTCTGCACAGCTTCCTGCTGCTGTGGGACAGAGGTGCTGGTGAGCCTCCTCCTTTAGGACAGGCTGTGTCCCCACACTGGGGACACTGAGGCCTGTGTGGGAAAAGCAGAAGCAGACTGACACATGAGCTCATACTGACAGCTTACCCAGTGTAATTCCATATGTTCTTTACACATGCACAAGGTTTATGGGACAGAAAGAAAACAGAGGATGAGTGGATGGGGGCCTGAGGGAAAGGGCAACTGGGAGGACAATCTGCCTGCCTGGACAGTCACCCAAAGTTCCTCTGCAATGTTGGGGCACCATCTTTAGCCTATAGGCCTAGAGTATCAGGCAAACTTCTCAGTGAAGCAGGAATTTGAAGGACTGTCCTGCCTTGTATTGGAAAAGTTCATCAGTTGCTTTCCTCTGTGTCCTGCAGAATATCTGGCAGACTCTTCTGTAAGCAAGAATTTGCAGAACTGTCTTGCCTTGTTTTGGCAAAGTTCAATAGTCTTTTTCCTGTGTGTCCTGCATGTCCAGTCTGCACAGCACATTGTCTGCAGTCAAAACCGAGAGCAATTTCCTTGCCCAGTGAACCTTGCCACAATGGAAGCAAAGTCCATAAGGAGTTTCTACAGTGCCTATCATATTTTCAGAAGCAAATTGGTGTTTCCAGGAGCAGATGTGTCTCATTGTCATAAAAATCTTCAAATTAACAAAACATTTTAAATGCCATATTCTATAAGTCTTTGAAATATTTGAAGACCATCTATGTAAGACATATCTACAAATTTGATTGTTATAAATGACTAACTACTGACAAGTTTCTGATGGTCCTATATAATTTCTAGTAACAGCTTCAAAAACTAAAACTTTGCCTTATGTTTTTAAATGAACTGCTTAGGGACAATACCTTAAACAACAGTAGAAATACATATACAATATGTAGTTTAAAAAAACCCAAAAACCAAAAACCAACCAACCTTAAGTTTGTATCAATATACAAATACCCTTTAGACAAGAGTAGAAACATATATACAGTATAATGAAAAATAACTTTAAATTTATATCAATATACAAAAATCCCTTAAACAATAGTAGAAATATATGTATACATTGTGTTGTAATGAAAATTACCTTAAATTTGTAACAATTCTTACAAAATAATTGAGGTCAATAGTTGTCCCTGTGGGGCGGTGGTGGAGCACACCTTTAATCCCAGCACTCGGGAGGCAGAGCCAGTCGGATCTCTGTGAGTTTGAGGCCAGCCTAGTCTACAGAGTGAGTTCCAGGAAAGGCGCAAAGCTACACAGAGGAACCCTGTCTCAGGAAAAAAAAAAAAAAAAGTTGTCCCTTAGTTTACAATAGATTCTATAATCTATCCCATTACTTAAAGTAGATTCAACAATCTACCCATCCATCCTATCATTCCTATATCCCCTAAATGATAACACACATCCATACCCCACCAAATAATGAAAGATCACTATACCACCCCCACTCTTGGGAATATAGGCATAGTTTTCTCTAAATGGTTCATGCTGTCTTTTGGGTAAAATCATCTTTTGGGGTCCCTGAGAAAATTTTGAGATAATGACCAAGTCCTGGGAAGACCAGCAGTAACCTTTGCTGATAGATATCACCTGTCAAGATTCAGGAGGTCTCCCCTGATCACACCTGATCCATACTAACCCTGAAGGAATCCACAACCTCTCATCTCCTGTGGGAACAAAACCTCAAAGCAGTTTTGATTTCCACTTCACAAATATATTTTTTCACTCTCAAAAAGATTTAAGGCTTTCCTAAGGTATACAGGCTGATTTATTTCAACAGTCCCTCTTTCAGTTCTGGGTCTCTTTGCAGTTGTCCTTTGCTTTTCAACAATCAGAAAATTCAGAATCAACACAATAACATTCAGGATCCGGCCCCTGTGTATTTCCCATGTAATGTGGTTTTTTTTCTTTTATGCTCTTTAAAGACTTTATTTTATAAACTACTCATGTTCTTTCTATGATTATACCATTTGTCTTTTCTTAAGTCTACATACCTGTTAAACACACTGGAACCTGTTTCGAGGTTATTCTGTCTGGATCTCTTCTGCTGTGAATCTCTAGTCTTTCTGGACATGAGCCAACTTTGAAGTGGCTAATCTACACCTAGATCCTCCTCATGTGGCCCTCACCTGGCTCTGCCCACTTCTCAGGTCCTTAGAGCCAAGCCTAAGGCTCTCAGCCTGGTCAGAGGTTTGATTGAGAATTTCATTCAACCCTCTAGAGTTCAAGAACGCCTGTGCTTGCACTGGGGCAGGCATTTTCACTTAGTTTTTGTTCCTACTTAAAATAATAGCTGCTTGGGCTGGAGAGACGGCTCAGTGGTTAAGAACACCGACTGCTCTTCCAGAGGATCCGGGTTCAATTCCCAGCATCCATATGGCAGCTCAAAACTGTCTGTAACTCCAGTTGCAGGGGACCCAACACCATGGCAAAACACCAATGAACATAAAAAAATACAAATAAATTAAAGAAGAAAAAGAAAAGGAGCAAAGGGTTCCTCTACCCTTAAATATATATATATATATATATATATATATATATATATATATATATATATATATATATATATATATATATATATATATTAGCTGCTCAAGACCTTGACAACAGGCAGAAACTCTTAAAGGACCCATGTCCTTTTTTTTTTTTTTAAAGCTTTCTCAGGCACTATGAAAATTCAAGCTCCATGTTGGTACACCAAAATGTTGTTTGGGTTTTTACTCTTTGGGGAAGCCTGCCACCTAGCTCCCAAATCAATAACAAACAGAAGCCTATTCAGAAATACAAATGCTCAGCCTTAGCTTGGCTTGTTTCTTGCCAGCTTTTCTTAAATTATCCCTATCTACCCTTTACCTGTGGGGTTTTCTCATTCTCTTAACTCTGTAAATCTTACTCTTACTCTGTGGCTTCCTGTACAGCTAGGTAGCTGGCTCACAATGTTGTCCTCCTCGTTCTCTGGCTCCTAGATCTCCTCCGGGATTTCTCCTTCTATTTGTCTTCTCTCACTGCCACTCTTGCCTGTTTTTCTCTCCTGTCTCACTATTGGCTGTTCAGCTCTTTATTAGACCATCAGGTGTTTGACACAGGCACAGTAACACTGCTTCACAGAGTTAAACAAATGCAACATAAACAAAAGCAAAACACCTTAAATATCTACTACGACAAGTGGGTGAGCATATGTACAACACAAATTGAACTTTCTTTCTTCTTTCTTTTCTTTCTTCTATTTTTTTTGGGGGGGTGAGATCACAAAGGTTGAGGGCATACCTGGGAGGATTGGAAAATGAGTGTGATCTGGGTGCATAATAATCTATAAAAACATTATGTTAGGAAAAAAGCCCATGTAAGTCCCTGCCTTGCTCCACCTGCTGCCATCAAGGCCAAGTTTGAGGAGACTGATCTGAACAGAAGGAGGGTGCTGGGAAACTAAGCCAGTGGCACCTGGTCCAATTGGAACAAGGGCCTGAGGGGTGTCCAGACAGTGCCTGACAAACAACCAGATTCCATGAGGCCCACATGTGTCAGGCCTGCACATGGGAAAGCTGACTCATGAACAAAGAGAGCCAGGCCTGGCGGTGCACGCCTTTAATCCAACACTCAAGAGGCACAGGCAGGTGAATCTCTGAATTTGAGTCCAGCCTGGTCTACAGATTAAGTTCCAGGACAGCCATGCTACACAGAGAAACCCTGTCTTGACAAACCAAAGGAAATAGAACATAGATGTGGTGGTTTGAAAGAAAATGGCCCCCAAAGGGAGTGGCACTATTTGGAGGTGTGGCCTTGTTGGTGGGAGTGTGGTATTGTGAGGGCAGGCTTTGAGGTCTCTTTTTCTCATATGAGAGCCAGTCAGTTTCCTGTTGCCTGTAAGATGTAGGACTCTCAGCCCCAGCACTATGTCTGCCAACATGCTGCCATGCTCCCATTCATGATCATAGTGGACTGAACCTCTGAAACTGTAAGTAAGCATCCCTTAATTAAACGTTTTCTTTAGGGTTGGAGAGATGGCTCAGAGGTTAAGACACTGACTGCTTTTCCAGAGGTCCTGAGTTCAATTCACTGCAATCACATGGTGGCTCACAACCATCTGTAATGAGATCTGGTGCCCTCTTCTGTATACATAATAAATAAATAAATACTTTAAAAAATGTTTTCTTTATAAGAGTTGCTGCAGGGTGCTGGTGGCACACGCCTTTAATCCCAGCACTCGGGAGGCAGAGGCAGGCGGAACTCTGTGAGTTCCAGGCCAGCCTGGGCTACCAAGTGAGTTCCAGGAAAGTCGCAAAAGCTACACTGAGAAACCCTGTCTCAAAAACAACAACAACAACAACAACAAAAGACTACAGAAAGTCATTAAAGATAAGCAGTTTTAAAATCTAAACTTTTTAAAGGAAGAAGTAATAAAAAAAAGAATAAGCCATGTAAACATGGGAAATATTACAACACAAGGAGTTTTATGGTACTTTATTAATTTTGAATTTTTTGATTGCTAATGAACTGCAGCTGCTGAGAGACACTGGATTGTGGAAGGGACTCCTGAATTAAACCAACCTATATACTTAACTTAGTCATCTGTAACAATCAAACTTATGGTCATGGTAGGCATGCTTTCAAGGTCATGCATATTTATATAGATAGGTGATCTTCAAACACTTCAAAGACCTACAGAATATGACATTTAAAATGTTATAATAACATAATGCTTTTTGTGACAATGAGACACATCTGCTCCTGGCAGAAGCAATTCACTTCAGAGAAGATGATGGGTATCGAAGAAACCCCATATAGAGTTTGCTTTCAAGAGCTTTGGGATAATGCTCTTGTACACTGTAAAGATTTGTTACTTGATTGGTTTAATAAAATCTTGATTGGCCAGCAGCCGGGCAGTAAGTATTGGCAGGTTGTGCAGACTAGGAGAATTCTGTGAAGAGGAAAGGTGGAGTCAAGGACTCACCAACCAGATGCACAGGAAGCAAGATGAGAATGTCAGAATGAGAAAAGGTTCCAAGTCACGTGGCTAAACATAGATAAGAATTATGGGTTAATTTAAATGTAAGAGCTAGCTAGTAATAAGCCTGAGCTTCTGGCCAAGCATTCATAAGTAATATTACGCCTCTGAATCAATTATCTGGAAAGCAGATGCCAGGTATTTGAAAGTTGTTGGCTGGACACAGAAACTTCCACCTAGAGCAAGAGTAGCCATTTCAGCAAGAAACTGGTCTTAACTACTGACAGCATGCGGTACAAATTGGACAAGCAGGACACAAAGGAAAGATTGCTGAACTTTGCCAAGACAAGGTTGGACAGTCTTTCAAAATTCCTACTTCACAGAAAAGTGTGTCAGGAAATCTGGGTCTGTAGGCTGAAGACAGATGCCCTATCATTACAAATGAACCCTGGGGTGACTGACCAGGCAGCCAGGTATCTCTGTCATTTCACAATTTTGGAAGTTGCTCGCTCAGAACTTTCTGTTTACTCAGGTAATATTATATCCTTCTCAGGTCTCTGACGGAGTTGCAGACTAGATAGTTATACTTACAGTTTTCCTTAGTCTTGATAGAAAGTAAATTAGGTACAAAACTTTGGATTCATCAAGACAGGATAGATAATGGAATGTTTTCCTCTAAATTTGCCAAATATCAATGGAGTGGACATTGTAAATGTATTTCTTACTTGGTAATTGGTTCTATTGTATGTATATTGCATTCTTAGAGTTAAAACCTTTCCTCTTAATTTCCACAAAAGGAGGAAAAGTTGTGAAATAATCTTTTCATACTCTGTGAAGAAGCATCACTCTCATTGGTTTAATAAAAAGCTGAACAGCCAATAGCTAGTGAGGATTTCCAGCTCAGAGTACTCTGGGAAGAAGAAGGGCAGAATCACCAGGAGATGTTGAGGAACCATAACATATAGGAGAAACTAAGGATGCAGAGCAAGCAGCATTCAAGGGCTTTACAAGGTAAAGGTAACCAAGCCAGGAAAAAGAATGTAGATTAAAATATATGGGTGAATTTAAGTTATAAGAACTAATTAGAAACAAGCCTAAGCTATCAAGTGAGCTTTCATAATTAATAAGTCTCCATGTCTGAATTGGAAGCAGGCTGGCAGGACAGAGAAAGACTAGCTATGACCTTCACTCACACTTTAGGAGCTGATGAGATCAGGGAGATGAATGTCACAGGCCTGTGGGACCCTGGATCTGATAACCAAAGTGGCTCCTGAGTTCCGCAGGCCTGTGCAGTGTGGACACTGGGCAGAGGGAAATTCTCATAGCAGAGGTACACACTGGGGATTTGAGGTTTCATCCCTGTTCAGTAGTGTGGAGAAAAATTAAATTTCTAAATTTTTTCTTTCTATGGATTTTGACTTGATGTCTTTAAATCCCAGCCACAAATAACTAAAGTAGAAAGTGAAAACAGAGGTGAGTAGGAACGGAGAGTCATAACAAACAGTGTCTCAAAAGTGCTTGACCAGAGCTGTTAAAACTCCAGTCCCCACCCAATGATGTGTCAACCACAGCAACTGCTTCCATGAGCCAATGTTTTCCCTGGAAGCTCCATGCTCTTAGGTTTCATCCTGACTAACCTGAGGAGACAGTTGTCCTTAGGCGCCTCAGAGACATCTTGACAAACATCGCTCCGTCCCGCAGCACAGGGTCCAGCAAAGTCTCAGTCCTCAGGCGGTGAGGTCTGGGGTGGGAGCCCAGGGCTGGGGATCCCCAGGTCCCCAGTTTCACTTCTCCAGCTCCTGACCTGTGTCGGGTCCTTCTGCCCGGACACTGATGACAAGGTTCCTGTTCTCACCCCCATTGGGTGCCGAGATCGCGGAGAACCAATCAGCGTCGCCGCGGTCACGGGTTATAAAGTCCACGCAGCCCCCGGAACTCAGAGGCCAGCAGAACTCCTGTAGATGGCAGCGATGGCACCGCGCACGCTGCTCCTGCTGCTGGCCGCCGCCCTGGCCCCGACCCGGACCCGCGCGGGTGAGTGCGGGGTCGGAGGGACACGACCCTGCGGGGAGGGCGGGGGCGGCCCCGGGGAAGCCGCGGCCCGCGTCGCCGGGCCAGAACCTCCCGCGTCCCGAGCCCCGCGCCCCGCTCCCCTCCCGGCCCCGCACCCGCCCGGGTCCCGGAGGAGGGTCGGGGTCTCACCGCGCGCCGCCCCCAGGCTCGCACTCGCTGCGGTATTTCGACACCATCGCGTCCCAGCCCGGCCGCGGGGAGCCCCGGTTCATCACCGTCGGCTACGTGGACGACTCGCAGTTCGTGCGCTTCGACAGCGACGCGGAGACTCCGAGGATGGAGCCGCGGGCGCCGTGGGTGGAGCAGGAGGGGCCGGAGTATTGGGAGAGGAACACACGGAACGCCAAGAACAACGAGCAGACTTTCCGAGTGAACCTGAGGACCCTGCTCGGCTACTACAACCAGAGCGAGGGCGGTGAGTGACCGCGGGTGGAGGTCACGACCCCTCCACGTCCCTACGTCCGGGCCGGAGTCTTCCCTGCTTCCGGGTCCGAGGTTCGGGAGGAGAGTCGGGGACCGGGACTCGGTTTCCCTTTCGGTTTAGAGGAGCCCGCGGGTGGGCGGGGCCGCGGCGGGTGGGCGGGGCTGACGGGGTGGGCGGGGCTGTCGGGTGGGCGGGGCTGACCGCGGGGTCCCCGCAGGCTCTCACACCATCCAGCGGATGTCTGGCTGTGACGTGGGGTCGGACGGGCGCCTCCTCCGCGGGTACCTACAAGACGCCTACGACGGCCGCGATTACATCGCCCTGAACGCCGACCTGACGACGTGGACGGCGGCGGACACGGCGGCGCAGATCACCCGGCGCAAGTGGGAGCAGGCTGGTGCTGCAGAGGGACACAGGGCCTACGTGGAGGGCACGTGCGTGGAGTGGCTGCGCAGATACCTAGAGATCGGGAAGGACACGCTGCAGCGCACAGGTGCAGGGCCGCGGGCAGCTCCTCCCTCTGCCTCGGGCTGGGCTCAGTCCTGAGGAAGAAGAAAGCCCTCAGCTGGGGTCATGCCCCTGTCTCAGGGCAGATGGTGTCCCTGGATCTCCTGCAGCCGCTGTCTGCCATGGCCGCTCCCAGGCCGGGGTCTCTGCCCACACCAGGGTCTGTGGAAACTGAGTCCTGTCGTCTGAGTGTGTCAGCCTTACACAGCAGGACAGGGAGTCTCCTTTACCTGATGGGAGACATGGACGCCCTGGGCTGGTTCACCAGTTTCTAGAGCTTTGCAAAGATACATTCTCCCAGGTTCCTGTGGGTGAGGTCATCCCTTCTGCACCCCAATTCCGTCTATTCACAGAATGGTCACGTGAGCACTGATGGAGTACCCTGGACAAATACTAAATTGTGTGTGTGTGTGTGTGTGTGTGTGTGTGTGTGTGTGTGTGTTTTCTTTTCTTTCTTTCGTTCTTTCGTTTAGGTTTTTGTTTGTTTTTTTGTTTGTTTGTTTGTTTTTTGTTTTGTTTTTCTAGACAGGGTTTCTCTAGCTTTGTGCCTTTCCTGGAACTCACTCTGTAGACCAGGCTGGCCTCAAACTCACAGAGATCTGCCTGGCTCTGCCTCCTAGAGCTGGGATTGAAGGTGTGGGCAACCACCTCCCAGCTCTTTTCTTTCTTTCTTGGTTTTTGTTTTTGTTATTTTGAAGTTTTCCTTTTGCTTTCAGTCAGGTTTTTCCCCTCACTGGGGTGATATTGCTTCTCTCTCCCCTCGTGTTATCTGTATCAGTCTCCACAGGAGCCAGGGGGAACTGCTAACGTGGATAATTAGGCACATCAGTGTTTCCTTTAAACCAGAAAGGTTCCTGTGAGCTTAGACTATTTCCTGTCTTATTAACATCCAGAGCCCTCCTGCTCTCCCTCTGCCCCAACAAGTCACAGTGTTCCCAGTGGATTAGGAATTGAACTTCCTCAGAGACAGGGTCTTCTGCAGCTCCAGGACAGGAGTGACAGGGACGATCCACACACCCCTGTGAGCACCGCTGTGTCCCAGTGAGTGCTGCACTGGGCCCCACTGCACCTTCCAGGGGTCCTGGTGAGTATACCTTGTATCTTGTCCCCCAGAGGCAGGGCTTGGGGAGTCATTTTCTCTGGCTGAGTGTCAGAGGTTCACCACATGTGTGCTGCACACTTAGGTGAAGGCTGTTCACTTGGACAGACAGTTAGAACTGGTCAGCAAGATGGCCTCAGTGGTTGTGTCTCAATGTTGACAGCAGTAATTGGTAACATCCTTCATGTAGCTCTTATACCTGATTTCTTATTTTTATATGAATTAATAACATATTAATTATTTTCCATTCCTTCTCATCTTTTACCACCTACCTTACACTATAGAACATCACATGAGGAAGGCCCTGTTGACCTGCTGGCTCATGTGGATTCTCTCTCAGCTACTGAGTCCACCCAGGAAAATGTGCAGTTCTGTGATGAGGGGACCAGCTCTACCTGAGGTCACTAGTGTGATGACAGAATTGTCCAAACAGACACAGTTTAGTGTCATCATTGGTTTAATTTTGTCTTTGCAGATTTCAGTTTATCTTGTTAAATGTGGGATTTCTTAAATCTTCCACACAGATCCCCCAAAGGCACATGTGACCCATCACCCCATACTGAAAGGAGATGGCACCCTGAGGTGCTGGGCCATGGGCTTCTACCCTGCTGAGATCTCTGTGACCTGGCAGAGGGATGGGGAGGATCTGATTCAGGACATGGAGCTGGTGGAGACCAGACCTTCTGGGGATGGAACCTTCCAGACGTGGGCAGCTGTGGTGGTGCCTTCCGGGGAGGAGCAGAAATACACATGCCATGTGGACCATGAGGGGCTGACACAACCCCTCACCCTAAGATGGGGTAAGGAGGGTGTGGGTGCAGAGCTTGGGTCAGGGAAAGCTGGAGCCTTCTCCAGACCCTGAGCAGGGTCAGGGCTGAGAGCTGGGGTCATGACCCTCACCTTCCCCTCCTGTCCTTCCCTTCCAGAGCCTCCTCAGTCCACTGTCCCCATATGGCAATCATTGCTGGGTCTCATTGTCCCTGCAGCCATCATTGGAGCTGTGGTGGCTGTTGTGAGGAGGAGGAGGAGAATCACAGGTAGGAAAGGACAGGGTCTGGTTCTCTCTCAGCCCCTTTCAGAAGTGTGCTCTGCCTCATTAAGGGGAACATCCACAGCCCTCATTGCTCCTGTCTCTGACCTGGGTCTGCTGTCAGTTCTGGAACCTTCCTAGGGTTGGGATCTTCCCTGGTCTCTCACAGCTTTTCTTCTCACAGGTGGAAAGGGAGGGATCTACACTCCAGCTCCAGGTAAGTGTGGGGAGTGGGATTGTCCCTGAAGCCCAGGGGGTGAAGCTGGAGTATGCCAACCCATAATACCAACTACAGTGAAATCTTCTAGAGGCCATGTTTTCACCTTCCTGTGACTATATGTAATTTTACCCCAGGCAGGGACAGTGCCCAGAGCTCTGATGTGTCTCTCCCAGACTGTAAAGGTGACACTCTGGGATCTGATTTTGGGAGGGGCCAAGTGGACGTGATTGTGGTTCAGGGACTCCCAGAATCCCCTCTGAGTGAGTGGTGGGTTGTTGGAATGTTGTCTTCACAGTGATTGTTCATGACTCTTGTTTGTAGCGTGAAGACAGCCGCCCGGCCTGACAGAGTGACAGAGATGTGCTCAGGTGTCTCCTGTGACGTTCAGAGCCCCTCAGTTCACTCTCAGCAACAAGTCTGATGTTCCCTGTGACCCTAGGGGCTCAATGTGAAGACCTGGGAGCCCAGCCACCCCTGCACACCAGGACCCTGTCCCTGCACTGTTATATTCCCTTCCACAGCCAACCTTCCTGGTCCAGCAGACAGGAAGGGACATCTGCATCCTGTCACCTCCATGCTGCCCTGAGCTGCAGCCCCTGACTCCCCACTGAAAATAAGAATCTAAATGTCAACTTGATTGTTCACGTCCTTGATCTGACAGATTGATTGGCGGGTAAATTAAATGATTGAAATACTTAGAGTTTGTGGTGTAAATAAATGGCATCATGGAGAACCTTCTAGAATCTGTGTTCTTTGTGCTGTGTATCTGGTGGACAAGATGAGGCTGTGGGAGCTGAGTGTGAACAGGGCTGTGCCCAGGTGGAGCTCAGTCCATTGCTGGCTGTGACATGGTCACTCCTCAGCTCTGTCACCTCCTGGTCTGTTCTCTTCATCACTTGAACCACATGCTGAGAGTCTGTGATCACAGGGACACTGGGATGACAGAGCCTTGTCCTGTCCCCAGGACTGTGAACAGCCAGGACTGCTGTGACTAGACCTGTTCTTGTTCCTGTGAGTGGTGCCTCTCTCATCCCCCTTTGGGGTCCCTGAGTGACAGCATTAAGAGGTGTTTGTCCATCCTTGTCCCCCCAAGGCCCAACTAAGCCACTGTACTCACTTGACTGTGGGCTGAGAACATGAACTTCAGTCTCCTGAGCTCCTGCCTCCTTCCAGGCCCCTCCCTGGAGGTTCTCTCCTTCTTTCCCATCTTTCAGAATCTAACCTGGGTTGTAGGATGGGCAGAGAGGAGGTATCCACAGGGTCTCATCTCAGATCTGTCCTGTTGGATCTGTGTCTGCCCAAGGTCCCCTCTCCCTCCCTGGCTCTGGGAATCCTCCTGCTGCCTGCAGTGGTGACTCAGGGATTTACAGGCTGAGTTTGCTGGAGATTTTAGTGTATTTAAAAGAAGTGGTCCAGGGGTTGGGGATTTAGCTCAGTGGTAGAGGGCTTGCCTAGCAAGCGCAAGGCCCTGGGTTCGGTCCTCAGCTCTGGAAAAAAAAAGTGGTCCAGGGACTGCAGAATGGCTCAGGGGTTGACAGCACTTGCGGCTCTTGCAGAGGACCCGGGTTCGAACCCCAGCACCCACACCGTGATTCACACCATCCATACACACTTCCAGTACTCCTGTGCTCACCAGATAGGCACATGGTACAAAAACATACAGGCAAGAGACACTCATAGACATAAAATTAATGAATCTTTAAAAAATAGATTGTGGGAACATCAGAGATGAAATTACTTCATCCCTGCTCTGGTTTTCATCCGGACCCTGCAGTTTTCTCTTCTAGCTTTGTGACCTCGAGTCAGGAGCTCCAGGAGTTTAGCTGAGATGTTTGAAGCCCAAGAAAGTGACAATCTCTGTCACAATGCTGCCATCTTTGTCTTGTGAGGGATGATGACTTCAGTGCCTGGGATCCAGCAGACATTCATACCCAATAAATGTTTGATGAATGAATAAAAATATAATTAGGATCATGGATCAAAGACAGAAAGACAGGTGGAGAGGGAGGGAGGAATTTGCTGAGGGAAAGCTCAGGTGACCCTGACCTCAGTGTGAGGGGACCTGGTGCTGCACTCCACACACCAGCATTTGGCCTGAGGTTGTGTTAATCAAGGGAGCTTCTGTAGAAGAGGGAGGTGAGTGTGTGAATTTTCCTCTAGACTGAAACATCCCTGCTGGAGCCAGGACCAGCTGATGAGGCCCAGGAAACACAAGAAGCTACAGGTTCAGGAGCTGACACAATGTAGGGCTCCCCTCTCAGGGTTAAACCAGCTGCAGCTCCTGAGGGAGAGGAGACTGCTGAGTGGAGCTGCTGGGAGCTGTGCAGGGGACTGCAGTGATGCAGCTGGGCGAGTGGACATGCACGCTGGGGTGGGCACCTCAGTGGTTATCCCCTGAAAACACCCACGATCCTGTGAGTGACCAGTGAGCTCAGGGTTCAGCAAGCTGACTCTGGATGGATGTTTTCCTGGGTCTGCTGTCACTGTCTCCATCTGGGGTGGAGGAAATCCACTCCTCAAGCAGGGGACACAGCTGTGTCCATTGTGATCAGTCCACAGAGTCTGTTCCAGATGTGTGAACTAAGTCCTGTTTCGAAGACACACTGGGGAGTAATACATAGTTGCTGGTCTCCTGGAGCAAGCGCTGTGGTGGGAAGATGCCTGTGACACAGTGTAAGGGAATAAACAAGGACAGGTTGTATCAGGAGGTGGAGGGCAGAAGGGAAGGTGCACCTCTAACTACTGAGTCTTCTCACCTGCCCAGTCCTGTATGCCACCACCAGTTCTGGAGGTGTTGAGGAATCAAACCCATGGCCTGGGGTGTACAAGGTGGGAATTCTATTCATTGAACCACATTCCCAATGTCTGGGTGGGGGGGATCTCAACGGACAAGGTTTTGTGGTTATTTCAAAGGCTAGTACTAAAGCTTTGGGATAAAGACGTAATCAGAGACCACAAATTAAAATATAGACATGGGAGAGTAAAGAAGTTCTTTGTCCACATACCCAGTTGAGCTGGGGACCTTCCAGGAGAGCCAGGCCATCTGGAACGTTCTGTGTGTGCACAAAGTGCGGATAGATGGGGACTCCTTCTCTTTGAACCGTGTGTACATGGCTCTGACTCTGTGACCCTGAGAACCCAGAGCGTCTCCCTGTTCAAACCTCTCTGCTCAGGGTGTTGGTGGCTCAGGCCCGGGTGAGGCCCTGGCCTGCAGAGAAAAGAACCACAGAAAAGTCAGCATAAAAATGAAGATGGTGTACTTCTAAGGACAATTATGGAGCTGGAGAGATTGCTCCGGGGTAAAGAGCGCTCACTGCTCCTGCCGAGACCTAGGTTAGGTTCCCAGTTCACACCCACCTGGAACTCTAACCCCGCACCCCCAGGGGATACCCTGCCCACTTCTGGTTTCCTGGGACACTGTTTTACATGGTGCAGGGACACACATGCTGTCAAACACCCAGACACCAGAAAATAAGTATTTTTAAGAACACACCGGACACCAGAAATAAATATTTTTTAAAAGAAAGAAAAATAGGGGAGGAGAGATGGCTCAGAGGTTAAGAGCACTGACTGCTCTTCCAGAGGTCCTGAGTTCAATTCCCAGCAACCCATGGTGGATCACAACCATCTATAATGAGATCTGGTGCCCTCTTCTGGCCTGAAGGCATACATGCTGTATACATAATAAATAAATCTTTAAAAAGAAAGGAAGGAAGGAAGGAAGGAAGGAAAGGAAGGAAGGAAGAAAGAGAAAAATGGAGGGAAATGAGAGTTCTCTAAAGAAAGACCCCTGAACAGCATTAGGGGTTGTTACTGCAGGGGGTCACCTCCAAGTCCCTCCTACACGACTGCTGTGTTCCCTGCACTAGATGTACACACTGGTCTGAGGGATTCATCCAGGGAAGGGGAAATTGACATAACTCCCCCTGCAGAGTGGCCCCAGATGCTACTGACCTGTGAAGCCTGTGAGTTCAGTTCTGTTGTTTGTTTTTTCTTGTTGTAGCCCTAGTTGGCCTTGAATTCTTGATCCTTCTGTCTCATCTCAGCATGCCAAATGTCGGGATCGTGTGTGTGTGTGTGTGTGTGTGTGTGTGTGTGTGTGTGTGTGTGTGTGTGTGTGTGTGTGTGACCACAACTGACATTGAGTAACAATAATCGGGGGAAGGAGCTTGAGGTGTGATCGGCCTCAGAAGTTCAGTTTCAGCCTGGAGATCACAAGGACTCATACAAACCGCAAAACAGAGGATTAGGGGCTGAAGGGAAGATCCCCCTCTGCTTCGGGATGCAGGGGCATAGGCGACACCTCCCTGCCTCCCCAGCAGTCAAAGCTCACAGTGGCTCAGGTGAGCAGGGACCCTGACCAGCTCCCATCCTGGGTCCTGCTGCCCCCTGGCGGCCATTCGCGGCATCGCGGCTTCCCAGGGTCCCGGGACCCGCAGGGCAAAGTTCAATGTCCCATCAGCCTGCAGGCTGCAGAGCCTCCCAGGCTGTCCTCTGCACAGCCCCTCACACACAGCCTTAGCTTCTTTCTCTTTAGCTGTTGACGTTGCCGGGATTTAACCCAGGGCTTCCTGCATGTTGAGCGCGTCCTAACTGAACCACACCTCAGCCCTCTAACTTAGTTTGATGTAACTCACCCAAAGAAAGGGTCCCCGGTTTCTTTGGGAACACCTTTTATCCCAGCCATCATGAGGCAGAGGCAGGCGGATCCCTGAGTTCTTGATTCACATAGCAAGTTCCAGCACAGCCAGGGCTATAAGGTGAGACCAGACCACAGGGATCCCCAAGACTGACACCTGGAGAGGGCTGGAGTAGGTGATAAGGTGGGCAAGAGAGAAGTGACCATGAAGGATTCCAGGGCCGGGTCTGGGATGAGCTTGTTCCCCTGTCCCCACCATCACCCCATACTGCCTAGTACTGTGCCGGGTAAACCTCAAAGAACCTAGAAGCCAGAGCAGACTGTAAACACTGGACTAAGCCCAAAGAAGGGGGAAAATAGAGGAGGACAGGGCAAAGTCCATAAAGACAGCACTGACTCCTCCCACAAGACGCCTTTCAATCCCAAAGAGGTCATGACCCACAGGTTGAGAACCACTGCTCTAGAGTGAAGGCACATCCTTGACAACGTTTTTGGGGGTTCAAGACAGAGTTTCTCTGAGCAGCACTGGCTGGCCTGGAACTCAGAGCTCACCTGCCTCTGTCTCCCAAGTGTTGGACTAAAGGCGTGCGCCACCATCCAGCAACCTTGACCAAGCCATAAAAGCCAGTATGGTTTGTAGACCTGTAATTCCAGCTAATTGGGAGACTGAGGCAGGGGATGGAAAACCTGCTTGGGTTACAGAGTAAGTTCAAGGCCAGCCTGGACCAGGTCTTAAAAGTAAAGTGCTGGTGGAGAGGTGGCTCAGTGGTTAAGAGCACTGGCAGCTCTTCCAGAGGTCCTGAGTTCAAGTCCCAGCGTCACAGAAGGCTCACAGCCATCTATAATGGGATCTGGTGCCCTTTTCTGTCATGAATGTGTGTGTGCAGCTAGACCACTATACATGAGATAAATAAATCTTTAAAAATTTAAAAAAAGTAAAGATTAGGAATGTCGTTCAGTGGCAGGAAGCCTGCAGGCAGATGGCAGTCTATAGATTCCTTAGACAATGGGGATCTTTCAGGTGAAAGAGCGTCGTTTCCTCCACCCATCACGTACGTTCAGGTCCTTGGCCAGTGGCGTCTTTGAGAAGGTGCACCTAAGGGTCTGGAGTGTTGAAGCCCAGAGAAGGGGGAAGGAAGGAAGAAACTCTGAGAGCCGCTCTTGATTGAGCAAAAGACCTTTTCATAGGGGTTGCTTAAGGCATCAGAGAAAACAGATATTTACATTAGGATTCACAACAGTAGCAGAAATAATTACGGAGTAGTTATGAAAAACATATTGTGGTTTGGGGTCTCCACAACGAGCGGAAATGTATCAAAGGGTCACAGCATCAGGAAGGTTGAGAATTGTCGCGCCCGCCTCGACCAGCAAGGAAGACGCGATACAGGATCCTTCTCATTACAGTTTATTCAGACCTTTGATTAATTGCATTGTGTCTCTCTCTCTCTCTCCTGGGGCAAGCCTCTCCCAGCACCTAAGTAGGGCTGGGCAACCAACCCCAAGCAGCCACGTGGGCACTGTCCACAGGTTCACGCATATGCCAGCAACACATGATCCAGCCACAGCCAAATAAGGAGCTGTTTACCCTAAAGAGTGTTTGCCATCAGGAAGGCAGAGGGTAGAAGCCAGAGCCATCTTTAGGGTGCGGCTACCACGCGGCTTCTACAGAGAATCTCTACTCTACAGTCTTCACTGGCACATCAGCAGGGCAGCAGGAAGGGCCAATGGAAATGACAAGATGTTGGTCTGGAGCCAGGTCCACCCCGGCCCCATGTATGGGTGCAGGGTGCAGGCCCTCCGCCCTCAGAGAGGTTGTGATAACCACTTAGGTGCTGAGACAATCCCAGAGTCATGTGGACTTTTCCATGGTAGCCTCAGGACAGGGCCCAGAGCTGTCACTTCCCAGGCCTTGTGGCATGTGCCACCTTCCTGGAGAGCTGCAAAGCAGTCCCCTCCTGAGCACCCAGCCACCCTGGGTCAGAAACAGTGACAGACCAGAGGTTACCACCCTGCCTTCTTCCTGATGCCCCCCAGGGTGGGAACTGGATAGGTCTACAGGGAAGAAATGCCAGAGAACTCGAAGGCGGCAGGACGAAGGAAGGGACGCTATCACAGTACATTAAGTGCTGATTATTGCAGACAGACAGACAGACAGACAGACTGAGCCCCCAGCCAGGAGGTGATGGGTTAGTGTTCCAGTGCAGACTGCAGATCACCAAGCTACAAGAGAGCGAGGCAGCCTCCACTGCTCTGTCCTGAGCTGAGAGTTGATCAGAGACCAAGGTGTGGAAGCTTTCACAGGTGTGAACACACAGGGGAGGAGGCCACAGGGACAGGAATGAGAACACTGCCTCCAAGTCCAGGAGGAAGCAGACTTGCACACACTCTGCTGAGGGAGAGTCCTGCAATGGAGGCCAGTTAGGGGTGTGGAAGCCTGGGAGACAACAGGAAGGGGAAAGTGGATCCAGGTGACAGGGTGTGATGTGCAGTGTCGTGGGAGCCATTCTGTCCCAGTGTCAGTGTGTGATCATCAGAGTGCATGGGAGCCACCAGCCATAGGTTCTAGGTGGTGAGATGCTACACCAGTGTGTATGGTAATGGTTGATCCTGAGGACACAATGCCATCTGGAATCAATGGCCTGTGACCTGGAAGACACTGTCACACTAAGTGCTTGTGCACTCAAGGGCTGAAAAGCAGACTTAGGCTGTGAGGAACACAGGAGAAGTAGGAACCATGACAGCTGCCTCCCTGGAGGCTTTACCACAGCAGCCCAGCCCCAGATGTTCCCCCACAGCAGCCCTGTCCCAGATGTTCCCCACAGCAGCCCTGCCCAGATGTTCCTCCACAGGAGCCCTGCCACAGGTGTACCTCTACAGCAGCCCTGCCCAGATGATTCTCCACAGCAGCCCTGCCCAGATGTTCCTCCACAGCAGCCCTGCCCCAGGTGTTCCCCAGCCCTGCCCCAGATGTTCTCCCAGCAGCCCTGCCCTAGATGTTCTCCACAGCAGCCCTGCCCCAGGTGTTCCTCCACAGCAGCCCTGCCCCAGGTGATCTCCACAGCAGCCCTGCCCCAGATGCTCCCTACAGCAGCCCTGCCACAGATGTTCCCCACAGCAGCCCTGCCCCAGATGTTCCTCCACAGCAGCCCTGCCCCAGGTGTTCTCCACAGCAGCCCTGCCCCAGGTGTTCTCCACAGTCGCCCTGTCCCAGATGTTCCTCCACAGCAGCCCTGCCCCAGATGTTCCTCCACAGTAGCCCTGTCCCAGGTGTTCTCCACAGCAGCCCTTCCCCAGGTGTTCACAGCAGCCCTGTCCCAGGTGTTCTCCACAGCAGCCCTGCCCGAGATGTTCTCCACAGCAGCCCTACCCCAGATGTTCTCCACAGCAGCCTTGCCCCAGGTGTTCTCCACAGCAGCCCTGCCCCAGTTGTTCCTCCACAGCAGCCCTGCCCTGGTGTTCCTCCACAGCAGCCCTGCCCCAGATGTACCTCCACAGCAGCCCTGCCCCGAAGTTCCTCCACAGCAGCCCTGCCCCAGGTGTTCTCCACAGCAGCCCTGCCCCAGATGTCCTCCACAGCAGCCCTG